>NW_027185776.1:209619-603051 GCF_028583685.1 Petaurus breviceps papuanus | reverse complement strand
CTTTTCTGTCTCTTGTTTGGTCATGAACTCTTACTGCATCCATAGATCTGATAGGTAATTTCCTCCATGCTCTACTAATTTGCTTAAGATCTCATCCTTTATGCTTAAATCATGTACTCACTTGGAGTTTATTGTGGTAAAACTTTATTGCATTGTTTTTGAACCTAGGCCCACATGGTTAAGAAGCCATACCTGTTGCTTAGAGACCATATTTGTTTGATACTGATTATTGTGTTATTGTGACCCCAAAAACTTTCTAGGGGAGTCAGATCCAAAGATTAACATAAGGAGTTTTCTCCCACTATACATCTCAAGCTATCTACATACCTTATCTAGAAACTGCCTCTGTCCTGGCCAGTCAGCTACTGTTTCCTTTTTCCTTTGTTTAAATCCTATATACTGTATAACTTAGACAATCGAGAGGAGTGGAATGTCCCTTTTTTGGCTCTCCCCTCTACCAGATGACTTAATAAAACCTTCCTTCTAAATTATTTTGGTTTTGGTTTTGTTCTAGGCACATCGCCACCCTAGTATATGGTGTGAACTGTTGGTCTCTATCTAATTTCTGCCAGACTACTTTCCAGTTTTCCCAAACAGTTTTTGTCATAATAGTGAGTTCTTGCCCCAGTAGTTGGGATATTTGGGTTTATCAAACACTAGGCTACTATGTTTATTTGCTTTTGTATATCATATTCCTTATCTGTCGCACTGATCACTCTGTTTTTACTCAGTACCAAGTTGTTTTAATGATTAGAGTTTTGCAGTATAGAGGTCTTGTGCTTCCTTCTCATTTTTCTTTTTATTGATTCCTTTGATATTCTTGTCCTTTTTTCCTCCAGATGATTTGAGAGAGAGACAGAGAAAGAGAGAGAGGGAGAGAGCGAGAGGGGGAGAGAGATTTTCCTTTGAACAGGAGGAATCTGCAGCCTTAGACAACGATATAGAGTAAGGTCTCTACCAGAAAAGTCATTATACACAAGATTGCAAGCATCCCTAGGGAGTTATAAGTATCTTTAAGATTAACAGTTGCTTAATCAGGAATTTCTGTTTTGTTTCCCTCCTTCCCTGTAATAGTGTGAATTACATATCCATAAGCAGGTAATTGTCCTTAAGACCCTAGGAAATTCCATGCATATGTTATCCCAGGAGTTTTGGGAGTTGAGGGTTGTGGTGGGAGTAGGAAGGAGGCCACAGGTGTAACTAAAATAGAATGACTGGGGTTTTATCCGTATCAGAGTAGAGGGAAGTCACTCTTTCCTCTACCTGCCCCCCCCCTTGCCTCTTCTATGGGGCACTGCTCCTCTCCCATTCGGCAGCTTAAAAACTTTTTGGTGTGATGAGGTAGGCTCTCTTCCTCCAATGACCCCCCCCACTAGATGTTCCTACCACTTCCACTTACCTCTACAAGGCTATTCAGCCCAAGGTGCAGAAATTGCTGCTTATGATTCTACTATGCAAATAGCCATAATAATAAGTATTTATATAGCATTTCAAGGTTTTCAAAATACTTTCTATACTATATAATATGTTGTATGTGTGGGTATGCCTGTGTGTGTATAAACTTACTTGATGTTCACAAGGACTCTGAGGGAGATGCTACCATTAACCCTATTTTATGAGTAAAGAAACTGAGACTGAGATCAGGAGAAAACTTCCAAAGTGTAACCTGGGCCATTTATGTAATAAGAGAATATCTGACATAAAGATTGCTTATGGTAGATGTCATTTATATCGCTCAGTGTCAAACCTATATTCTGCTCTATCACTGAGATTGTTCTGAAAGTTTTAAAGAATTATAGAGGGAGAAATGGTAGATTTAAGAGGCTGAACCCTTTAGGGCCTGGTGTGCCATAGAACACAGGGTCACAAAAAGTCATACACAGCTGAACAACACAAACCCATTAGGACACATTGGCTTGTCAGTGCAGAGAAGAGCTGACCTAAGTAAACCAGTTGAGCACAAATAAAGGGCCCAGGTGCTACTGAGCGAGTATCCCAGAAAGCCTGGCATTACCCTGGCACTTGTGCTCTGCCAGTGTTTCAGCACCCTGGGAAAGCAGCCCAGGGCCTGGTCTCACCCTCAGGTAGGAGGCTCATTCCCTGGGGAGTGCAAGTCTGTGATGATTCAATAACTCAGACACAGCCCAAGGAACATATTTGCAAATGTAATTAATTCAAGACTGCCCTGTTCCCTAGGGACATGGTTGAGAGGCCCAGATGTTGCACTGATGACTAACCGACATGATCCAACCAGTCGCCAAGCCCTGTTCGTTCTAGTTCTTCGATATTTTTAAGATCAATTTCCATCATTCACTTTAAGCCATTCTTAATCCTGGAAAGGCACTCCCAGCCTCATCTCCATCTATCAGAATCTTGTCTCCATTTAAGCTCAGGTACCACATCCTCTATGAAGCCTTCCCTCCCGGCCTAACCTGCTCATACTGCATCCTTCCTCCAATTATGGAGCGAATATTGGATTCTCCCATCAGAACGTAAGCCCTTTGAGGACAAAAAATTCACCTGTGGGGGCAGCTAGGTGGCGCAGTGAATAGAGCACTGGCCCTGGAGTCAGGAGTATCTGAGTTCTAATCCGGCCTCAGACACTTAGCTCAAAAACTAGCCATGTGACCTTGGGCAAGTCACTTAACCCCAATTGCCCTACCTTCCCCCCACCAAAAATCCAAAAAAAAAATCATCTTTCATTCACTTGTTTAACCTCTCTGGGCCTTGGTTTCTCTATCTGTAAATATATTTTGCTGTTGCTCAGTTGTTTTTCAGTTGTGCCCAACTCTCTGTGACCTCACATGGGGCTTTCTTGGCAAAGATACTGGAGCAGTTTGCTGTTTCCTTCTCCAGCTCATTTTATAAATGAGGAAACTGAGGTAAACAGGGTTAAGTGACTTGCCCAGGGTCACACAACTAGTAAGCATCTGAGGCCAGATTGTATGACCTTTGAGTTTTCTTCCAGTGCTAAAGCCTGGTTGGAACTCCTTGAATGGAATCTTATCCTTTGTTTTAGTTTGGCCAACTAAAGAACAATCTCAGGGATAGAGCAGAATATAATTTACAACATGGGTAATATAACTGAGCACATGATGATGAGGATGGTCATTTAATTAGTAATGATAATTACTAATAAATACATTAGTCATTATATTATATATATTATATATATATTATACATAAATACATTACTGCTAATAACAGCTCACATTTTTATAGCTCTTTAAGATTGCAAGTCCTATACAGGCTATCACATTTGATCCTCACAACAATCCTGGAAGATAGTTACTATTAATATTCCCCATTTTATAGATAGGGAAACTGAGGCTGAGAGAAGTTATCTGGTCTCCCAGGGTCACACAGCTAGTAAGCAACTGAGCAGGGACATGAACTCAGATCTCTCCGACTCCAAGCCCAGTACTGTATTTATTGGGCCACCTTGAATTAAATCATATATTATAGGGTCAAAGTTCATGGGAACTCAGAAGAGAGGCAAATAATGATAACAGGTAACATTTATAGAAATGCAGCTAGGTGGTGCAATAGACAGAGTGCAAGTCAGGATGGCCTGGAATTAGGAAGACTCATTTTCCTCAGTACAAATCCATCCTCAGACACTTACTATCTGTGTGACCCTGCACAAGTCACTTAACCCAGTTTGCCTCAGTTTCCTCAGCTATAAAATGAGCTGGAAAAAGAAATGGAAAACCACTCCAGTATCTTTGCCAAGAAAACTCTCAATGAAATGATGAGTCAAACATAAATAAAAACAACTGAACAAATTATCATTTAGTCAATCTAAACCAATCAACCAGCTTTTGCTTATCACATACCAGATTCAATACTGAGTTGGGAATACAAAGACACAAGTCCCCAGGAAAGACCTCCTATAGGTAGTGACACTAGAAAAGAGAATCAAAAGAAAGTAGGGATTCCAGGAGGACAAGTTATGAAAGGAGAGCATTCCAGGCACAGGAGACCATCAGTGAAAAGGCATAGAGATGGGAGATGAAGCTTGATGTGGGGAAAATATCAAGTAAGCCAGTATGGCTGGACTGTAGAAGGCATGGGATGGGAACAATGTACAAGACAACTGGAAAGGAAGCAAGGGGTCAAGTTGTGAAGAGTTTAAAATATAAAATTAAAGAGAGATGAGAGCAGTGTGGGTCTAAGCAATCTAGGAAGGCTTCATGAAAGAGGTGGCACTTCTTAACCTACATTTTGAAGGACCAACAGAATTTGAAGTCAACAGTGAAGAAGTCAGCAGAGAGGGAAGAGGGCATTTTATTCTTTTTTTCTGATATTATACATATATTATGTATATGTGTGTATGCGTATCTATACATACATGTATGTACATATAGATGTAGATATAGATATATAGATTTATACATATAGAGAGGGAAGAGGAAAGAAAGGCAATTAGGTGGCATGGTGGAACAGTAGATAGGATGTGAGATGAAAAGGAGGACCTGAATTTGAATCCTGCCTCAGATATTCACCAGCTGTATAATAACTCTGGGCAAGTCTCTCAGCCTCAGCCTCCTCATCTGTCAAATGGGGATGATAATAGCATCTCCCTTAAAAGGTTATTATGAAGATCAAATGAGTTAATACGTGTATAGCTTTGCAAAGCATAAAGCTGCATATGAATGCTGTCTTTATTCTTAGCAGTAATCAGTAGTCACTAAAATTTACTGAATGGGAGGGAGGAGGGCAACATGAGCTTTAGGAAAATCACTTTGGTGACTGTGGTGTGTAGAAGGGAATGGGGAGATTGACTGACTAGAGGCAGGAAGACCTAATGCAATATAGTCCAGGAGAGAGGTGTATTAAGTGTCTGTGTGAGTAGAGAGAAGGAGGCACATTTTAAAGAGGCTATACTTAGGAGATTGGGCAGCAGATTGGATCTGTGGGGTGGGCAAAAGTGAAGTATGGTTGTGAGTGAAGTTTTGTGTCTAGGTGACTGGAAGGATGATGGGCTAGGGAAGCTAGAAAGATGGGTGGGTTTGTGGGAAAAGAGAGGGAGTTTGTGTTTTGCACAAGTTTAGCTTGGTTACCTACATCCTGTTTAAAATGTTCACTAATCAGTTATATGCAAAATGCTTTACATAATTTCATTCAGTACTCACAACAACCTAGTGAGGTAGGTAGGTCAAGTGTTTTTATTCCATTTTATAGCTGAGAAATGGAGTATCAGAGGAATGAGAATAACATCAGGCTGAGTAGGCTGGGAAGGCTTCATGAAGGATATGGCACTTAACCGAGGCTTCTAATTATGAGGAGGATTTGAAGAAGTCAGCAATGGGGGGGGGGGAGGGGGAGAGGAAGAGAGAGAAGGAGAGGGAGGAAGAGACAGAGAAAAAGAAGAAAGGAAAGAGGAGGAGAGTGAGGAAGGGAAGGGGAAGAGGGGGAGGAAGGGAGAGAAGGGAGGAGGAAGAGAAAGGAGAAGAGGAGGGAGAAGAGGAGGGGGAGGAAAGGAAGGAAGGGGAGGAGGGGGAGAAGAATGGGAGGAGAGGAAGAGGAGGGAAAGAGAGGGAGGAGGGGAAGGAGGAAGAGAAGAAAGAGAAGGAGGAGGAGAGTGAAAAGGAAGAGAAGTGGGAGGAGAAGGAGAAAGAGTTGGAGGAGAATGAAGAGGAAGAGAAGGAAGAAGTGAAGGAAGAGTGGAAAGGAGGAGAGGGAGAGAAAGATGGAGGAAAAGAATGAGGAGGACAAAGATGAGAAAGAGGAGAAGGAAGAGGAGGAGCAGAGAGAAAGAGAAGAAAGAGATTTTTATTCCTTTTTCTGACATTAACAAATCATTGTATTTAGGCTTAATGCCAGGAAAAACTTCCCAATTCTTAAAGCTGCCTGAAAGTGGAAGGGGCTGCCCCAAGAGGTGATGGGTCCCCCTGTGCAGAAGTCCTTAAGGAGAGGCCTGATGACCACTTGTTGGATCTATGATAGTAAGGATTCCTTTTGTGTATGTATTGGCCTAGAGGGATGCTGAGGTCCCTTCCTACTCTAAAATTCTATCACTCTATTACTCTGTGAAGGTGCAGACAGTAGTTAAGACAGTTAGACTTGGAAGCCAGAAACTTGAATTCGAACCCCAGCTCAGCCAATTTTTTTACCTCTGTGACCTTGGGCAAGTTACTTGACCCCTCTAGGGCACATTTTCATCACTGGTGAAATTAGGAGATTGGAATAGATATCTACTAATATCCCTTAAGAGCAAAGGCTCTTTTAGGTTTTTTATTCGTAATCTTCAGAGCTAAGTCCAGTGCCTGGAACATAAGAAATGCTTGTTGATTAATCTAGGATCTAGATGAAGCAGCATAGGATTTAGACCCACAAATAATCTTTTTTTATTGCTATTAAATAGATGTATTTTATTTTTTTGCCTTTTGGAGGGCAATTGGGGTTAAGTAACTTGCCCAAGGTTACACAGCTAGTTTTTTTTGTGTGTGTGTGGGTGTTGTGTCTGAGGCCAGAACTGAACTAGGGTCCTCCTGACTCTAGGGCTGGCACTTTACTCACTGAGCCACCTAGCTACCCCAAATAGATGTATTTTTTAAAGAAAAGGAAAAAAAGAAAGAATTCTTTACAATAGCTAGGGTGAGAAACAAAGTACTATGAATCAAGTGATCTGAATTCTAATCCCAGCTCTGTTTTGACATGCTGTTTGACCTTGGGTAGTTGTGTATTTTTTTAACTTCCCTAGGCTTCAATTTTCTCTATGAAAATGAAAGGTTTTATACTTCTTATCTCTAAGGAGTTTTCTTTTCTAGTCCAAGTGTTCAATACTATTTAGCCATGAGGAGGGAAAAGGGAAGAAATAAGGAGGAAAGAAAATAAAGTGAAATTTTACTTAAACTTTTACTTTAAAATAAAAAAAGAAAAAAGGGAAGAAATAAAACAGAATAAAGGTCATGATAGTTCACGTATACTAGAGACTAAATAGGTAAACACTTGAGATATTTTAGGGTTTTTTCTCCTACTTTGTAACCTAAAAGTTTTATCTGCAGCTTACTTTTTAAAATTGCTTCCCTGCTAAGAAACTACAGGACTTTTTAGATGCAATTACACCTATTCTGCATACAGGCAGCTCTCTTCTTTCTTTCCTTTTCCATTAATGAGCCATTGATGACTCGTGAATAAGTTTTAAGAACCTCTTTAGAGACTATTCTGTTCTCATGAAAATCCTTTCCCATTTGTGCCCTTCCAGGTGTTCTATTTGTGGTTGCCTTGATTGGTTATATTGGTGGCATATTCATTTAATTACAAAAGATTGCTTTGGATGGCCTCAGCTTCCTCATCTGTAAAACAGAGGGCGGAAAATTTCTCCCAAAGGTGATGACGATGTGTCGGTTTCCAATGCAACCCAGCTCTCCTGAAAAATACTACAACAAAGAGCAGTAGAAAAAGAAATATTTCAATAAAACTAAAGAGATTGCCAAGTTCCTCCCTGAGGTCTAAGACTGCAAGATGATAACCTGAAACCTCCAAGTGTTTCAGAGAGTGATGTCCTGTAAATGGGACCGGAAAGGAAAATCAGGTCCCAACCTGCTTAAGTCATAGCAGAGAACAAACCCTTGTGACCAGGCAAAAAGACAGAAGGGCTGAGGGAATCAGGCCCTTCTGGAAGCCTGAAGCCAATTCCATCTTGGATATCTGGTCAGGGACAAAGGACAAAACCAGCTCCCATGCAAGGAGATTGAGATGGGGCAGAAGTCAGCACAAAGTCTTTACACCACCAGAAGATAGAGGGAGAGGGCAGGGATAACAAGGAGGTCAGGGTGAAGTCACAGTTACAGGAAAAAGAAAATTCCTTTGAAAAAATACAATATCCATTTCTGGTTTTTTTTGAAAGCATCAGAATCAATGGGTCTTTCTTAAATATGGCAAACAGTATCTTTCCAAAATCAAGAGCTAGCATTATCAATAATGGAGAAACATTAGAGGCCTTTCTATTAAGATCAAGGGTAAAGCAAAGATGTCCACTATCACCATTATTACTTGATATAATTCCAGAAATCACTAGCAATTGCAATCAGATGAGATAAAGAAGCATTTTCCCATAGCAAATATAAAATCTGACAGGAAATTATAGAAAAGGACATTCCACTTAGGGAGGCTTTTTGTCCCAAGGTAGTTTATGTTTTTAGACTTTTGTTCATCAAACTCTATATTATTGAGGTCATTTATTTCTTATTCTACCTTGTCTAGTCTTTGTCATCTACTTTTTTATTTTCTAATTAGTACCAAATAGTTTCGATGATCACTGCTTTATAATATAGTCCGAGTACTGTAAGTATGATTTCCCCTTCATTCCTACTTTTTTCATGATTTCCCTTGATTTTCTAAATATTTTTCCCCTTCAAATAAATTTTCTTATGAGTTTAATTGGTATAGTATTAAATCCATAAATTAATTTTCATAATATTGTCTTATGCCCAGATGAATAATGAATATCTTATCAATTCTTTTTTTCTTTATTTCTTGAATGACCACAAGTTCAAGAAGTAAAAGGGAAATAGAAAAACAAAGTAGGAATGAAAAGGGTTAGCACTACTATCTGTCAAACTTTCCTATAAAGCAGTGGTTTCCAAAGTGAGAGTAATGTCATACTCTCAGGAAAATTGCATGACCCCAAGGGGTATGTGATCAACCAACATCTGAACACATACATCATATCCCACCCTAGCTATGCTGGTAAATGTTAATAGCCAGTTCTGGGAGGGGAGGGGAATGTATATACAACACATATATATACATTTAATCTGTATCATTAACACTTTTCCCATCACTTTCTTAAGTCTTGACAATCAATAATTCAAGCCCTAATTTGTAGTATTTGCAAATTTCCAAGGTATAAATGCTCCAACTAAAATTTTAATAATGGCCCTGAAAGAGCCAGATGGAGTTTACTCTTGTATCCTACCTTCCCTGCAATAGCCAACTGTGGACCTAATCTCCAACATCTATAGCCACTCTTTACTTATTATATTGTAATACTCTCCCAGGTCACTCTGCCCCCTTTTCATTTTTGACAAGCTCCCAATATTTCCTCTTGTGAGCTGAGCATCCCCCTTCAGGATAGCAATAATATAATCCCTACTCCTTTACTCACAACACCTATACATTGGGAAAAGGCCATTATCACAAACATTGGAGGAGAAAGGAAATATCTTTCATACCTATGAATAAAGAGAATTTTTAACCAAACAAGGGATACAGATTACCATAAAAGATAAAATGGATAATTTTGATTGCATAAAATTGAAAACTTTTGCACAAAAGCAACCATGGCATTAAAATTAGGGGAGAGGGGCCGCTAGGTGGCATAGTGAATAGAGCACTGGCCCTGAAGTCAGGAGGACCTGAGTTCAAATATTACCTCAGACACTTACCACTTACTAGCCATGTGACATTGGGCAAGTCACTTAATCCCAATTGCCCTGCCTTTCCCCCCCTCCAAAAAAAAAAAGGGAAAAAAAAACATTAGGGGAGAAATATTTAAATGCAGAAAATCTGCATAGGAATTTTATCAGATAAAAGTCTGATATCTAAAACATATAGGAAATTGATATTACTATATAAGAACAAGAGTCATTTTCCAATAGATAAACTGACAAAGGATATGAACAGCAGTTTTCAAAACAAAAAATGGCAAGAGATAGAAAGCATTATGAAATATGAAATGTATAATTTTTTTAAAGGAATCGGGGTTAAGTAATTTGCTCAAGGTTATACAGCCAGTTATTTTTTTGTGGGTGCCAAGTATCTGAGGCCAGAACTGATTCCAGGTCTCCCAACACTGGGGCCAGCACTCTTACTCACTGCACCACCTGGCCTCCCCAAAATGTATAATTTTGATTATATTAAATGCAAAAGGTTTTTTGCACTAAATAAAAGCAACCAAAATTAGAAAGAAAGCTGAGAAAATTTTTATAGAAAGTATCAAAATAAAGGCCTCAATTCTCAAATATATAGAGAACTGAGTCAAATTTATAAAAATAAGAGACATTTCCCAATTGATAAATGGTCAAAGAATATGAATATTAAGTTTTCAGACATAGAAATCAAAACTATCTAGAGTCATATGAAAAAATGCTCTAAATCATTATTGATTAGAGAAATGCAAATTAAAACAACTCTGAGGTACCACCTCATACCTATCAGATTGGCTAATATGACAGAAAAGGAAAATGATAAATGTTAGAGGATATGTTGAGAAAATGGACACTAATGCATTGTTGGTGGAGTTGTGAACTATTCCAACCACTTTGGAGAACAATTTGGAACTATGCCCAAAGGGCTCCAATACTGTGCAAACCAGTTGATCCAGCAATACTATAACTAGGTCTGTATGCTGAAGGAAGAGTTTTTTTTTAATGGGAGAAGACATATTTGTACAAAAATATTTATAGCAGCACATTTTTTGGTGGAAAATAATTAGAAATTGGGGATGTCCATCAACTGGGGAATGGCTGAACAAATTGTGGCATATGATTATAATGGAATACTATCATTCTATAAGAAATGATAAACCAGGGGTGGCCAGGTGGTACAGTGAATAGAGCATCAGCCCTGGAGTCAGGAGGACTGGAGTTCAAATCCAGCCTCAGACAATTAACACAATTAGCTGTGTGACTTTGGGCAAGTCACAACCCCAATTGCCTCTCCAAAAAGAAAAAAGAAAAAGCAATGATAAACAATGATTTCAGAAAAACCTGGACTTACATGAACTTGTGCAAAGTGAACAGAACCAGATGAATAGTATACATAGTAACAGCAATATTGTACCATTATCAATTATAAATAACTTAGCTATTTACAGCAAGACAATGATCTAAGACAATTCCAAAGGACTCATAATGAAAAATTCTATCCATCTCCAGAGAAAGAACTGATGGAGTCTGAATGCAAATCAAAGCACACTGTTTTTCACTTTCTTTCATTTTTTCATGTTTTTTTTTGTCTGTATTTTCTTTCACAACATGACTGAAACAGAAATAGGTTTTTCATGATTAAACATGTATAACCTATATCAAATTGCTTACCAATTCAGGAAGAAGTGATGGAAGGGAGTGAGGGAAAGAATTTGGAACTCAAAGTTTAATAAATGAATGTTAAAAATTGTTTTTACGAAGAAGGCGGAATACAAACAGGACCTCCCTGCGGCTCGAGCTTCTACCTTCCCCAATCCATGTAAAATGGGACTCTAAACAAACTTTGGAGCTGCAGAACCCACAAAATGACAAAGAGAAGCTAACCTCCTGCTGAGGAAAGCCCAGTAGGCTGGCAGGAATTGGCCAGCACAGCACTCTGGGAGCCAAGCCCAGGCCCCCTGTGAGCAGGAGGTTTTAGCCCCAGGGTGGACCTGACCAGCCGCTGGCTGGAGGGACTCCAGCTCACCAGCAGCTGTGGCCGTTTCCACATTCATCAACAAATAGATGCTAAGGACAAAGTGAGAGGTCAGTGCAGTGTGGACTTTGGGACTAGTAGTTGGGAGAGCTTTGTTTTTTGCCCCCAGGGCGAGAAGTCACTGAGATGCCTGGCACAGCCAGCCAGCATCACTCAGCAGCTTGAGCTCCTGGCCTGCAGAGTGTAGGGGGACCAAGAGACCAGTCTGAGAGGTAATCAATCTTGCTTTAACCTTCTTGGATCTGGATTGTGGTCTAGGGTGTAAGTCCTAGGGTGTGTGACCAGCTTGTCAGAGAATGTGGAGGCCTCAGAGAGGGCACCCAACTAATACCTCCAGGAGCTGAGAAAACCCCAGAGTTTAGTACGAAGCTCCCCTATCTGGTGGCAAAGTCCTACTGTGGCAAAAAGCCCAGGGATCAAGTGACTGAGGGGCAACATGACCAGGCAAAGGAAACAAAGCAGACAGAAGATTCCAACATTAGACTCCTATTTGGGGGACAAAAAGGAGCAAAGCATGGAACAGGAGGAAGACAGTGAAGTCAGAACTCCTGCACCAAAAACTTCAAAGGAAAATACAAGCTGGTTACACACCATAGAAGACCTTAAGAAGTAGATAAGAGAAGTGGAGGAAAAATTGGGAAGAGAAATGAGAATGATGCAAGAAAATTACGAACTGAAAGTTAATAGCCTGACTGAGGAAAATAATACCTTAAAAAACAGACTAACTCAATTGGCAAAAGAGGCTCAAAAAGTCAATGAGGAGAGGAATGCCTTAAAAAGCCAAATTTGCCATTTGGAAAAAGAATCTCAAAAGCTCAATGAGGATAATCATTCCCTCGGATTTAGACTGGAGCAAAGGGAAGTTAGTGACTTTAAGAGAAATCAAGATGCTGTTAAACAGATCCAAACAAATGAAAGAATAGAAGGCAATGTGAAATATCTCATGGGAAAAAAACACTGACCTGGAAAATAGATCCAGGAGAGATAATTAAAAAATTAATGGACTACCAGAAAGCCATGATCAGGGAAAGAACCTAGAATTCATCCTCCAAGAAATTCTCAAGGAAAATTGTCCTGATGTTTTAGAACCAGAAGGCAAAATAGAGGTTGAAAGAATCCACCAATCACCTCCTGAAAAAGATCCCAAAAAGAAAACTCCTAGGAATATTATAGCCAGGTTCTGGAATTCCCAGATTGAGGAGAGAATATTACAAGCAGCCAGGAAGAAACAATTTGAATATTGTGGAAACACAATCAGGATAACACAGGATCTGGCAGGTTCTACACTGAGGGATCAAAGAGCCTGGAATAGGATATTCTGGAGGGCAGAGGAGCTGGGATTAAAACCAAGAATTACCTACCCAGCAAAACTGAGTATCATGTTTCAGGGGAAAATATGGTCATTCAGTGGAATAGAGGACTTTCAAGCATTCTTGATGAAAAAACCAGAACTGAATAGAAAATTTGACATTCAGATACAAGAAGCAAGAGAATCTTGAGAAGGTAAACAGGGAAAAGAAATCATAAAAAACTTAGCAAAGTTGAACTACTTACATTCCTACATGGAAAAACAATAATTGTAATTGATGAAACTTTTCTCAGTATGAAAATAGTTGAAGGGAATAGAAATAAGTGTGTGTATACACGTCTATGTCAGAGTGTATACAGGCGTATGGATATATGTGTGAATATATGCATACAGGTATACATAGATAGAGGTCACAGGACTAATTTAATAGGAAGGGATGATACTTAAAAGGGGAAATTAAGAGGTGAGAGATGAATATAATGAGAGGAGATGGAGAGAGACAGAATGGGGTAAACTGTCTCATAAAGAAGAAGCAAGGGTAAAGGGTTACAGTGGAGGGGGAGAATAGGAAGGCAAAAGGTCAACCTTATTCTCACTGAATTTGGCTCGGGGAGGGAATGAAATACACACTAAATAGGGTATTACCCTACAGGAGAGTAGGGGGAAGGGGATGAGAGGGGGGGATGATGGAAGGGAGGGCAGACTGGGGGGCAGGGAAGTTGGAAGCACTCACTTTTGAAAAGGGACAGGATCAAAGTAGAGAATAGAACAAGTGGGTGATGGGATAGGAGGGAGGGAAATATAGTCAGTCTTTTACAATATATCTACTATGTTAATGTTTTGCATTAGCTATACATGTACAATCTATACTAAACTGCTTATCTTACCAGTAAGGGTGGGTGACAAGGGAGGAAGGGAATGAATCTGGAATTCAAAATTTTAAAATCAAATGTTTAAAATTATATATACATATATACTATTATTAATACTATCTTACATGTAAAAGGGAAAGAAGATATACAAGCACTGGGGCATAGAGATCCACCATGCCCTACTGGAAAAGTCGAAGGGGGTATGGGAGAAGATATGGGAGAGAGCAGATTGGAGGAGGGGATATCCTGTGGGACTGCTATTCTAGGGTGGTGGGTAGGGGAAAAACAGGGAGAAAATTTGTAACTCAAAATCTGGCAGAAATTAATGATGTAAATCAGAAGTTAATAAAGCATTTGAAAAATGGAAAAAAAAAGATTGTTTTTACATGTAATTGGAAAAAATAAAATATTGTTTAAAAAAGAAGAAATATAATCTAGCAATAACTACATGAAAAAATGCTCCAAATTATTAAAAAGAAAATTGAAAGTTTTTTAAAATGCCAAGTTTGGGAGTTTTTAACTCCTCAGACTGGCATTGAGAAATTGGACTTACCTGGGTCACATAATTAGTAGATATCAAAGGCTGGACTCAAATCCTTGTCTTCCTACCTCTTAGACCAGCCTTCTATCCATTCCATTGAGGCTACAGTTATTTTACTAATTAAATTGAAAAGCCAATATATAGGCTGTGAGCTTTAGCTCAGCAGACCTAGATGTCATGGGATCACAGATTTAGGTAATCTAGCCCACCCTCATTTTAGTTTATCATTTAAAAACAATTTCTTCTTTATTATAAACATAACACACATGAATGGTTCAATATGCAAGGAACAGAAAATTGTACATGAAATTGTGAATTTCCCTTGTATATGGTTTCTTTAAAAATAGTGTATATTAAATTAAATATGGTAGCAACAAATTTGCCTTGCACGCCTATGTTCTACACTTCTCTTCTGTATGTATATTAATGTTTCATTGACAATATTTTCTTTCATTTATTTTTTTTATATCACTATTACTACCCACCAATTGTCATCCTTCCAAAAAGAAGCCCTCCCTTGTTAAAAACAAGTTTAGTCAAGCAAGCCAAAACAAAACATTGGCCATAACTGAAAATGTTTATCTTATTTTGTACCTCTATTATTTTTTAATCTACTATGCCAATTCAAATAGAAAAGAAATAATGTCTTCTTTTAATAACATCTCACTTATCTAAAAGTCATTTATCCCAACACAGTTGAGAATTGTAAAGGAAATAGACAAAAAAAAAGAACTCCATAGAAGCGAAAATAAATATTGCTAAAATCATGTTTTTTCCTCACATAATCACTCAAAAAACAAGCATACTAAAGTATCACATTTAGGAGAAAGAAAAACAATTTTAAAAATCACCAATAGAAATCCAAAAGTATACTGTTCTGGAGCTATATAGTGTGAAGGGAAAGCACAACTTTGAATAGTTCTTAAGGATATCACTATATTACAACACAGTCCAATAATCAATGCTTTTAATAATGAACTTAAGACATGAAGAAAAAAATTTCCTAGCACTCTATCCACTGTGCTACCTAGCAGGTATGGTAGGTGAAAGATGAAATGACTGAGGAAACAGATGTTTGACCTTCTGAGAATATCCATTTGGTTTTTTGTTTGTTTGTTTTTGCTTTTGCTTTTTGGAGAGCAATTGGGGTTAAGTAACTTTCCCAAGGTCACATAGCTAGTAAGTGTTAAGTGTCTGAGACCACATTTGAACTCAAGTCCTTCTAACTCTAGGGTCGGTGCTCTATTCACTGTGCCACCAAGCCACCCTAGCATATCCATTTGTTAAGTAATGCATGCCAACTGCCCAACAAATTGGGACAAGTTGCTTTCCTCAGTTTTGGCATTAGATCCTGAATACAAGGGGAGTGGGACTTTTATGCATTAAAAACAATTAAAATAAAGCCAATTAATTAAAAGAAAACAATTAACCAGAATACAAAATTAGGAAATTTGATTTCTAATTGAAGGAAAGATTAGGGACTTTCCAAGACTGGAGGGGGGGATGTAGGACCAATGTAATATTTATAGCACCCATGATCATGATCAAGGCTATGACTACAAATATCACATGATGTTTGATCACAATATACACCAGATTTTCCAGGTAGACATTTTTTTAGACACCAGAAAACCAAATCTCAAAACCAGTAAGCCTATTCCACCATAGTACCAAAGATATTAAGAAGCCATAATAACACTAAGAGCTACGGCATCTTTCAGCCTTCCCACAAACCAATACAAGATCAACATTTACTCACAAACCTCTGTCTCTCCTTGCCTGAGCATGTCTCTCTCCCACTGTCTTACTGGCTCTGGCTCCCAGCTTCCTGTGGGCTTTGCTGCCCTTCAGCAAACTCCTCCCACCACAGTTACACCTCCATGTAACTACATTCAGCCTATTAGGGGTCAGAGTTTACTTTCAAAGCAGGGGAGGTCTTCAAACTCCCCCCTAGGTATATTAAGGGGCAGGGAAGATCTTCAAATTCCTATTCCCATTACACTTGGCCCCAAGATCTTTCATGTCCCTTACATAGCAAAAATACATTAACAGTAAATGAGAGTTTAGGGATAACTGGTGGAAAAACTGGTGTCAACAGAATTTTGCAACAATATAACAGGGATAATAGAAAAACTTTGCACATAAAACAATAGTTCAGGGTGGGGCTTGGGCACCCCATCCTTCCCCCTTGAACAAATGGGGTTCTAAATCTTGGGGTAAGGGGCAAATGTCTCTTCTCCAAAGCTACTTAAAGCTCAAATTGGACGTAGAGCTGTCCCTGCCCACAAGAGGTCCCATTCAAGCGTTTAGTTCTTTAGCTGCCGTCCAGAGCTTGGTCAACGCCAGGACCAGGAGGTCCCATTTGAAAGGTCAGTTTTTTAAATGTCATCTAGAACTTGGTCGATGCCAGGTCCAGAGGTGGCACATCACAGTCATGAATAAGGGATGGCATCCAGCTTAAGGACTCAGGCATCTGTGGATGGAGGGTACCAAGCCTGAAGAAAACAAATCTTGCAAATAAGTTTAACAGACAAAAAGCTAAAAAGAGACAAATATAGGGTCAGCTGTGCTTCTAGAGTACATGAACTCACTATCGTAGCCTCATTCACAACAGAATATATGACACTGTCCTCCATGCTCTATTCAAATGGCTTAATACACTGCCACAAGTTAAGCATATCGACCACTTTCACCTATCCCAGCACTTTCTTTAACCTGAGTCCCCCTGAAGGTGTGACAAATTTGGATACAATGGTTCAGAAGCACCTGTAGAGGTAGTTATCACTTCTCTATTCCATCTAATATCAAGCCCATTTTCTTGATAAATTTTGTATAGTTCATTGGTTGGAATACTATCAATTTTTCTAAAATCAACTCCTGCTCTCAATAGAGCAATAAATTTCTTTTCTTGGCAATCTATTCTGACTTTGAATCCACCAGCTATTTACCTTTCTCTCATGAGGAATTTATCTTTTTCTGATTCTCCTAAGTTACTTAAGTTGTAAAATCTTATCCAGCACCTCTTACAGAGGGTGTCCTATTTCACCAATTAACAGAGTCAGAAGTAGGTGTTTATAAGCAGGAGGAACTGTCTTCACCATAATACTTCTATGAGGAACTGCCAAGGGGGTATCATGATATGTATCTACATTTCCAACCTTGATAACAGTTTTCATTACTTCCTTTTTCAACTTTCTCATGCAGTCTTTAAGTGAGTACCAGGGTCTGTCTCCACTAGGCCACAGTGGGATACATTCTATTGCATCCATTAGCAGATAAATCTAACAGATTGGTCCTGCCAAATGAAAGTCTCTAAAAGCTTGCTGGTCAAAAGGATTCAGACAAATACTTATAAATTTCAAGCAGTCCACACAATCTATCAGTACTCCTGCAGCTCCTTTATCACTGATTCTTACCATCCAAGACACTAAGGATTCTCCCATCCTTTGGGTGAATCTGCTCAAAATATCAGTAATCTCCTGTTGAGTGAAATCCTCAAGTATCTCCTTGAATACTGCTTGCCCTCCCTGACTCTCCTGCCTTCTCAGTATGGGGTGAGCTTCTGCCCTTATAAAAGCTTCACCATGAAACAATGTAGCCCTTAACATTGCATCACTCATCTGGCAGTCGTTGTCATAGCAACTAGGCATAGACTACCAAAGCTGTATGAACTTTTCTCCTGTTACTTTTTTTTCTTCTTTTTCTGAGCCAAATTTACAATAGCCCTCTCTGCTTCCAAAGACTCTCCAGTCCTTTCTTCTACTACCTGAGACTCAGTTTGCTCTTCTAAAGCGGTGCTTGAATTCTGGCACTTAGTCAATTCTTGTAACAACTTGTCTCTGCTTTTACACACAATATGGTAACGTGTTAGTAAAACTCAGCCTCTTCTACTCACTGCCTCCTACTCTCTCCCATGTTTTATTGGTATTCTTTGTAAACATGTTTCTAAATCTCTAGCTTCTCCCTGCTGTAGCCTCAGTTCCCAGTTTTCACAGAGCCCTGTACTTTTAGACCACTCCCTTGCTAGGGAGGCATAAGGCAAATTCTCCCATCATGGGATAGCCATTTCTTCTTCTAAATCCCTTCTGCCTCCAACTAGAGGTCTGATATTTCACGATCCCATCCTCATTGCCAAATGTAGTGCCAATGCAATATCTATAGCACCCATGATCATGACCAAGACCAATACTATAAATACCACATGAGGTTAAATCACAAAATATACCAAATTCTACAGGGAGAGGACAGAACTGAAACACATATTTAGGCACCAGAAAACTGAATCCCAAAACCAGTAAGCCTATTCCATCATGGTATCAAAGATATCAAGAAGTCATAATAACACTGAGAGCCACAGCATCTTTCAGTCTCCCCACAAACCACTACAAGATCAGCATTTACTCACAAATCTCTCTTTCTCCTTACCTGAAGACTTCTCTCTCCCACCTCTCTCTTGCTCTGGCTCCCAGCTTCCTGTGGGCTCTGCTTCCCTTCAGCAAACTCCTACCACCACAGGCTGCATATGCCACATTCAGTGTGTTAGGAGGCAGAGTTCACTTTCAAAGCAAGGGAGGTCTTCAAACTCCCCCCTATGTCTATTAAAGGGCAGAGAAGATCTTCAAATTCCCATTCCTATTACTGGAGAGTGAACAGGTGCAGTTCCCTGAAATCAGAAAAGGAACTGTCCTACTCTCCCCAAGTATCTGTGAACAATCAAAAGAATATGGAAACAATAACTCATTGAACAGTACAGGGCCTGTTTTCAAATAAGGAATATGGGTCATTTGAGATGTACAATTTTAAGAAAAGTCCTTTCATCAGTCTTTGGGTTTGACTAGGTTTCTGGTCACCATAAGCTAGGTCCTTACTTAAGGGTCTCTAGTAGAAGACAGAGATGGTCCAGTTTCCCAGACATACAGGTTTAGGTTTAAATAATACAATAAACTTTTCTCCCAATTCTGATAATTGAATTAAGTTTGCTCCCAGGATAGAAATAGGACTAGATCTATAACTGAACAGAAAGGAAACTTGAGCTAGCCTCCAGAATTGAGTCACAAGAAGGAATCAGTGTGGTTCATTCAATTCCCACTGCCAATTACTGCTACAATCTACCTAATTCCTTCACTGCCCCCAGTTGATATAGGACTGGCATTAAAACCAGGAAGACCTGAGTTTAAGTGTAGTCTCTGACAGAAATGTGACTGAGCAAATCATTTAACCTCTCAGAGTCTAGGCAGCTCTCTAAAACTAAAGTTGCAGAGAAGGTATAGACCAGTATGATAGAGGAGGTTTCTTCATTAGGAGTTTCCTATACAAATGTAATTATAAATCTAGCTTGTTGAAAACTCTGAGAATGCAAAAAAATACTTATAACTTTTTTGAGATGGCAAAGTATGGGAATTTGAAGAGGTACCCACAAATTGGGGAATTGCTGAAAAAGTTAAAGTATATAAATATGATGAGATACTATTTGTAAGAAATTATAGGGGTGGCTAGGTGGTGCATTGAATAGATCACCGGCCCTGGAGTCAGGAGGACCTGAGTTCAAATCCGGCCTCAGACACTTGACATACTTAACATACTTACTAGCCGTGTGACTTTGGGCAAGGCACTTAACCCCAATTGCCCTCCAAAAAGCAAAAAAAAAAAAATAGAAATTATGAAGAGGGACAGTTAGGTGGTGCAGTGAATAGAGCACCAGCCCTGGAGTCAGGAGGACTTGAGTTCAAATCTGACCTCAGACACTTGACACATTTACTACTCCTGTGACCTTGGGCAAGTCACTTAACCCCATTTGCCCTCTCCTCCCCCCTCCAAAAAAAAGAAAAGAAATTATGAAGAAAATGGTTTCAGAGAAACCCTAGGAAGATTTATATGAACTGATGCAGAGTGAAATGAACAGAACCAGGAGAACAATTTATACAATGCTAACAATATGGTGATAACAAATGACTTTGAAAGAATTAGAGACTCTGATCATGATTCAACGACGATTCCAGAAAAATTATGATGAAGCATGCTATCTACCTCCTGATACAGATGTGATGGACTGAGACTGCAGAATGAGATATATTTTTTGGATAGGGCCAATAAGGAAATTTGTTTTGCTTGAATATACTGTATTTGTAACTGGGATTTCATTTTTCTTTTATTCTCTATTGGAGTAAAGATAGGGTGGGAGAGAAAAGTATTTCTATTAGATAAAGAGATGGATAGATAGATAGAGATCTAATTTTAAAAGAAATAAATATTTGTTAAATTTAAAAAATTTTTAATGCTTATTGACTTGACTCAACAATCTATCATATAAGGAATAAGCAGTAGAGAAAAGATTTGAGTTCAGAATTTTTTAAGACATAAAAGTTTTCATCTAAAAATGGTTCTTTAAAAAAGGTGCCTAAGGAATAGTTTACTTGTCAGATTTGTGGAGAGGGGAAGACTTTATGATCAAACAAGAATTAGAGGGCATTATAAAATGCAATATGGATAATTTTGATTACATTAAATTGAAAAGCTTCTGTACAAAAAAAGCCAATGTAACCAGGATTAAGAGGGAAGTGGAAAATTGGGAAAGAATCTTTACAACCTATGTCACTGATAAAGGACTCATTTCTAAAATATACAGAGGATTGAGTCAAATCTATAAGAATACAAGTCATTCTCCAATTGATAAATGGTCAAAGGATATGAATAGGCAGTTTACAGAGGAAGAAATTAAAGATATTTGTAAGCATATGAAAAAAATGCTCTAAATCACTATTGATTAGAGAAATGAAAATCAAAACAACTCTGAGGTACCATATCTCACCAGTCAGATTGACTAAGATGACAAAACAGGAAAATGACAAATGCTGGAGAGGATGTGGACAAATTGGAACACTAATGCATTGCTGGTGGAGTTGTGAACTGATCCAACCATTCTGGAAAGCAATCTGGAATTATGCCCAAAGGGCTATAAATAATTTCATACCCTTTGACCCAGCAATACCACTTCTAGGGTTGTATGCCAAAGAGATCAGAGAAGTAGGAAAAAGACTCATATGTACAAAAATATTTATAGCAGCTCTTTTTGTGGTAGCAAAAAATTGGAAATTATAGGGGTGCCCATCAATTGCAGAATGGCTGAACAAGTTGTGGTATATGCATGTTATGGAATACTATTGTACAATAAGAAATGAGGAGCAAATGGACTTCATATTGACCTGGAGAGGCTTATACGAACTAATGCTGAGTGAGAAGAGTAGAGCCAGGAGGAATTTGTACACAATTACAGACACAACGTATGTGTGATGACCAACTTTGATAAACTGGATGCTTCTCAGCAATCCAGAGTCTTAAGTCAACCCCAAAAGACTCATGATGGAGAGAGATGTTTACATTCAGAGAAAGAACTGAGATTGAGCCCAGACTGAAACAAACTACCTGCCCTTTTTCATTTTCTTGTTTGGTTTTGTTTCCTCTTTCCCATTCTTCATTCCATCTGTTACAATCCTTCTTTATAACCAGACTAATGCCTAATGTGAAAGTGTTTGCAGATACTATACTTGATTGTATGCCACGACAGGGGGAGGGGGAGAATTTGAAACTCAAGGAATTGTGGTAATGAATCTTGTAAACTAAAAGTAAACAAATTAATAAAGACAAAATAAAATAATAAAATAAAATACAAAGAAAAAAGGTGCCTAAAGAAAGCATTTCAGTTATAAAAAAAATTCACTGCGATTGAAATTATTTTTTCTTCCACATAGCTGGATAAATGAGGTAATGCTAAAATGGCACATATATCAATACTTCAAAAAGCATATAATTTTGTCAGTGTAAGCACACCCTCCATTGAAGGAGGTCACGTTCCCTTTAGTGTAAGATTTCCCGAGACTGAAAAATCCATCACCCTCTGGCCTATGTGGTGATGATCCTCTCCAAAAGTAACAAGACTAAACTAATAGCTAATGCCCAACTCATTACCAGCCCAACCCCAGTTTGGTAGGGTTTGCTGTATTTATTCTTTATTGCTGGAGCCTTCATGAACCCAAGATTCTTTCCTTGCCATGCTGCTATTATATCCTCTCAAGAAAGGAACAGACCATTTAAACACAAATATCAAAGCAGTGCTTCCAACTATGTAAAATCCCACAGAAAATGCTGTGGCACAGCTGCCATTCCACAAGGACTCTGGGAGATGCGGCAGCTGGCCTCTTGTAATGAGCATTTGCCAAGTTTGGGTTGACATCAGATTGGGTCAACATCACAGCAACTGCAGTGGGAATCACTTTTGGCAGGAGTTAGGTCAGCTTTGCAACACAAGACCTCAGGCAAATCCTGTAAGGTAGCATTGAATTTGGAATAGTTTATCAGTGTTCACATTCAACCGTCCCCCAGAGTTCCCCTCAGGTTCCTTAGCACTTTGGGGCTTTTTTTCTTATTTGATGAATACATTTTTTTTCTTTTTGTAGTTACTCAGTCATTTCAGTTGTCTCCTACCCTTCATGACCCCATTTGGAGTTTTCTTGGCAAAGATATTGGAATGATTTGCCATTTCCTTCTCCAGCTCATTTTACAGATGAGGAAACTGAGGCAAACAGGGTTAAGTGATTAGCTGAGGGTCACATAGCTATTAAGTGTCTGAGACTAGATTTGAACTCAGGAAGATGAGTCTTCCTGACTCCAAGACTGGTGCTTTATCACTTTTATTTCCCAATATATCTCTCCTTGCTCTACAGCCATCCCTTGCAATAAAGATTTCTGCAAAAAAGCAGTTCAGCAACACCAATCAGCAAAACCAACCAACATACAAGCTGCATCTGATAGAACATGCAATACTCTCTACCCATAACTCCCACCCCACTTTCTGCAAAGAAGGAAAAGACATGCATTTCTTGACTCTTCTTGGGGCCAAGATTTTGATCAACATTTGGGGGTCAATATATTGTTTGGTTTTGCTAAACTGTTTTCTTTTTAAATATTTGTTATAAAGGATGGGAGCAGTGGGAGGAGAGAAAGGAAGGAGATACAAATAACAATAATAGCTACCACAAGGGTGACAAAGTGGATAGAGTGCTGGGCCTAGAATCAGGAAGACCTGAGTTCAAATTTGCCATTAGGAGGGGACTAGGGACCCTTCCTGGGTAAGGATTGGACTTCAGAGCAGGAAAGCAGTGACCATACCTTTCCCATGATAAGACCATCTTGGAAGCACCAAAAACTTGCAGGATTTGCACCCCACCCCTACTCCCCAGAACTACCTTTGAAAACAGCAACACAAAAAACCCTGAAACTTGGGACAGTGCCTACCCACTCCTAGGTGAACAGAGCCCAGCTTTAAAATAAAGTTCAAAGTCAGGAAAAATGAACAAGCAAGAACAGCAAAAAAAATTATTAAATAATAACTAACTAAATAAATCACTAAAAACTACTATGGTGGTGGTGAAGACCAACACATAAAGTCAGAAGAAGACAACAATGTGGAAACAGTTACCTGAAAAGGTCTCAAGGAAATATTCTAACTGTACGCAAACCCAACAGGAATTCCTAGAAGAGTTAAAGAAAAAGATGAGTGGTAGAAGAAAAATTGGGGAAAAGAAATATGCAAGAAAATTATGAAAAGCATTAAGAACTTGGTAAAAGAGGCACAAAAATATTGAAGAAAATTACATCTTTAAAAAACAGAATTAGCCTAAGGATAAAAAAGGCACAAAAAATATACTGAAGAAAAGAACTCCATAAAAATTAGAATTATCCAAATAGAATAAGAGGTACAAAATCTCACTGAAGAAAATAATTTCTTAAAAATTAGAATTGGGCAAGTAAAAGCTAGTGACTCCATGAGACATCAAACAATAACAAAACAAAGTCAAAGGAATAAATGCTTATTCCCTTCTCCTGCCTCCATAGCACTTTTACTTTAAGGTGGGCAAAGTATTTTATCTATATTGCCTCATTTGATGCTATATTGGGAAATATTTTGGGATACATTAGGGAAAGGAGATATAAAGACACAAATATCAATAAAAATAAGAAAATCTCAGAATTTTCAAAACAGAGGTTGTAAACTTGGTTCCACAGAGAAGAATTGAGAAAATGAACATTCCTATCTTTCATTGCATATTTGGGAGAATATGAGTGTCTAATGTTGCACATATCATCAGAATGGTCAAAGATTGGTTTAATTTGTTCACCTGTCTTTTTTTTCCTCTTCCTTCTTTAATTTTTGTTAAAAGGGAGTACTCACTGAGAAGATGTAGAAGTATGGGAGGGGCAGGATATATCTGGAAATGAATGTGATATAAAGACAAAAGACAACAATATTTTTTTTGCCTTTTTGGAGGGGGGAAGGCAGAGCAATTGGGGTTAAGCGACTTGCCCAAGGTCACATAGCTAGTAAGTGTTAAGTGTCTGAGGTTGGATTTGAACTCAGGTCCTGCACCACCTAACTGCCCCAACAATTTTTTAAGAATAAATGTTTTAAAAGTTGCTGCAAGATGACAGAAACCTCTTTACTGCCATTCTGCCCATTCCTGTAGTATTTTTCCAGGGCCTGTCAATTATCTGAAAAGAGCCCCTTAGAGATATTAGGGAGAATAGCGGGAGATGCAGCCTCAGACATCGGTTTCCACCTTTCCTTTCCTTCATATGACTCAGTGTGATTACATAAAATGCATGGATAATGTCGTAACTGAATCTTACAGGTTACTCTTTGTACCACTTTGCTTAAGGAACAAGGATAAGCACTTATTAGTTGTCTAATAAAAATGATCCTCTGTGTATGTGTGCTCGAGTGTGTGCCTCTTTGTGTATGTGTGTTTATCAAGGAGCTCAGTGGTCAGCAATGTGTTACTGCACAATTTAATGACTCACTAAACAAGGTTTTACATTAAAAGTTTTTTCCCCACCATATAATGAAGGAATTAACCATCAGTTTTGAATGTAAGGGCTTCTCCAGGAGCATGCATCTGCTGCACACTTGTGCAGCTCAAATAAATTCTAGAAGAAAATGTTTTTTTCTAATTCTTTTTTCAATGAACCAAATGGTTTGCCCACTGAACTGCTTCTTTAGTTTAATGCAAATTTCTGATTAAATTAACTAAAGTGATGATTTTTTTCCATGATAAATCTTTATTCTTTTTGACCCCTTCAAATCTAATTTGACTGTAGTAAGGTCTAGTCTATAAACTAATCTTGGCTGTAAGTCTAGGCTTCTTTCCATTCCATTTATTAAGTGTCTGCTATGTACCAGGCACTGTGCACAAGTGAGGCACCCCCACCCCGGGGCATTGGGAATACAAAATGAGAAAGGAGCTAGCATTTTATTTCTCCAGATATTTACCATAACCTGCACCTATAACATGATTTGTAGCAGGTGGGACACACTAGCAGTCAAGGTGTCCAATTCTTTAGTCATACTTCAGTTGTGTCTGGCTCTTTGTGACCCCATTTGGGGTTTTCTTAGCAAAGATACTAGAGCGGTTTGCCATTTCCTTCTCCAGCTCATTTTACTGATGAAGAACTGAAGGCAAACAGAGTTAAGGGCAAACAATCACACATCTAGGAAGTTTCTGAGGATGGTCTTGAGCTCCAGAAGATGTGCCTTCCTGATTCCAAGACCAGTGCTCTAGCCACTGCCCCACCTAGCTGCCCCCTCCTCATCTCATCTTGGCTAGAAATATAGCCCGATGTCAATACAGCAAAGAAGTTTTAACCTGCTCTGTTTTTCCACCCTGGGGCAGTTCACCCCTCCTTAGGCAGCCGGATGGCCCCTTCCTCTTGGGAGGGGGGGTAGTGATGGTTGCCATATTGAATTTAGTTTAGACACCCGTAATGGGAATGCAGATTTGGAAGATATTCCCTGCTCCTAGGCTAAAGTGCACCTGAAGCCTGGGGTGGGAGGCTTGTTTTTTAGTAGATACTTGGCCAGTGAGTCAATAAGGTGGTTACATTCTCTGAGCCAGGAGAAGGCTATATAAGCCCTGATGTGTAGCTTTGTTTTGGGGGCTCACTTTGAGAAGTGTTCTGTGATTTGATATGTATTCTGGGAAGCCGTTGTCTGGAGCCCCCCCTCCCCCAGCTTTGAAAAACCCAGATGTTGAAAGCCAGATGTTGATTTGGTATGGATGTAATGGTTGGACAGTTTGAAATCTGTCTACTAGATCTGTTTCTGTCTTGATAATTCTGTCTGTGTACTTTGAAGTTCGGGGTGCTGACCTTTTCCCCTGAACAAGGTAAACGATATATTTGTGTTTAAAGTAATTTAAAGTAAGCTTGTTAACCCATTTTGAGTTGCTTTCCTTTATCAAAGCAGATCCAAGAACCTGTGTGAGCAGCCATCCTAGGGACTCCGGGGTGCTTGCTGCTACAACACCCTAAATCTTCCTAAAATATAAGATCATATATTGTTGACTATGTCACTACCCAACTCAATAAACTCTCGGTTCTCCCTATTACCCTTAAGATTAAATATAAAATTCCTGTTTGGATTTTGAAGTCCTTCATTATCTGAACCCTTCCTATCTTTCCAGTCTTCCTAGACCTTACTCTACCTCCACTTTCTCAGGGATCAGTGACATTGGCCACCTTGCTCCGCCTTGAACAAAATGCTTTGTCTCCCAAGTCTGTTCACTTTCTCTGACTGTCGACCATATGTGGAATGCTTTCCTTCCTCGTCTCTTCCTCCTGGTTTCCCTGAACTTTCTTCAGCTTCCAGAAAAAATACCACCTTCTGTAAGAAGGTAGATCCCCTTTCTGGATACCCCTAAATACTAGGTCCTTCCCTCTGTTAATTATTTCCAATTTATCCCATATATCTTGTCTGTATATAATTGTTTGCATGTTATCTCCCCCATTAGACTGAGTTTCTTGAGAGTAGACTATATTGTGTGACTGGGTTTTGTTTGAGGGGGTTTGAAGGGCCTTTCTTCTCATCCCCACTCCTTAGCACAGTGTTTGGCTCACATTATTACTGATTTGACTCAACTAGCCTCTTCTTCTCTCAACCCCAAATAAAGTACAGGGTGCTCCAGTTGACTGAGGCAGTTAACCTGATAGAGCATTCAATCAATGTTTAAATTCAATTTAAGAGGTGCTGGAGGTGATACAAATTAAAAGATATTTATTGAAAGAAAGAGAAGATAAGGTGGAAATCAAATACACCATTATTCATTCCCATGAGCTCTGAGGTGGTAGACCCAAACATCTCCAAATCTCAGCTTCTTATACTCTGAGGTATGCTCGAGCTTCCAGAGTACCAATATAGAAAACCCTTACATGAATGTACTGAATCAAAACTCCCCTCAAAGGAGAAGTTCTATATACCAAAGGAGAGTTAGATGGAAACAATATTTGCTATGTTCCTATGGCATGACCCAGGACAGTCTTGTGCAAAATAATTTAGGAAAGGGAGTTACTGCTGGGAAGAGGAGTCATTAGGAGCTGAAGAACAATGCTATCTATGTGTGTGCCACATTAAATATTAAAGACTCAGGCCTTCTAAGCCAGGATATGGGCTCTTAGTCCTCTGTAATGCTCTCAGACGCTCAGATGGGTCTGTGGTCTCGCGGACTTTGATGTTTTCTCCAGTGGTACAGATTGCAACTCATTCATGCCTGCCCATCCTATACAATTCATAATCTACATCCTCTCATAAATTTTCTACAAAGTCTTGAAGGCCTTCCTCACTTTCCCTTGACATCATGAAGGTCTAGTGGAACACTCTAGCTGTCTACCTGTAATCCTGCACCCTCACCACATGACCAGCCCATCTTCTTTTCCTTTATACATTTCTCTGACTAATCAATCAGTATCACTGTGTTAAACTCTAGGAATACAAAAAGAAGCAAAGGCTGTCCCTACTCTCAAAGTGGGGCAGCTGGGTGGCATAGTGGATAGAGCATGGGACTTGGAGTCAGAAAGACTAGAGTTCAAATCTAACCTTACAAGCTGTTGGACCCTGGACAAGTCACTTAACCTTTGAATGAATTAAAAAAAAACTGGAGAAGGAATTGACCAACCCCTCTTTTTTAGGAATATCTCAGTGGCACAGTAGAGTTCTGGGCCTGGAGTCAGGAAGGCTCATCTTCCTCAATTCAAATCTGGCCTCAGATGCTTACTAGCTGAGTGAGCCTGGGCAAGTCACTTAACCCTCTTTGCCTCCATTTCCTCATCTGTAAAATGAACTGGAAAAGAAAACAGCAAATCACTTCAGCATATTTGTCAAGAAAATCCCAAGTAAGTTCATGAAGAGTCAGACCCAACTAAAAAACAACTGAAAACCCTAAAGGAGTTTACAATGTGATGTGACAACAACTTTTCTTCAAAGTTCCTCGTTGGCTCTGTGTTGCCTCCTACTTGCATCTACCATGTGTCTCTCTATGAGATATTCATTTTCAATTTCTAACAATTTTAACCACTTTGTTCCCTAGAGGCATTGCACCCATTCCTTCTCCACTTCCCTGGAGCCCACATTTGGTAACTAAGTTAAATATTTAGGGAGACTAATCATCTAAAAGAAGGGTCAGGCTTTTTTGTTCCTACTTTTCTCATTATGTCCCCCATTGGTTCTCCAGGGTTAATTTTATATATGTGTCTGTGTCTATGTATGTACGTGTGTGTATATATATATATATTCAGATATATATGCATACATACATACATACATATATGTGTATATATTTTGTGTGGATGTATATACTTACTTTTGTCTCACATCTAAGGTCTCTCCAAAGGAAGAAATAGGAATGCCCTTGTGTAAGGGTTATGGGATTTAAAGATCTCCCATGCCCCATGGACGTGCTGACATAGCAGAGCAAGAGAAAGTGAAAAGCCGAGCTAACGGTCCTGCGGTTGGCAGTTGGTGGCAGTTGCCTTTTTTTTTTTTTTGAGTTAAGACTCCTGCTGAGGACTGCCAGGGGCCGGAGCTGCTGGGAGTGCTCTTCCAGGACGCTGGGTGGTTGCTGTGAGTGGGGAGAGGAGGACCTTTGCCTGAGGTAGCCTGTTCTGTTTTAAAGGCTTGAAAATGTGGGTGCTTTCTACTTTATCTACCTGTGCCAATGTCATAACTACTCTGATGGCTTTCACTTTCTGGTTTTGGGACTCCGTCTTTTGGTATCTTAATAAATTTTCTAGTTTATTTCCCCAAATGGCAAACCTGATGTATTTTGTGATGGATAATTATATCAGCATATTTGTAATCTCTATAGGCATTGTGAATATGGCATTGCTGATACACCTTGATAAACAATATGAATAAGTTATGGAACAGCTATTTATTTCCTACACACAAAAGAAATATTTAAAACAGCAAAGACTTATCCATAAGCATGCATTGAAAATGTGGTGGAAGAAATATCTTAACTCCTCCCCTCACCCCCAGGTAAATTCAGCTAGTTTTTCCTTAAAAGGTTTTGAGATCTTCCACAAAATGTGTTTAGCGCCAGAGAATAAAATCTCACTGTTGACATCTCATCTCCTAAATACAAAGCAGCAGCAAGAAGAACAAACAGCACTCTTGATACTTGGCTAGTAGATCATGAGGGGTAAGTTCACTTAGCTGAGTCAATTGGAAGTGTTTTCCATGACTATATTTTGTAGAATATCTGTGTATTGCAACGGCTAAGTCAATTTCTTTTTGTTAACTGTTCAATGACCTACTCATGTACCATTTTTTTTTTCCAATATCAAATCAGGGGTGGGGAACTTATGGCCTTGAGGTCACATGTGGTTCTCTAGGTCCTCAAGTGCAGCCCCCTTCACAAGTTTGGATTCTGTCAAAGGGTCACACTTGAGGATCTAAAGGGCCACATGTGGCCTCAAGACTGCAGGTTCCCTACCCCTGATTCTAATCTAAACTAACAAGGGACTAGCCTGACTCAGGTCCTGCTCAGAACAACTGATTCAGCTTTACAAGGTTGGAACATAATGGGCTTGTTGAAATGGAACACAGGATTCACAGAGAAAGGTGAACCCTGATTGGCCTTCATGCTTCTGACAGTGCTATTGGTGGTACCTCTAAAAATGATATAGGGACATCTAGGTGGCACAGTGGATAGAGTTCTGGGCTTGGAATCAGGAAGGCTCATCTTCCCGAGTTCAAATCCATCCTTTGACACTTTACTAGCTGTGTGACAGTGGGCAAGTCACTTAACCCTGCTTGCCTCAGTTTCCTCACCTGTAAAATGAGCTGGAGAAAGAAATGACAAATCACTCCAGTATCTGCACCAAGAAAAACCCCAAAATGGGGTCAGGAAGAATTGGACATGACTGAAATGACTGAACAACAATGTAATATGATGATTACTTACTGTGAGATCCCCCCCCCCCACACACACACACACAATCCTGGAGAATTAGAGAATAATTGCCTGTGGCCATTCAGCAAGAAAACAACAATATGAGTATGTTCTGTGTCCTTAAGAACTATACCTTGAAGATAATTGTGCTAAACATACTCACTTAACATAGATCAGGAATAGCTAAGTGGCACAATGAACTTGAAGCTTGACAAAGAACTAAGTTCAAATCTGACCTCAGATACTTCCTAGCTGTATTACCCTGGGTAAGTCACTTAACTTCTGTTCATCTCAGTTTCCTCATCTATAAAATAAGGATAATAATAGCACTTACTTTGCAGAATTGTTGTGAGGGATCAAATGAGTGCCGGGTACATAGTAGGCATTTAATAAATGTAAGTTATCATTATATCACATGACTTTGAGTTTGTTACTATAAAATGTATATAACATAAAGTTATGGAAGTTTATCTCTGATTTTTACTGCAAAGAGTCATAAGGAGTAGGAAGCATAAGTGAGGTCCATAGAGATTCCAGTAAACCTCATTTTTAACTAAATTTCAACTGCTAACTCTAGCAGCATTGCCTGAATTGTTTGACCTCTTTTTTATTTTATTTTTAATCCTTCTAGTAGGTAATAAAGGGCAGGGAAATAATCACTACAATATAGAGGAAGGACAAATCAGGGATCTGGGTAATTTTCTGCCAAATGATCTTGAAGTGATAGGCCTAGAATATGATTGACAATCATAGAATCCTAGGGTAGACAGAATTTCCATAATCCAATGCCTACTCCACTCATGAATCCCATCTATGCCATCCCTGGCAAATGATCATCAGGTTTCCATTGGAAGATTCCTAATGACATAGAAACTCACTACCTACTGGAGATAACTTGAGTTCCATTTTTGGACAGATCCAATTCTTAGGAAGCTCTTGGGATCAATAGCAACAATGATGACGACAATGATGATGATCATGATAGGTAACATACAGAGTGCACTTGTCATGTTCCAGGCAGCGTTATGCTGAATGCTTTACAAATATGATCTCATTTGCTGCTCACAACAATTTAGGGAGGTAGGTGCTGTATTATCATTCACATTTTACTGATGTGGAAACTGAGATAAACAGATGTTAAGTGACTTGCCCAGGGTAACACAGCTAAGAAGTATCTGAGGCTGGATTTTAACTCAGGTCTTCCTGATTCCAAGCCCTGTTCACTACCTAGTAGCACCCCCAAAGTGGATGAAAGTGGTAGAGCTTGAAGGGAACAACCCCCTTATTTTATAGGTGAGAAAACTGAGACCCAGGGATGTTAAATGCCTTACCCAAGGTTACATAGATAGTAAACATCAGAGGAGAGAGGTTTCTTCATTATATTGAGTCAAAATCCTATAACTTCTATCCACTGGAGTTATTTCTTTCTTTTGATGCCCAGCAGAGTAAGATTAATCTCTCCTTCACTTGATAACCTTTCAAATACTACAAAACAGTGTGACTTTCCTTTCCCTCCCCCATCTGATGAGTCAGTCATCTCTTTTCTGAAATAAACCTCCCTAGTTCCTTCAGACTTTCCTAGGTTGATATAGTTTCCAGAGTCCTCATCATCCTGGTCCCCCTTATCCAGATGTGTTCCAGCTTCTTAATGTGTCTTCTAAAATATACTTATATTAGTTCATTTGTTCAATATACATTTATTAAGCTCTTGCTGTGGTCAATACATTGTGCTGTGTGCTGTGTGCTGTGTACTGTGTGCTGGAGGTGACTGGGAGAGCATAGAATGGGAGAATTTTGGAGCTAGATGGAATCTTTGGAGTTAATCTAAGGCAACTTCTTAATTTTCCATTTGAGGACATTGAGGCTTATGGAGGTGAAGTGAGTTATACAAAAGCACACAGCTAGGAAAGGCAAAGGCAGAATGTGACCTAGGTCTCTTCCCTCTCACTGTTTGATTCCTGCAACCGGACATAACAATGCCTCTTCAGTAGGTCTCTGCACCTTTCCCCCATCCCCCATGCACACATAAGCACCATTTGTAAATCTAAGATCTCTGATTAAGAAGAATTATAGTTTTTCTTTCTATTTGTTCATGTTTATGTACTTGAATGTATGTACCTATACATGTAGTTAAAATAACATATATTGATAAAAATATATGTTTAAGGAACTGATTAAAATATTCATCATCACAATATTAATAAGTCAGCATTTATGTAAGAGATGAAGGTAATAAACAGATAGATAGATAGATAGATAGTACTCCCATGTACCAGGTACCATGCTAAACCCTTTACAAATATTATCTCATTTGATCCTTACAATAATGCTGGAAGACAGGTACTATGATTATCACCATTTTGCAACTGAGAAAACTGAAATAGAAATTAGGTGACTTTCCCAAAGTCACATAGCTAGTGTCTAAATCTAGATTTGAACTCAGTTCTTCCTAACCCCAGGTCTGTACCACCTAGCTGTATTTATATAGCACTTTAAGTATTGAAAAGAGCTTTACAAATATTTTATCCCCATAGCACCCCTATGAGTTAAGTGCTATTATTATCCTCATTCTACAGATGAGGAAACTGAGCTTAGGAAGGTTAAGTATCTCTGCCTAAAATTACAGCTATTAAGTGTAAGAAGCTGCATTAAAATTCAGTTCTTCCTAATTTCAGATCAAACCCTCTAACCCTTGTACCACTTAGGTGCAAATGATCAATTTGTCCAATCAACGCACTGTCAGTTTGCAAATGAGAATACCAACATAATGGAATTTCATATGATTAAGATGGAAAACATAAATGTCGAAAGATCTATATGAAACAACATGAAAGCATCATCTTTCCTCTTCTGATCAAACATATATATGTATGTGTATATATATACGTGTACATATACATATATACATATACATACACACATATCATCAACATGTTGCATCCCCTAATTTAAATGCAAGTCCTAGTGTGCAAGGACCATTTTTGGTCTTATCTTTGTATCTCAGTACCCAATACAATGCCTCCTACCTAGAGGACATTTGATACTTGTTCTGGGTTGTTGAAAAGCAGAACCAGAAGTTCTGTACCCAGTGTCTGTGTGAAAGGGAAAACATCTTTTTGGAGAGATGAATGGTGTGGGAAGAATGGATTAAAAAGGAAGAGGAAGGGATTGACAAGTTACTATGGACATTCTGAAAGCTGAAAATTCTGCAATCAAGAATAAGTGGTTGTAAGTATGCTTAATTGGTTTTTGTTGCCATTTGAGGTTGTTAATAAATCATGATAAAGAAAAAATAAACATGAGCTATTATTGTTCTTAATGGTTGATAGTAACCATTATTTAAGTCAATAGTCGACAGCCTGGCCCCCTCACTTTGTACTGGCAGTTTTAGTTTTGAAAATTCAACCCTGTGTTTTGCATGTAACACTTGGCTTGATAAAAGGTTGCTGAATGAAGTTGAAAAACCACCTAGAACCTGCCAATCAGAGGACATTGTGGGGCTCAGATTTCTCCTTAGGCCTAACTGAATACACCTGAAGACTGAAAAAAAAAACAAAACAACTCAGTACCTTGGGCCTGGCTATTCTCTCCTCTAGAGGTCCTCCCAGCGCCATTGCTGTGGGTTCAAGCTTCAGGATATGGGGGAGATCTTACAGGGTCATAAGCTTGGAGAGCCTTGAAATCCTCAAATGCAGTCTTCTTATTTAGAGGCAAGAAAGCTGAAACCCAGAAAGGTTAAATGATTTTTTCCGGGGTAACACAGTGTATACACCTGTAACTTTTCTCCAACCCACATCATGTTTTTTTGTAGACTATTCCTTCTCCCTCTTAAAGTGATCTTCTAAAAGAATAGGTCTGACTATGCCAATCCCCTAATCAATAAACTCCAGTGCCTATTCTCTCCAGAATCAAATAGTAAACCTTCTATTTGGCTTCATTATCTGGCCCCTTTCTGCCATTTCAGGCTAACATTTGACTCTCCTACATATACTCTATGATTCAATGACACGGGTCCTCTTGCTATTCCCAGGCCAAGACACTCCATCTCCAGATGCTGAGCATTTTCTTTTCTTTTTTTTTTTTTTTTAAACCAATCGGGGTTAAGTAACTTGCTCAAGGTTACACGGCCAGTTATTTCTGGGTGTGGTGCCGAGTGTCTGAGCCCGGGATTCGATCTCCAGGTCATCCCGATACTGGAGCCGGTGCTCTTACTCACTGTGCTACCTGGCCACCCAGATGCTGAGCATTTTCACTGGTTGCCCTTCCATGTGTGGAATTCTTTCCCACCATCTGAGTCTCCTGTTTTCTGATGTCTCAGCTAACTCTGCCTCTCCTTCCCAAAGAAGTTTTTCTCTATTCCCCTCAACTTTAGGGACTCCCCTTGGAGATTAAACTCAATTGATCCTCCATATATCTTGTATATACTTAGTTGTTTGCATGTGGTCTCCCCCATTAGGTTGTAAGCACTTTGAGAACAGGGACTATTTTTGCCTTTCTTCACATGCCTAGCACGAAGGACAATGTCGGGCACATTCAGGTGTTCAGTAATTTTTCAGTTGTGTCTAACTCTTTGTGACATCATTTGGAGTTTTCTTGGCAAAGAGACTGGAGAGGTTTGTCATTTCTTTCTCCAGCTTATTTTACAGATGAGGAAACTGAAGCAAACAGGGTTAAGTGACTTGCCCAGGGTCACACAGCTAGTGAGTGTGTAAGGTCAGATTTGAACTCAAGAAGATGAGTCTCCCTAAGTCTAGGCCCAGAATTCTATCCACTGTACCACCTAGCTGCCCTGGTATATTGTAAGTGCTTAAAAATGCTTGCTGACTTGACTTAATAAATGCTTGTTGATTTGAACTAGTGACCAACACTTGAGCACCGGATCTGGATGGAGAGAAAATGGGTTGGAGTCCTGGTTCTGCTACTTATTTCATTTGTTATCCTGGGCAAGTCATCCACAAGCCTAAGTTGTTCTTTGTCCTTCGTTTTCAAAGAAGACCAATGACATCACTGGTGATGTGTTGACTTGCTCCTGAATTAAATTTAAGCGAGGCAGAGTTGTACAAAATCATCAACCTCACTGTCTCTTCCTGAGTCGTCCAAGTCCAGTGGCAGGACAAAAACCGAGATTACCTCATTAATAAAGTAAGGGGCTGTACCAGAATCAATCAATTAATCAGTCAATATTTATTAAGCACCTACTATTTACCAGGTACAATGATAAGAGCTGGGAATTATAAAAGGAGGCAAAAGACAGTCCCTTCCTCGAGGTGCTCACAGTCTAATGGGAAAACTCTAAAGTCCACAGCAGATCATATGACCTTCCAATGACCTAAGAATGAAGGATTGGAGGTATAACCTTCAATGATCTAGGACTCACTGAAGAAGATCCACTTGTAGAGGGGAGGAATTTTTTTTAAAGCAATCAGGGTTAAGTAACTTGTTCAAGGTTACACGGCCAGTTATTATTTCTGGGTGTGGTGCTGAGTATTTGAGTCCGAATTTGATCTAGGTCATCCCAACACTGGAGCCGGTGCTCTTACTCGCTGAGCCACCTGGCCGCCCCTAAGCAATTGGGGTTAAGTAACTTGCTCGAGGTTACACGGCCAGGTGTTTCTGGGTGGGTGCTAAGTGTCTGAGCCCGGGATTCGATCTCCAGGTCTTCTCAACACTGGAGCCGGTGCTCTTACCCGCTGTGCTACCTGGCCGCCCCCAAGGGGAGGAATTTTAAATGATTCTGTCTTGACTATGGCCATAGGATCACAGATCTGAAAAGAACCTCGGAGATTATCTAATCCAACTTCTCCATTTGACAAGTGAGGAAACTGAGACCTCCAAGGTCATACAGACAAGAAGTAGAAGAGCCAGTATACCAATGCAGGTTGTCTAACTCCTAATCCAGCATTCCTTCCACTGCACAATGCTGAATACACTCATTAGTCCTACCCATCCCAGTTCTAATATACTCTTGTGCCATACTAGGCTATGAGGGTAGAAATGAACAGGGAGCTCTTGTTGTTGTTCAGTCATGTCTGACTCTTCATGACCCCATTTGGAATTTTCTTGGCAAAGATACCAGAATGGTTTGCCATTTCCTTCTCCAAGCTCATTTTACAGATGAGGAAACTGAGTCAAACAGGATTACGTGACTTGTCCAAGGTCATATTTGACAATTGTCAAAGTCAATGTCTGGGGCCAGATTTGAACCCAGGTTTTCCTGACTCTAAACCTAGCACTCTATCCACTGAGCCACCTAGCTGTCCTATCCATCTACCTGGTCCTAAAGAGAGAGCACTGACTTCTAAATCAAGACACCAACACGCATTCCAATTCTTCTGTTAATTAACTGTAAAGCCTTGGCCATGTCAACTTCATTGTGATCATAAGGTCCTTAGAGGTCATTTATAATCCAAGACCCTTATTTTATAGTTGAGGAAATTGAAACTCAAGGAAGTCCAGTGACTGACCCAAGGTCACACAAACAGCATGAAGCATAGATGGGATTTGAATCTAGGCCTTCTGATGCCAAATGGAATGCTTTTCCTCCCAGTGTATCAACCTGCCTGTCTAGGCCTCATTTTCCCCATGTATAAAACAAGAAGGCTGGACCATATAATTTCTAGGATTTTTAAAGCACAGTAACCTTTAGTCTCTTTTTCATCAAGTATCTTAAGATTCCTTGGGCATCCTCTCAAATCTTCATGAAAGCCTCTATGGAAAGCACTGGCTTGAAAAGTACGCTTTGATAAAATGTTTACTGGAGAGAGAGATCTGGTCTTGTTTTTAAGGGCACTACCCTCCCAGGTCCATTTGCACCAGCTAATTCCTTTTCAAAACATTGTTTTAACATCATGTTGACACAGCCTTTGTGTTCCCTGTGGAGGCCCGGCATGAGCCCTGCTTTTCCTCCTCATACCCAAGGACATGGTGCTCTTTCTTTCTCTTCTGGCCTCAGAATTCTCTGTATCATTCTCCTTGTCTCTTCTGTTCCTCTGCTTCACTATCAGGCCAGGCTTCTTGGAGAGTCAGATTACATTTTCTAAAGGTGTTGAAGTTTTATAGGGTATAGACCATGATAATCAATATTGAGTACCTTCTCACGCCTGCAATGGGCCTTGTAGAGAAGTATTGCTTCATCTGCAAATGAAGGTGTCGGAATAAGTGATGGCTAAGGTCCCAAGTAACTCTGATGTTATTTCCTTTACTGCCTATTCTCTCTTGAACTAAAAACCCCCGTTTTTGTCCCCAGCTGTCCTCTGGCTCCTATCTGAATACCTAGGCTTTAATGTGATCTCTTCCTTCAGAGCTAGTTATTAGCATCACCTGATGGCAGCTAGGTAGCATAATAGAGTGCTGGACCTGAAGTCAGGAAGACCTGAAATCAAATCCTCCTTCAGATACTTATTAGCTGTATGACTGTGGGCGAGTCAATTAACCTGATTGCCTCAGTTTCCTGAACTGTAAAATGGGTAAAATAACAGCACCTACCTCAAAGGGATAGTGTAAGGATCAAATGAGATAATATTTGTAAAGAGCTTAGCAAAATGCCTGGCACCTAGTAGGCCCCATAAAATTGCTAGCTATTAATATTGTTATTGTTATTATTACTATTATCCTGAAGTAGCTAAAGAAATAATTTATCTGTTGACCAAACACATTTGTACACAAAATACTTCAGCCTAATTTTGCCAAAAAGACGTTAATTCTCAATAGGGCAGCAGGAGAAGTGATTTCCCACATGCCTCCATTCTTCTAGTAGGTCATAAAGAACCAAATGAAAAATAATTTGAAAAGAGAGGTAGATCTAATGTATCTGATGTCCTTTAAAAAAATCTCACCATGCTTTTTTCATGAGATCTGTGTTAATTTCATTTAGGCCTATATTTATTTTCACAACTACTTAAAGTCAAGGTCATTGAAATTATTGGTTGTATTTCCTTTTTTAAAGAATTTTATGGATGCCTTTTGTTTTTATGTTACAGTCTTTTGTGAATATCTGATTTGCTACCCTATGCCATTGCCTTTAATTAATTTTAATCATATAGTATGGACTGCCCCTCCCTTGGAGACAGATCAGTGATAGTCTGAAATATTTACCCAGGGATATTTCAGACTGGTATAGATACAATTACAAAGCACTCCTCAAAGAAACAATTACTTAAATAATTGGAGAGACATTCAGTGATCATGGCTGGGACAGGTCAATATAATAAAAAAGATGATGCTACTTAAATTCGTTTATAGGCTTAGTGCTATAACAATCACATTATCAAGATATACTTTATAGAACTAGACAAAATAATAACAAAATTCATTTGGGGGAATAAGAGGACTAGCATCTCAAGGGAAATAATGAAAAAAAGTGGGAATATAGTGGGAATGGCACTTCTAAACCTCAAATTATACCATAAAGTAGTAATCATCAAAACTATTTGATACTAACTTAAAAAAAAATAGAAAGTAGATTAGCACAACAGACTAGGTAGAGAAGGATCAGAAACAATTGACCTCAGTAATATAATGTTGATAAACCTGAAAAAATAAATTACTTGAAGAACTCCCTATTTGACAATAACTGCTGGGAAAACTGGAAAGCAGTCTGGCAGAAACCAGGGTTAGATCAATACTTTATACCATATGCCACAAAAAGCTCAAAATGGATTTGTGACCTGAATAGTTGAGGTCATGCCATAAAAAATTAGGAGATAACCAGCTCAGGTACCTTTTAAAGAAGGCTCTGGCTGGTCAAGAATTCATTTTGTTTTGTTTTTCTAAAAAGACCAAGTTTCCCTCTCTTGCCTAGACTGGAAATACAAGGGCTACTCATGGACCTGGATCCACTATGATTGAAAAAGGAGCTTTGACCTGCTCCATTTTTTCCAATTTGGAAATGTTCACCCCTTCTTAGACAACCTAAGCCTCACCATATTAATGATGAATCCAGTGTGGGATATACAATTGTCTTGGGCCTTCTGCAGCTTAAGAGATCCACCAGTCTCAAACTCCTTGGTATAAAAGATTACTATAGGCCTGTGCCACCATACCCAATCAGGGCAAAAATCTTTACCTAAAAAGGAATAAAAAATAATCACAAAAATAAAACAGACAACTTTGAGTCCATGAAATTGAATTTTTGCTTGAATAAAATCAATATAGTTAGGATAAAAAGGGAAATTGTCAATGGAGGAAAAAAGGTACATGAACTATCTCTAATAAGGATCTGCTAGTCAAGATATAGAGGGAAAATAGAAGAGACCAACAGATGAGACCTGATGGATAAGTGATTAAAGAATGTAAACCACATTTCAGAAAAGGAGAATTGCAAACTTAAAAACCATATATGTGAATGATTGCTACAAATCACTAACATACAACATTTTAACTGCCATCTCTGTACTTTTTCCCTGACTGTCCCTACTACCCAGAATTCTCTCCTTCCTCATTTCTTTCTCTTAGAATTCTTGGTTTTCTTCCAGATTCAGCTCAAGTACATTCTGCAGAAGCCTTTCTGGATCCCTCCAGTTGCTGGTGCCTGGCCTACTAATGTTACCTTCTAGTTCCTTGGTACATAGCTTGATGTTGTTGTTCATTTGTTCAGACATATCCAACTCTTTGTGACTCTGTATGAGGTTTTCTTTTATTTTCTTTTTTTTCCTTTTTGGAGAGCAATTGGAGTTAAGTAACTTGCCCAAGGTCACATGGCTAGGTTTGTGTCAGAGGTTGGATTTGAACTCAGGTCCTCCTGACTGCAGGGCCAGTGCTCTATTCACTGCGCCCCCTAGCCACCCCTGATAGAAATGTTTTTTGAGAACTCCTTGGATCTTCCATCTAGATCCCTCTAGGGTTCTTCACCTGGGAGCCTGTGAACTTTTCATTTATATTTTGATAACTATATTCCAATAGAACTGATTTCCTTTGTAACAATATGCATTTAATTTTATGCATTTTAAAACATTATTCAGCAAAGGGATCTGTAGCCTTCACCAGAATGCTAAACGGGTACATGGACAGAAAAAGTTAAGAATATTCAATAGAATCAAGAGACCTTAAGAGGTCCATCGAGAACAACCCCTTATTTTACAGTTGAGAATCCTGAGACCCAAACCTTCCACGTGAAGTGTCCTGCCAACACAGTGCCTGGCACAGAGGAGGTACTTGACAAATGTTTGTTGATTAACTGATTGCCCAATGTGGCATTAGTAGAGTCAGAAATGGGATTCAAACCCAGATCCTTTGACTCTATTACCAGTGCTCTATCCACTGTATTACCCTGATTCTTCTTCTTCTTCTTTTTGCTTTTTGGAGGGGGGAAGGTAGGGCAATTGGGGTTAAGTGATTTGCCCAAGGTCACACGGCTAGTTTTTGTGTTAAGTGTCTGAGGCCGGATTTGAACTCAGGTTCTCCTGACTCCAGGGCTGGTGCTCTATTCACTGTGCCACCTAGCTGCCCTGATTCTTCTTCTTCTTAATGGTCACACTTCTTTTTTTTTCTTTTTTCCACATAAGAGGTTATCTCTATAAATTGCTTATGGCACTTTTGGAATAAAATCAGGGGTTTGATTACTAGGCGTCAAGGACCTATCTGAATACTGAATTGAGCCTAGGGTGGTCTCTACCACAGAAGCAGCTATATTGTGGTGAAACATAGTAGGGAAAAACAAAACAAACAAAAACAAAACAAACATTTTGCCTCTTTTCCAGGAGTATTTCAAGACTTAATTAATGTGTGTAAAGTGATCTGAAAGGCTGGGATGGGAAGAGCCAGAGAACTGCAAAGTGTCATTATTACCACCTGAGGCAAGAGAGCTGGAAAAAAGGAGAGAGAGAAGAGGAGGGAAAGGAAGCAAAGCCTGAAGAGGAACTAGGCCTCCCTTGGCTTCTGCAGCCAGCTCTTTGGTTCATGGCCAAATTGGACTCCTCTCCTGGCAGCCGGCTTTGGCTAAAACTGTTTTCTCAAGGCCTACATCCCAGCTCTGCTCCGGATTCAGCCCTCTGGATCAAGAGTTCTTAAACGGAGGGAGGCAGCTAGAGGAGAGGATAGGGATGCAGCACAGGGGCAAACCTCGGCAATCAGCCTAAAGTGGGTTAACTCATAGTGGTGAAAGGGCATCTTTAGAAGGCAGAGAAAGTCAAAGGAGAGCAGAGAGCATGGGACATCATAGAAGACAAAGGGACCCAACAGGGGTCGAGTAGGTAGAGTACCAGCCCTAAAGTCAGGAGGACCTGAGTTCAAATCTTCCCTTAGACACTTACTAGTTGTTTGATCCTGGGCAAGTCACTTACCCCTGATTGCCTCAAAAAAAATAAAAAATAGTCAACCAATGTTTATCTGCCCTCTAAAGGCACCCAAGAAGGGGGAACTCACCACCTCTCAAGGTAGCTCATCTTACTTTTGGATGGTTTTATTAGGAAATTTTTTCTAATATTAAGCTTAAATTGGCCCCTTTGTGAATGTCCACCCACTGCTCTTGGTTCTGTCCACTGGAGCCCAAAAGAACACGCCTACTCCATCCTCCATGATGGCCCTTCAGATACTTAAAGATATAATAAATCTCCTGGCCCCTTGTCAGCTTAGCACTCTTTCCATTACTGAGTTTAGAACCTCAAAAATCTTCATTATGGAAGGGCAATCCCTCTTACCATCATCCCATAGCCTCTTGAAAACTCAATTAGGGGATAAATTTTGCAAAAATACAATATAGTGAATAAGCCATAGAGTATGTTTTGTTCATTCATTCTGACAAGCCCAGTTTTGTTGTAATAATTTAGGGCTGTCACCCACAGTAGGCTAATAAGTGCCCTGTGACATGAAGGGTGAAAGTAATGGAGTCCCAGACACAAGCTTTAAATCTTCATTAGTAACAGAGTGAAGCTGGTGGGTTCATGGATGATGGTGAGACTTGAGAAGATGAGATACATGAGAACAAAATAGGGTTCCAGTAAATCAGAGAATTCCAGAATGGTAGAGGGGAAAGGGACACCAGATCCCTTCTAGACCAAGCCTTCTTTGGAGTCCAGTCCTCTCTGTGATGTCTCTTATATGTGGTCAGTGGCTCATTCCATTATTAATAACTCTTACCATTGTTAGGCGTATTTGCCTTATGTTGAATTGAAATTTGCCTCCATATAACTAGAAAAGCAGTGTGGTATAGAAGGAAAGATACTAGCAACAGTCAGGAAATTTGCTGTCATCTGTTGCTGTGTCTGACTCTTCATGACCCCTTTTTGGGGATTTTTTAGCAAAGATACTGGAGTGTTTTGCCATTCCCTTCTCCAGCTCATTTTACAGATGAGGAAACGGAGGCAAACAAGATTAAGTGACTTGTCGAGGGTCACACAGCTGCTAAGTGTATGAAGCCATATTTGAACTCATGTCTTCCTGACTCCAGGCAGAGCACTCGATTCATTGTGCCCCCAGAGTCAGGAAGTACATGAGTTTAAAGCCTACCTCTGCTACTCTCTAGTTCTATGACCATAGGAAAGTTGCTTGACCTCTCTGGACCTCAACATGCTCATCTATAAAGTAAAGAAAGTAATAGAATACAGACCTCACAGGATTACTGAAAGGACCGAAGAATATAATGCATATAAAGCACTTCGCAAATATTGTATATGTACATATATGTATTATATATTAATCTATATAGATGGCATAGAAAAAGAGATAGAGAAAGTGATAGTGAGAGCAATAGAGATATAGATATTTTGACTTATAAGTGGTTGTTTCATAAATAGCCCTGTTATTTTGGTTAGGGAGCTGCTGAGGAATACCCTCTACCTATACAGACTGGCACCTGTTCTCCTTACCATAATCTTAGGGAGTTGATGGAGAAGATAAGAGGTTAAATGACTTGTCCAGGGCCATGCCACCAGTATATGTCAGGGGCATGATTTGAACCCAGGTGTGGTTTATTATATATATTTTTTTTTATTTGTATAAAATAGTATATTCATTCATACACATACACACACATATGCACTCTCAGATGCTGATCCTACTGCCAAGCCAAATTTTCAGATGCCCCAGAACATATCAATACTACCTTAAGGGCCGACACCCAGAGGAGATATTTAAACTTCTAATCATCCATCTGTTTATTTGTTTCCCAGTAGAGTTCCTCCCAACTACTGCTATTCTTACTGGACCCATGCCAAATGGTTAGCAAACTACTATTCCTTCTTAATCTCCCTATCCCAGTGATATGCAACTCTCAAGTGATGAAGAATCCCCCCTAACTGTTTGCTTCCTCCTTCCCCTCCTTTTCAACTCTACCTCCTCCTATTTCCCTTTCCAGTTCTCCCTTCCCTGTCACCGTGTCCTCTGGAATACCCACTCTATAATTAAGAAACTTCCTTTCACAGAAGGCTGATTCTTCTATTGCTCCTTCTAGTTTAGGCACTTGTTAACACTTGGCTGACGGCCTTCCTCCTTATCCCCTAACTTTGTAGAACTATATCCATAGTCATCCTTTCTAGTGCTCGTTTCATTTTCTTTCATACATTCCCCCCCACCAACTCATTGTTCCCAGTGAGGGAGTAGAAATACTCCTTGCTTACAGACTCTAGCACCATCACTCTTGTCCTCTGAGGTTCATGCTTAGCCAAATACATCACCTGATCCAAATCCTGTTCTCTACTGACCCCCAATATATTTTCTCTACTTTTTCAATCAGCTGTTGTTTTGTTGTTCTTTTGTTTCAGTCATGTTCAACTCTTTGTCACCCCATTTGGGATTTTCTTGGCAAAGATAACTGAAGGAGTTTGCCATTTCCTTCTCAAGCTCATTTTACAGATGAGGAAACTGAGGCAAACAAGGTTAAGTGACTTGCCCAGGGTCACACAGCTAGTATGTGTCTGAGGCCAAATTTGAACTTAGATCTTCCTGATTTCAGGCTCAGCACAACACTGCTTGAGCTAGTATTCATTGAAAGCTAGTGCTTTTCCTATGAGCTAGGAGCTCATAGTCTCCCTCTATACCCTAATCCCTGTCCTCATACAAGGAACTTCAACATAAATGTAGATGTCACCTCAAAGGCCCTAATTTCCCTGTTCCTTAATCTACTCAACTTTCATGACTTATCCTTTCACTCCACTACAGCTATACACAGGAATAGGCATACCTTTATGTTACCATCACTCATAAGAGCTCCACTTCCATCATTTCCACCTTGAAAATGACACCATTTTCAAGAATTCTGCTATTCTATTATCAAATCGCAAGCTTTTGTTTCATTTCTCCTTATCCCTTCCTACTCATAAGACTAATCTATGTCCTCACTGGAACCCCCAATCTCTCCATCTCTCAATACTTCCTCAGGCCATCACCCCTGCTTTGGCTGTACTCTTCTCCCAGTCTCTATCCCTTAGTGAAACAATTCAACACCACACTATCCTCTCTTTAATCCTTCACTCCTTTATCATTATCAGTTCTCATGCCTTGCCAACACCTGGATTGTTTCTACCATCTACGTGCTTTGGTCTTATTCATGAGCTGCTGGGTTTGAGGGAAGTCATGAATGAGTCTCAACTGGGCCCTCACTGCAGCAAAGCAATTCTCCCACTCCTCCCTGATGAATTTTCTCCACTTATCACTGAAGCTATTGAATTACACTCCCATACCCAAATCCTGCTGTTTCCTGCCTCATTCCCAGCTCTGACTCCTGCAGCGTCTAACATTAACAAATGTGACTTGAAATTTCCAATGAAAAGAAAGTGTCAGGGTCCTGTGATCTCTGCCACCAGTGTGAAAAAATAGCAAAGGGTTCAGAAAGTATTGTCAAGAATGTCATCGTCAGAGGTGGCCAGGTAGCACAGCAAGTAAGAGCACCGGCTCCAGTGTCGGGATGACCTGGAGATCGAATCCCGGGCTCAGACACTTAGTACCCACCCAGAAACACCTGGCTGTGTAACCGTGAGCAAGTTACTTAACCCCGATTGCTTAAAAAAAAAAAATGAATGTCACCATCAGCTACAATTAGCCTTAGGACAAAGAGTCACCATTACTCAGTCTTTAGATCTTTTCTATGTCCTCAAACAATTCATAGCTTAGCATAGTTTACTCAAGTTCCTACTAAGTGGATTAACTGAAATCAGAACAAAGGTCCTCTGGACTTTCCATTTGTGTTTAAGAAATGCTCTGACAATGAACAGAGCACTGGCCCTGAAGTCAGGAGGACTTGAGTTCAAATCTAGCCTCAGACACTTAACACAAAAAACTAGCCGTGTGACCTTGGGCAAGTCACTTAACCTCAATTGCCCTCCAAAAAAAACCCCACAAAAATGCTCTGACATATAGAAATCTGAAATTAAAGAGTGTAAATTAAATTAAAGTTGTCTGACAGCTGTGTTTTTTTAAAAAGTTTCTTCATTTTACAAAATAATTAATCAGTTGGAGTCCTTTAAAAAAATCTCCTAATACTTATAATTTAACAGTATAGTAACAATTTAAGAGATGAGTAATAGAATTATATGAGAGCCTAGATAAACTTAGAAATAAAGTAACATTGAAAATCCATCGGAAATGAAAATAAAGAACAAACTATAATGCTTAGTGCATAGGGGGGAGGGAAAAAGTATTTATTATGCAGTTTTACTGTGTGCCAGGCACTGTGTTTAGTTAGCTCTTTACAAATATTATCTCATTGGATCCTCACAACTACCCTGGGAGGTAGGTGCTGTATTGTCCCAATTTTACAATTAAGGAAAGTGAGGCAAAGGTTAAGTGACTTACCCAGGGTCACACATTCATTAATTGTCTGAGAGGGATTTGAACTGAGGTCCTCCTGACTCCAGACCCAGTGGTCTATGCATTATGCAAGTCAGCTAGATAGTTTATATACAGTTTAACAGGGACATATCAATTTCACATATAAAGTACACCAAGCTCCTTCGGTGGAAGGACTATATTGTGTTGACCTTTCTATACACCTTAGCACCAAGAATCGTACCTTATACAAAGTAAATGCTAAAAACAAAACATTTTTCTTAAATTGAGTTGAATTAGACTCTTGCCTCCCATCCCAAATGCTCTTTGACCTACTGAATAAAATAATACCATTTAGAGCTTTATTCCATTAGCATGGGCTTTGATCCCTAATGTGAGTAAGCTAGATGGTACAATAGATAGAGCACCATGCCTGAAGTCAGGAAGACTCATCTTCCTGAGTTCAAATCCAACCTCAGATACTTACCAGCTGTGTGACCCTGGGCAAGTCACTTAACCCTGTTTGCCTCAGTTTCCTCATCTGTAAAATTTAACTGGAGAAGGAAATGTCAAGTCATACCATCTTTGCCAAGAAAACCCCAAATGGAGTCACAAAGAGTCAGACACAACTGAACAAACTGATCGCTACAAAGATACCACTGCAGGGATAATATTTTATTATTAACTAATAAGGATTAATACTTTAAAACAGTGGTGTCCAGATTTTTTTGTTTTTGTGGGGTTTTTTGCTTTTTGGAGGGGGGATGGCAGGGCAATTGGTGTTAAGTGACTTGCCCAAGGTCACACAGCTAGTTTTGTGTTAAGCATCTGAGGCTGGATTTGAACTCAGGTCCTCCTGACTCCAGGACCTATTCACTGTGCCACCTAGCTGCCACTAGGTTTTTTGATAGTGCATAGCTATCAGCAAAAAAAAAAAAAAAAAAAAAAAGCATGTGCATTCATCCTCCATATGTATATATTTACTTAGTTATAGACAGTGTAGTGCATAGAGAGCTTCTCTTAGGATGAAGAAGATCTGACTATGTGACCATAGTCAGAGTACTTTATTTCTCTGGTCTCTAGGCAACGCAACTAAGACCATAAGTTATAAAGAAAGTTCTGACTTTCAGCGGCAAGAATTTCCTCATCACAGAGTTCCCCATATAAACAAAATCACAGGTCCTGTCCTTATCCCCTATAAATTATAGACATGTTCTAGTGTACTAGTAATTATGTACATTATAAAACTTAAGACAGAAACAGAAATTTTAATTAAAGATGAAATAATATTAAATCTTGGAGTCAATAGGGAACTATAGGAGTTTATTGAGGAGTAATAGACCTACATTTTAGGAAAATCATTTTGGCAACAGCATGGAGGATGCAGTGGAGGGGGCAGAGACTCAAGGTAGAGAAACCAGTTTGGAATATATTGTAATAGTCCAAGTGAGAGGTGATAAGAGCTTGAACTAGAGTGGTAGGTGTGTGAGTAGTGAGCAGTCAGAGAGATGAGAGAATATTATAGGAGAAAAGATAAGAACTGGCAACTGATTAGATATGTAGGATAAGGGAGAACTAGTTATTGAAAATGACATTGAGCTCGTGAATCTGGATGACGAGAAGGACAGTGGTGCCCTGGACAGTGATAGGAAAGTTTGAAAGAGGGGTGGGTTTGGGGGAAAAAAAAGATAATGTAATGAGATCTATGATGCAGGTCACAACCCATGAATTCCTGCTCATCCTGTATGACTCACTCAGTAGCACCAAAATAGAAATGAAGGAGATGGAACTCTTACTCATAGGTCACTGACCTGAACTTCAGAGCCCAACCTTTGAGGGGCACCTGCCACAGCCACAAGGTGATATGGGGAGGGACTAGTGGTAGGATATGCTGGGAACCTCAGGAGGGGAATGAGGCTGCAGAGATTTTGCCAATGGCAACCAAATCAGCTGCTGCTTTCAGTTTGCCTCATAGGTTATAACTGCCCTTAGAGGCTTTTGACTGCCTCAGAAAGAGGGAACTGGGAACCTCTATATTGGAGGGAGGATGTGATCTAAAGGATCATTGAGGAGAAAAGCTAGGTATGTTTGTGTTGAAGATAGATCTCAGGAGGAGAAAAGCTAGGTACCATGTTTCCCCGATAATAAGACACTGTCTTATTAAATTTTTTTGGACAGAAAAATACCAGAGGGCTTATTTTCAGGGGAGGGCTTATTTTAATGAACATTGACAGCAATTTTAATAAACAGGTAAATGTGAACAAAAAATGTACCTTTATTCAATAATGAATTCAATAAAGAACAGGATGACGCGCTCACTGCTGCAGCTCTGATTGGATGCAGCTCGGAGCGGCGTGCAGCGCAGGGGATCACCTTCACTACAGTAGCAATCTCAATAGGGCTTATTTTAGGGGGAGGGGTTATTTTAGAGGAATCTTACACAGTAAGGGGAGGGCTTATTTTCGGGATAGGTCTTATTATCAGGGAAACACGGTATGTTTATGTTGAAGATAGATCTCAGGAGGAGAAAAGCTAGGTATGTTTTTGTTGAAGATAGATCTCAGGACTGAGAGGGGGGCAGGATGGGATGAGATTTATCTTCTCATCTTCATATTGGCCGGTCATGTTCAAACAATGGCTAGACTTGGTGGGGTTTTTCCTGTTGCTTTAGTTACTATTTTTAGAAATTCTACACTTAACAACAACAAAAAAAAAGAAAGCAGAACCATATACAAGGTAGAACATAAAAAAGATGATTGCAAACACAACTGTGATTTTGTATTATGTACAGCTTGCCCTTTTTTTTTTTTTGCTTTTTTTGGGGGAGGGCAATTGGGATTAAGTGACTTGCCCAAGGTCACATGGCTAGTAAGTGTTAAGTGTCTGAGGCTGGATTTGAACTCAAGTCCTCCTGACTCCAGGGCCAGTGCTCTGTTCACTGTGCCCCCTAGCAGTGCCCCGCCCCCAAGCTTGCCTTTTTTTTTAAAGTGTGTAATAAATTCAACTTGCTAGTTTCAAAGCTTTGTTTATTTGTGCCTTCTTTTGGACTTCCTTAAGTTTTCTTCTATATGTTTCAATGACCTTGTCTTTCTTTTCTCTCTCTTTTATTTAGCAATACTATGACTGCCCTCTACTCCCATTTATTCTCTCTGTACTCCCATTAAAAAGAAACGAAACAAAACTCTTGTTAACAAATATGCGTAATTAAGGAAAACAAATCCATACATTTGCCAAGTTCAAAAATGTATCTCTAATTCAGTACCTCGAATTCATCACATCTCTTGGTTCCCCCATATTGTGGTTGGTTATAGCATTGATTGGAGTTTTTGAGCCTTTCAAAAATTTTTTACTTTAAAATGTTATAGTATACTCTTTGTGTTCACTGTATTCTGCATCTGTGCACACAACTCTTCTCAGGTTTCTCTAAAACCATTCTTTTCATCATTTCTTATACTGTAATATTATTCTATTATATTCGTATGTCATACCTTGTTGAGCCATTCCCCAACTGATAGGCATCCCTGTTGCTTCTAGTTCTTTACTACCATAAAAAGAGCTTTTATAAATATTTTTATTCATGTATATCCTTTATCTTTTTCTTTGGTCTCTTGCAGGGGTGGGGAAACCTCTGGCCTTGAGGCCATATGTGGCCCTCTAGGTCCTTAAGTAGCCCTTTGACTGAATCCAAACTTCACAGAACAAATCCCCTTAATAAAAGGATCTGTTCTGTAAAACCTGAACTCAGTCAAAAGACTGCACCCAAGGACCTAGAAGTCCACATGTGGCCTTAAGGGCACAAGTTTCCCCCTCCCCCCTTTTATAGGGTATAAGTGAAGTAGTGTTATAGTAGGGTCAAAAGGTATGAACAGCTTAGTTATTTGGGGGGCATAGTTCCAATTACTTTCTATAATGGCTGGAGCAGTTTACAGTTCCACCAACTACGTATGAGTGTATGTATTTTCTCAGCTCTTCTGACAACTGCCATTTTATTTTTTGTTATCTTTGCCAATCTGATGGGTTCAAGGTAGAACCTCAGAGTTGCTTTAATTTATAGTTCTCTAATTTTTAGCTTTTTGGAACATTAATTTCATAGATCTTGAGGGCTTTGATTTTTTTTTTCCTTTCAAGAACTGACTATTCATATCCTTTGAACATGTACCTATTGGGGAATGGCTTTTGTTTTTTATATCTTTGAATCAGTTACTTACATACTGTGAATGTAAAATCTTTATCAGATAAACTTGGTATAAAATTTTCCCCCAAAAGTAACTATTTCCCTCCTAATGTTAACTTCCTTGATTGTTTGTACAAAAACATTTTCAATTTTTTTTTTTAAGCAATTGGGGTTAAGTAACTTGCTCAAGGTTACACGGCCAGTTATTTCTGGGTGTGGTGCTGAGTGTCTGAGCCAGGGATTCAATCTCCAGGTCATCCCGACACTGGAGCCGGTACTCTTACTTGCTGTGCTACCTGGCCGCCCTATCATTTTCAATTTTAAGTCATAAAAATTATCCATCTTATCTTTTGTGATCTTCTCCTTTGTGTGATATTGGACTTTCTCTCCCTTCATTGTGGTGAAATCTATCAGCTCTCTTGCTCTTGTTTATGATCTGACCTCTTATATCTAACTCCTGTATCCTTTTGGAGCTTATCTTGGTATATGCTATTAATGCTAGTCTAAAACTAATTTCTGCCAAAATTCTTTCTATTGTTCCCAGCGGTTTTTGTTAAATAGTGAATCCTAACCTCAGTAATTAGGGTAATTGGGTATACCAAATACTTTGTTAACTATGTTCATTTTAATTTTGCTTAGGTGAACTAGGTCTTCTGGCTGGAACATTTTTCTAGTGTCCATAGGCTTCTGGCTGTCTAGGCTAGAAAAATGCACTTGCTGTAGTTTCTCCTTGAATTTATTTTTTCATCCTTGCTGGGTAGTTGCAGAAAAATTGTGTTGTTCTGATCCCCATCACTCCCACCTCAGCTGTAAGTCCATCATTTCCACTTTGGAGACCATAGCTTATGCCATCATTGGTGGTAATATCATGATACTGTAACAAAAACAACAACAACTAGATTTGCGTTAGGATACTTGGATTCTAGCACCAGCTCTTATACTTAGCAGCTATGTGACTTTCACTTACACTTATGAGCTATGTGACCCTTAGATACACAACGGCCCTGGTGGGACCACACCTATTCTCATGGGTTCTGCCAAGTACATGATTATTGCAGGAATTCAGGCTTTTCTTATTGTCACAGCAGACGACCCTAAGAGCCACATAGGGAGAGCTTCCTGTAGGGAAGCATTAAGAGACAAGATGGATGAGGACAACCCTACTTCAGGTTGCTGAAGGAAAGACTCTGGGAAGAAGCTGACATGGGAGGAAATACCAGTCTTTCTCATGGCCCTATCCCCAGTTACAGAAGAGGCTTCAGGGAACTTCCCCTTGCGTGAGATCTGGGACTCCTCTCTGTTGAACTGAATTACGTCTCTTCCACTGGGAGAGCTCTTTCACTTTGAATTTTTTTGTTTTGTTTTTTGCATTTTGGAGGGCAATTGGAGTTAAGTGACTTGCCCAAGATCACACAGCTAGTAAGTGTTAAGTGTCTGAGGCTGGATCTGAACTCAGGTCCTCCTGACTCCAGGGCCAGTGCTCTATTCACTGTGCCACCTAGCTGCCCCTGAATTGTTTGATATATGTTCTCCTATGTATACTTTCTCTGATTTCTGTTTTGCTACAGATGAATAAATGGGTCTTCTTTGGTAATTGCTTCATGTATTTATTGTGGAATTGGTATGTGGTGGGAAAGGGGTAAAGCTTTGACTATGGAGAGTAGGGTCTTCCTGCTTTCCTCAGTAATGAATAGCAATCACAGGTTAGCATGAACCTGACAGCCTCATCCACCAGACTAACAATATTTAAGGGAACAGATAGACATAATTCTAGCTCTCTCCCTGAAGAGAACAAAATGATCTCTGGCCCCAACCTCCTGCTTCCACTTTTGGCAGGAATGAAAGTCTCCCTTGGAGAAGGGAGGGGGGGAGGTGAGTCTAGAGATGTCTATTCTGACTCTCTTTGAGCCACATGATACCCCCATGCTATAGATGGGAGGGGACAGCCCTTGCTACATTAACATGATGTTACAAATCAGAACAAGATTCAAAGAAATAGTATGAACATCCAAGTCCCACCGTGGACTTGAGACTCTCTTGCCACCCCAGTGTTTCTCTTGATCTACAGCTCTCCCTGCCTGTCTTCCAAGTGATCATTCAAATGCAGTCACTTCAATTAAGTCAGTCCACACCAGGAATTGTACAAGGTGTTGGGGATATAGAAGTGAAAAGAAAAAAAGTCCTTGCTTACAAGGAGCTTACATCCTATTGATGGAAACATCATGTACCCAGAAAAGTTCAGTTCTGTGTGTGTGTGTCTCTCTCTTTGTCTCTGTCTCTCCACATATGTACATACATGTATGTATGTATATATACACACACACACACACACACACACACACACACACACACCAAAAAGTAGATATAATAGCTTAATTGGGTGAAAGCACTAACAACTGGAGATCAGGAAAGACCTCATATTAGAAATGTCATAGAGTTGATCCTTGAAGAAAGTTAGTCACTTAAAGTTAGAAAGTTAGGTGAAAGTGAGAAGGTAGAAAATTCCAGTCATAGGGACAGCCTATATATATAAAGGCACAGAGTTGGGGGGTGGAATGTTCCATACAGGAAGTATCAAGCTAGAACATAAAGAGCTCAAATAGGTGTGATGTGAAATTAGTATAGAAAAATAAATTGAGGAGGAAAACCCCCCCAAAAAAGAAAGAGAAGTTGAGGCAGTTAGTTGGTGCAGTGGATAGATAGAGCACTGGTCTAGGAACTAGAAAGGCTTATGTTTGTGAATTTAAATCCAACCTCAGATACTTACTAGTTATGTGGCCCTGAGCAAGTCACTTAACCCTGTTTGCCTCGTTTTCCTCATCAGTATAATGAGCTAGAAAAAGAAATAGCAAATGACTCCAGCATCTTTGCCAAGAATACCTTAAATGGGGTCACAGAGAGTCAGCTACAATGGAAACAACTGAGTAAAAACAACAACATAGAAGGTGGTACTTGTTCTGCATATTGGAGGATTCATAGAAGTGGAGGTGATGAGGGAATGCATTCTAGGTTATGGAGGAGAGTGACCAGTTCAAAAACCCAGAGATAAAATATCAGTGGGAGGAACAGAGAAGACCAGTTTGCCATGGATTATGGAACGAAGGAAGGAGAATTATATATAATGACACTAAAAAAAAAGAAGTTGAAGCCAGATTGCAAAACCAAATGGAAGAGATTATAGTTTATCCTAGGGGTCAAAGGCAACCACTAACCATGAACAGGTGAATGATATCAAATCTGTCAAACTTGTGTTTTGGGAATATCAATTTGCAGTTGTATGGAAGATAGATGGGAGTGGGGAGAGACTAGAGACTAATTAGGTGATTATTGCATTAATCCAGGTAAGAGGTGACATGAGATTGAACTAGGGTGGTATGAAAAGAAGAGAAGGGGAGGGATACAAGAAATGCTGAGGTTAAATCAACAATTTTTGGAAACTGATTAGATATTAGTTAAGGTCTACAGATCCCAATGTATTTGATGTCCTATCAATCTGTCCTTTATATTCTTGTTTAAGCCTATTTCAAACACTTTCATCAGCCATTTCCTGATCCACAGTTGGAAAAAAGTTAATTTATATATGCTATCAAAGACAATTCTCCCTTTCAAGTAGAGAAGTAAAGATTATCTGAAGACAGAGGAAATAGGTTCAAATCTCAGCTCTGCTGTTTAAAACCACTGTAACCTTGAAGAAATCAGTAAACTACTCTGGGCCTCAGTTTCTTCATCTGTAAAATGAAAAAGTTGGATCTGATGGCTTCTAAGGTCCCTTTCCACTCTAAAATAAATTAAATTAAATTCAACAGGCATTTATTAAGCATCAGCTATGTAGCGGGCTATGGGCTAAGTGTAGGAAAATACAAAGAGGATAGTGAAACAGTTTCTGCCACCAAAAGGAACTTATATTCTACGAGGGAAAACCAACACATACAGATAAATAAATACAAACTATAAACAAAACTAATATAAAGTAATTTGGAGGTATGTGTGGAGAACACTAATAATTGGGGGTGAAGTGAAATCAGGAGGGATCTTGTAGGATGTATCACTTGACCTGAGCCTTGAAAGCAACTAGAGAGGTGTAAAGGAGGAAGGAGGGCTTCCAAGACCCTGGAAATTGCCTGTACCAAAGGCAGATAAAATGTCATATGTAGAGGACACCAAGTGGCACAATTCAGTTGGAATGTTGAAGGTATAATTGTCCTGCTCTGCCATTTACTAGCTAAGTGACCTCGGGCAAATCATTTCCTTTTTTGGACCTCAATTTCTCCTCTTGCCAAATGAGGGAACTGGATTAAATGAGCTCTAAGGTTTCTTCCAGCTCTGACATTCTATGACTAACTTTGTGACCTCTAGGATTACCCATTTGAGGTTTCCCCATACGCCTACAGAAAAGGAATCTTCTTGGCAGAAGAGAGAGTTTGGAATTTTCAAGGTGTAGAAGCCGTAAGACAATCATCTATACGAACTGCATTTTCTTTTGTTTCTAGAGATGCTAAAGGATTTTGGAAAGGAAAACTTCTTTCCTCAGTGATTCATTTCCAAATTCTGTGTCTTCTCATCTGAAATATTTTATGGTCTGAGAAATATGGTAAAACAAATAAACAAATTTAAAAAAGACACATTCTTCAGGCTCCAAAGTCAACCAGGCTGTTCTTCTAGACATTTCATCATTTGTCAGAAGAGCTCTTATTTTCATTTTTTTCACCTGAAATCTTACTTACTTAAGATTTCAGGTCCAAGGAAATTAGTAGCCTCTTTAAAAATCATCTATTTCCTCATTTCTTACAGCATAATAGTATGATAGGTTACTTCAAAGAGACATGGAAAGACTAGCATGACCTGATGCAGAGTGAAGTGAGCAGTCAGAAGGGCAATTTATACTGTAACATCAATATTATAAAAACCAACAATTTTGAAGACGTGTGGAAACTGAAGAACCAAATGAGCAGATCCAAGACAACAATTGGTACGATTTAAAAAAACAACAACATTGTAAAGACAAACAACTTTGAAAGCTGTTAGGATTCTGATCAGCATAATAACCAACTATGTATGATTCCAGAGGACTGATGAAGGCTAAGAGATTATAGATTCAGGGTTCAGAATGAGACTTTCTTTTTTAATATAGCCAATGAGGGAAGTGATTTTCCTTGGTTATGCATATTTGTTATAGGGAATTTGTCTTTCTCTTTTATATTTTTCATTGGGGTAGAGGGTAGGAAGGAAAAAATAGATTACTGTTCATTAAAAACATAAAATTTAATTTAAAAACAAGAAATAGTGAGTCCAAGATCAAATTTCTGGTTTCTTCTGCCTCTATCAATCAACAACAACCAGCAAATTCTTTGCTATACTATACTATCACAGAACAGAACATACAATTCTAGTTTCTAGCTACAAAAAGTGTCAAGTGATTCTAGCATCCCATAAAGATTCCAGCAAGGCAACAGCCACGTGGAGATGGTGAGGGGAGTACTCCTCAAATGCCTTTACCAAAGGAACTGCCCAATTCAGGTCAACTACCTCATCATAAAAGGGTCTTCTCTCCAAGATCTGTTGAAAAGGTTCATGGCTAAGTCATAGCATCATAGCCCTCAGGCGAGAAGGTACCTTAGAAGCCATTTAGTCTAACAGACATTTTATACATGAAAAAATTGGACATAGGGAGATTAAATACCCAAGGCAGAATCTGAAACCAGGTTGAAATGCTGCTTTTATAACTCAATTCCTACTAAGTTAGGTGGGCTATCCCCAATGCTTTTGGATGCATTGTTTTTCCCAATAATAATATTAGCACGGGTTGGGTGACTATGGCCAAAGGAGCTACCTTTGTGAAGCATTCCTACTCTGCCACTGTAGCGGCAAGCACCCCAAGTGTCCTCAGGGTTTGCTGCTGTAGCAGGTTCTTGGATCTGCTTTGATAAAGGAAAGCAACTCAAAATGGGTTAACAAGCTTACTTTAATCAGTCAGACATATGTCGTTTGCCTTGTTCAGGGGAAAAAGGTCAGCACCCCAAACTTCAAAGTATACAGGCAGAATTATCAAGACAGAAACAGATCAAGTAGACAGATTTCCAAACTGTCCAACCTACAGGTCCAGGCTTCAGGTGCACTTTAGCCTAGGGGCAGGGAAGATCTTCCAAATTTGCATTCCCATTACAGCCACTAACCATCCCATTTTCATCAGTCATTCACCTAACTTGTAGGTATATTGTTGTTGGGTCATTTTCAGTGTTTCCAACTCTTTGTGACTCCATTTGGGGATTTTCTTGGCAAATATAATGATTTGCCATTGCCTTCTCCAACTCATTTTACAGATGAGAAAACTAGAGCAAATAGGATTAACTGACTTGCCCAGAGTCACACAGCTGGTAAATGTCTGAGGCAGATTTGATCTCAGGAAGATGAATCTTCCTAACTCCAGGCCCATCACTTCACCCATTGAGCTATCTATCTGATCCTATATATTACCTCTATTGGAAACTCTGCAGGGGTAGGGAACCTATGGCCTTGAGGCCACATGCAGCCTTCTAGGTCCTTGGGTGTAGCCTTTTGGTTGAGTCCAAGTTTTACAGAACAAATCCTTTTATTAAGGGGATTTGTTCTGTGAAGTTTGGATTCAGTCAAAGGGCCATACTTGAGCCCCTAGAGGGTCACACCTGGCCTCAAGGCTGCAAGTTCCCCACCCCTGCTAGGGTCATAGTAGTTGGGGGAGGGAATAATTTCTTTGCTATACTAGTGTTAGTGAGAGAAGTTTTTAAATAGCTAACTGTAAATTCCCTACAACCTTTTTTGAAGGCACACTCTAGAGATAAGGAAAGACTCAGAAGTCATTGCCAAGTATGAAGTTGTCACTGGCTTGGTGAGTAATTTATTCCTTGCACATAAGTCTGTGTCCAAGACCTCAGGCAACTAATAGTCTAGTCTGGCACATAATACTTCCTTAGGGAAATAGAAAACATATGAGGAACACAGATATACCCAGGGAAAGCCATTCTGGAAGAGTTCACCCCAGATCTGTACTCGGTCATAAAGATGTCTCACCTGGTTCTCCTGCTCTCTGTTCCTCCTTCCTCCCTCACAGATCAATTGTTCTGCCTCCCCGATTAAGATAATAATGGTATTTAGGATTAGAAAATGGAAAAAAGGGGCGGCCAGGTGGCTCAGCGAGTAAGAGCACCGGCTCCAGTGTTGGGACGACCTGGAGATCGAATCCTGGGCTCAGACACTCAGCACCACACCCAGAAATAACTGGCCGTGTAACCTTGAGCAAGTTACTTAACCCCGATTGCTTAAAAAAAAATGGAAAAAAAGCAATGGTTTATGGACAAGTTAGACTCTTCAAGTGTGCACATCATTAATATTTTCTTCCAGAAGAGAGTTGGAAGGCACTGAACAAGACAAATATTGAATAACATTATGAAAAACAAAACTGACCCTATCTTAACAGACAGGAAAAACTAGTCATAGATAGTCCCTTCAAAATCAGCTGTCTGTGTTCAGACTGCTTAGAGCAAAGGTCAAACTAAATTCTTGCTAATGGGGAAAAGCCAAATTACTAGAAAGGATAAAGATGAGAAGCTGACATTGCATATAATTACAATTACTGCTGCAATTTAACCTGTGTAAAAAAAACCATTATTGACAAAAAATAGCGTAACCATGTTTTGCATATGTCCAGATCACCTAAGATGAAGACCACTCATATGGGAGACAGCAGGGACTTGCTTACCACATAGATAGAACAGCCTCATTCCATTGGTTATGTAAATGGAACAGGTTGTGTTTTTAAATCTGACTGAAGTGCTCGAGGGCTCTCTCTCTCTCTCTCTCTCTCTCTCTCTCTCTCTCTGTCTCTCTCTCTCATGATTTCTAAGGGTGAAAGTGTTGCTCAGTCACACTTTGGCCACTATGTACTAAGCTGGGTGAGGCCAGAAGGTCCATCTTTCCCTTTAGGCCCTGTGAACCCCCAAAATGGGCTTGAGGTATTGGTCTCTTTTGGTTTGTCTTTTATGGATCAACCTCAGACCTGGGAACTCAAGCAATGGTAACCTTGGATCCAGGATTTCAGTCTAGGCGTTGTTGCCAGTCCATTTAGGGAGCCCCCCCCCAAAACCAGCGTCTATGGACATAAGCCCAAATGGATTTGGGGCTTGGAATTTGGCCAACTAGAAGACTTACAGAATGTTCACACATATTCTTTCCTCACATGTCATCATGATTCTCTTGGATTTACCTCCTTAATTTCTTCCACATGGAGATGCTGTTGGGGACTGTACATGTATTAGACCTCCATTACTTGTAGATGTAGATTTTGGACAGGCAGTATGGGTGAACAACAATCTGGGCCCAGAATTAAATAGAAAAAAGATAGTGAATGAATAAATGAATGGATGAAAAAGCATTTATTGTTTGTCATGAGCCAAGCACCTTGTTTTGTTGGGAATACAAATAGAAAAGTGAAATAGTGCCTTCTCTCAAGCAGATCACACTTGAGTGGAAGAAATAGCACATATTTGGGGGGGGGGAGGTGAGATTCAGCTATAAGCCAGATGGCAAGACCCAGGAATCCCTATCATGTGCCAGAAGGATGGATGATAATACCCAGGAGGGAACAGAAGCAAGGTAGATGGTAAGGCTTGGGGGTGGGGGTCAGTCTTCTATTTTGCTGTAAGGATTATAGTTAGTTGGTAACTCCCTACTCATTGAAGTCATGCTATTGGCTCTCAATAAATGTTTGCTGATTGTTTCCAAAAGTCAGATCCCCTCAAGGTATAAGTTTTGCCACTATTGGGAGCTAGGATCTAAAGAATGTCAGTCAGTCTACCAACTAACATTTATTAAGTACCTACCAAGTGCCAATAACTGTGAGAAGCACTGGGGATACAAAGAAAGTCAAAAAATAGTCTCTGCTTTCAAGGAGCTCACTGTTTAATGGGGGCAATTACATGCAAACAAGATACACACATGTAATATGTAATGTATGCATTATGTGTCATAAACACACTATATACATGTAATGTAATATATATGCATACCCACATAATATGTAATGTAATAAATTATATTCACTAGCCTTAGAGGGAGGACACAAAGTTTAAGAAGAACTGGGAAAGGCTTCTTGAAGAAGGTAAAACCTGAGAAGTGGTGATCCAGCCTCTGCTTGAATACTTCCAAGGACATGGAACTCACTACTTATCAAGCTAGCCCATTACACTATTGGATAGCACTTCATTGTTAAGAATTCCTTCCTGATATCAAGTCTAAATTGCTCTCTTTATTCCTGGTTCAGCTCTCTCTCACTGAACAGAATAAATGTAATCTCTCTTTTATATAATATTCCTTTAAAGACACAAGGACAGGTATCCTGCTCCCTCAGAGTCTTCTCCAGGTCAGACACTTCTAGTTCCTTTGACCTATCCTCATGGATCATGGACACAACAAGATGCTCAGGGTCTGAAGACAAACCAAGGGAGTACCAGGAATATTCCGAATGGACATCCACTTTATCATTTTAATTTGTAATAAGGGGGAGGAAATAGTATTCTAATAGCAGCCTACCTCCCAGGCTTGTTGTAAGGCTCAAATGAGATAACTGTAAATGCTTAGCACAGAGTCTGCCATATAATAGGTTCTATATAAATGTGAGTTATAGTAATTATTATCATTAATACAATATTAACTATAAATTTAAATAATATGAATAATGGTAATATTTTATTAATATATTCAACAGGATAAAATGCCACTTTGTATAAAGGCAGAATGGATAGTTGACACTAGGATGCTACTTTAATCACTTACCCCGAAGTATTTCTCTTCTTGGAGTCTGCTAGCCCTTTGAAATTCCCACACTAGCCATTTCTCTTATGTCTTGGTATTGAAGGATGCTGTTAATATGCAAATGTGTCATTCACTCATCTCACAATTTTTTATTGCCTTCCCCAGAGGCATTCAGAAATGTGATCTCCAGGAGCCCTTGTTACACACCAAGCTTGGGTAGTGAAGTACTGTATTATCCGTGTCAGGAGCTGCCTAGATGGTCATCTTGTGTCAGGAAGCCTTGTGGTTTCAGTATTTGTCCAACCTTAGAAGAGTGCAGCCACCATGTAGCCAACATCATCTTCCTGGAGAAAAGGTCACCCCTGGAGTTTGTAAAATAAAGGCCAGTTCTTGGCCTTTGAAAAAGACAAATGCCGACAGGGAAAGCCTCTTTCCTCCAGTGGAGATTTCCTGCTTTCTGTCATTAGGCTGGGAGCAGATCTGGACATCTTCCCTGTGTAGGTCTCAACCTCAAAGCATCTTTCTCATTATCCAATCTGAGAAAAATACTGAGAGGGATATTGGTTTAAACCAACCACCACCAATAACTATTATATATCTTCATTCTGGCAAAGGCTGTTCAAAAAACGTGTAGGCAATGATCATCATAGCTGTGGAAACTTACTTTGAGTTTTAGTATCTGAGATTCCTAAAGTCAGGATCATACATTTTAGAGATTCCTAGAAAGGGTCTTAGAGGTCATCCCGCTAAAATCTTTATTTTTACATATGAAGAAACTGAGGCCCATAGAGGCCACACGAGAGGTACACATGAAAGGCAGGATTGTCTCTTTACTACACATAAGGCAGTGGTATCTTTTTTTAAAAAATAGACAACACCCAAATTTGTGCAACATTTACAATTCATAAATCTTTGTCACATATATTTTCTCACAACAACCTAGTGAAGTAGACAGGGAAAGTATTTTCATTCCCCCCCCTTGTGACAGACCAGGAAACAGGCTCAGAGAAGTAGGATCGACATATCCAAACAAGGATTATTTAGGAAAAGATTAGGGCAGAACCAAGTAGCAGCTAGGTGGTTTAGTAATAAGGAAGGAGGACCTGAGTTCAAATCCCACTTCAGATACTTACTAGTTGTGTGACCCTGGGCATGTTATTTAACCTCTGCTGGGCTTAATTCACCAGAGAAGGAAATGGCAAACCACTATGGCATCTTTACCAAGAAGAGCCCAAATAGGGTTATGAATATTTGGACAAAACTGAAGGACAACTAAAGGCCAGCACTAGAATCTGGTTCTTCTGGTATTTTTTTTTAATGCCTAATAGATAGTATACATTTATTTAGATACAGTTATGAGGGAATATCATACTATATCCCATATACATTTGACTACAAAAGTACAACAATATGATATGATCTGGCATAATTGCTTCTAGTCACTTTTTAAGATTGTGATCTTTAGGTTCTCTTTAGAGTGTGAAGAAAGGACTTGATGTTTACTACATACGTGATCTTGGGCAAGCCACTTAACTTTCTAAAGTATAAGTTTCCTCATCTGTAAAAAAAGGAAAAAAAAAGAAGAAAAAGGGGGGGGAGAGTATGAAGCAGATGAAATGGCCTGTGAAGTCCCTGCCAGCTCTAGATTTTAAATTCCTGTGATCTTTTAAACTAACAACACTGAATTTGAGGGTCCACTAGAATTATGCAAAGGTTCTTAACTTCTATTGTGCCATGGACCCCTTTAGAAGTAAGATGAAGCCTACTGTGATTTGTTGCTTATATTAATAATTCAATGATATGCTAAATTTCAGTTTAAGATTAGTGAAAATAAATTATTATATAATTTATAATTATTATATAATTTATATAAATGAATAGAAAATAAATTATATATTATATATGTATGTACACATATATACATGCATATATGTATACATGTATGTTATATATATTCCCTCCCTCCCCCCCAATCCAAATTCAGAGACCTAGTCAAGAACTTCTGGTCTTGAGAGTCACTATCAGCTGTACTATCACTTGGGAATTGAAAGTTTACGTTTTTTAGTGGCCTGCAGTGACCCAGCACGTTGACCCAAGGTCATAGGATACGGATTTAGGGTTATCATAGTGTCATAGATCAAGAGCTGTGAGGAATCTCAGATATCCACCAAATCCCATCACTGTGTTTCATAGTTGAGGAAACTGGACCACAAAGTACAAGTGACTGCCCAAGATCACACAGGTGATAAAGTATTACCTTATGTTAATTATGGCTCTGCTTTTGAGAATTCATTTGGGCTCTCTTTCTCCTTTTCTGACCCATCTTCTCCTTTTCCATATCTAGAATACACTCCCACCCAGTCCATTAACTGTGCCCGTGGAAATCTGCAAGGTTTATCTCAGGTGCTATCTCTTCAATCAAGCTTTGCCTCAGTTGAAAATGATTTTGCTTTCTTTTTTTTTTTTCTTTAGAGTATTTTATCTGGCTCTCTCTTTTGCCCTTATCACTTTCTATATCATAGCATATTTATTTTGGTAGATGTCATTTCCTCAAATAGACTGCAAGTTCTTTAAGGGAAAACAATAATAGTTAGCTCTGGCTGGCTAGCAGATAGTTAAATTTTCAGGGGGAGCATTTATATGGAAATCTTCCAATGCTACAATTCTGGGCTTTTTTGTTGTTGTTGTTGTTATTGTTGATTGTGACTCTAGACACTTAAGAGGTGCTAAATATGCTGAGTAAACTTAAAAGTGAGCCTTGCATTTCCTTCTCCAAAGTCAAACATTTACCACTGATAATAGTTTACTCTTACATAATGCTCTAAGATTTGCAAAGTATTTTACATACATTATCTCATTATGGGAGTCCAGAAAAAAATATCTCCAAGGGTTTTGCATACAGCAGGTGCTTTTTAAGAGTACGTTGAATTAATGAATACAAATTGAATAGCATGTTTGGACTTCTAGATTAATTTAGAGATCATCTAGTTCAACTCCTCCATTGGACATTAGAGGAACTGAGGCAGAGGAGAGGGGAAATTATTTGCTCAAGGATGAATAATTCCAGTTTGTTGTGCCAGCAAATTTTCACAGGTGTTTTAAATACTAATCAGATCTTGATTCTGAGATTCTGAGGCAATTTATATATCTCAGCACTAATCCCTTCTTTTAAATTTCTTCTTGACATTTATATGTGTGAATGGCTTGATGAGATTTTTGAGGTTTTATGAAAGTAAAAAACTTGCATGTTTGGACATGCAGCCTTCTCCACCTTTGCAGCCCAAAGTGATTTCTCCCTCTTCTGACCTCCCACTTTTTAAACTACTTCTTTAACACTTATTCCAATATGTACTATAATTAAGTGCTTGTCTTATTCCTCCCATATAATTATAAACACCTGTAGAGTAAGATGGTCTTGTCTATACAGAATGCCTCTCACAGACCTTTACACACAAGTACCCAGGAAATATTTAAAATCATTCATTTTGAGCTAGGATAGATGCCTTGTCAAAAATACTTCATTTTTTACAGTTAAAGAAACTGAGTCCCAGAGATGTGAAATAATTTGTCTAAGATCACACAGAGATTAGATTTGAACTCATGGTCTCCATATCCATATATTATCTTAATGATCTTTTTTTCTGTTATTCTAAAAGTGTAGGGCAGTCTCTGACGTGGAAACTCATTCCACCAGTGCCGATTAACAACTCCTTGGTAATTTATAGTCTTAGAGAGTTGCATAGGGCTCTGAGACGTTAAGTAGTTTGCTAATAGTCCAAGGCTGAAGTTAAATCCAAGTTTTTCTGTCTTTCATTCTCTGTTGGTCCTTATCATTTCTTAGATTCAGGAAAATGAAGATGCAAAACGGCTGGTGGGGGATGGTGGGAGGAATTAATTGGAGAACTTTAAAAGGCTGTTAAAAAAAAAAAGACCCTCGCTTAAAAAAAAAAAAAAAAGTCCACACTTCCCTCGTCTCTTCTATGATTTACTGAGGATCACAAACCTTGTTTATTCGCGTTACTGTCGGGCCCTGAAGGTTCCTGAGAACTGAAGATATTAAAAGTCTACTTTTTCAATTGTTCAGTCGCATTTCACCTTTTCCCCCTTCTTTTGGCGTCTTGGCCCACGACCCCTCTCCCTTGCCCCCCAGTTTCACGCGTAAGTGACCCAGAGGCCCTAATCGTGGGCACAAGGACGTTTTCCATCAGAAAACAAAACAAAACAAACCCTGGGCTAGCTGGTCAGCTGCGTGTTCACCAACGCCGAATGGAAAACTGGGCAGCGGCCACCTCCTCTCGTGGGGCCCGGGTGTTGGTGAGAGGGCGTGATGAGCACTAGGACCCAGCAGGAGTTTGGGTAGTTCTCGGGGTTTCAGCAGTCCCTCTGACACCACCATAGCCCCGGGAGCATGGAGCCTGGGCTACGGCCGCGATCCGCTCGCAGGCAGAGTTCTCAATATTGAGCCGAACCAGAATGAAAGGATTAAGCGGGAGACTCTAACCCAACTGGAGCATCAGCCTGGGCGGAGGGGAGCCCCAGCAGGGGGGGACAGAAGATAAAAGGTAACTAAAATGGTTTCCATTTCCTGCCTCTTAATCTCCAGCTCGGGGTTTAGCAGTGTCATTAGGAGCCTATAAAATGTAGAGGCAGCTGCATTGAAAAAATAATAATATTGCAAAAAAAAAAAAAAAGCCCCACAAACTTTAATTTTTCTTTTTTTTTTCTTTAAAAGGAGTTTTTTTCCCCCTTTTAAAAAAAATTTCCACCTGGTTTTCACATTGATTTACAACATGCAGTCAAAATAGGAAAGCCTCAGACAGGATCAAGGCAACTTTAAAAAAACAGTTTTATCTAAAAACTTCAGTTCACTTACTTAAAAAAAAAAGTTTTTTTATTTTACCCCCAAGCGTTTGTGACGGTCAGCGTCGTAATTTTTATTTTGTTCATTTCCGTGGCATCTGCCAGGAGAGAAAAATCTTTAAGTGACTCAGTGAAATCCTTGATATGGTGCTATTTAATGACTTGCTGGACGGGGAGATGTTCTCCAGATGTTACTTTTATGGCGATGGAACTCACATGTGAAATGTGCAGTTCGGCGGAGTTGACGGGGCTGCGGTTCCAGCTGCGTTATTGTTGTTATAAACAGTGTCAGATCTGTGGACAGTTTAGACCAGCCTTTCTAACGCCGGGGGCTTGGCAGACCTTGATAGGACGTGCCCGCAGGAGAGTTTAGACGAAAGGGGAATAAAAACATTTCTCTCTCTGCGACGTACATTGTTCTGAGGCGAAAACCATTAGGGTGATTGGAAGCTGAGAAGCATGTTTTGCTTTATGCTTCGAAAATGACATTCGAAGAAGGGAAGCCCTATTCTTAGCAGGTTTTAATGGTGGGTTTCTTTTCTTCTTTCCCATCTTATCCGTTTCAATAGAGGCTGTCCTTTAGAAGCACTCAAAGGGCAGGTTGTGGGGTTTTTGGGGAGCGCTGGAAAGCAGTGGGGTTGAGAGATTATAATAATGTGAAAATGTATCTAATCTGGAAGAGCTGGTTTGTTGGAAGCCCCCATGTGGAGCCTGTCATACACAGTGTGCTTCCAATTGGTGGACGAGGGAAAATAATCATTTTCCTAAGCTTGGGCAGACATCTGTTGTATTCCTTTTGTTCCCATCTTCTTCATTGATCGCCAGCTTTGCCTTTCTGAGGACCCCAGCCCAGAGAATGAATTGGGGAAAAGTCTGACCAAAGGGCTGAAGCCCTACTTCTTCCTTAGAAACTGACTGGTCAGGTGTATCAAGACGGACTCTGGTGAAACCTGTCAGAGTACACTTAAAAAACAAAAACAAAATCTTTCTCTCATTTCAGACTTTTTTCCCCAGGGCAAACACTATTGAAAGACTGATTTTTGAAATTAGGTGTAAATTGTCTTAGTTTTTTTTTATTATTGATTTTAAATAATCTACGGGTTTTTCCCCCCAAAATAAAACAGGCCATTCTAGTGGCAAATGCTATTGCAATAGTATCCTGCTGGCATATCCTTATAAACATACTGGCCTAAGTAATTCTCACTTTTTCTTCCTAATTGTAAGTTGTAAACTGTAGAGGATTTTAACCTGTTTTTTCTATTCTCCCCACCTTAAAAAAAAAAAAAAGCTAAGTATGTATTGACATTAGCAGATGTGTGTTTAGCTCATTATTTGATAGTTCTGGTGGTCTGAGCACCACCATGTTACATGCACCAAATTTAAGGCTGTTGATAAGAAAAGTAAAGGAGCAAACAATGAACATTAGGTTGCTCACCATGCAAGGATTTGTAGCATCTGGTATGAAAATGGACAGAATGGATTTCACAGAAAAAAAAAAGATTTACTTCACAGTGACTCATATGTAGACTACTAAATATTGTGAAACATTTTCTTTCACTTTTTAAACGGCAAGCTATAAGACCCTTGGAAATTTACATTTGAAGTCTCCCGTGCCTTTAAAAGCACCTCGGTTATTAAAGAGGCACTATCCTGTAAGTTGTGCTAAATGTATAAACACTTTTCTGATTGGCTTAAAAATTTAGAGACAGGAAGTGGATGGTATCTAATAACCGAAGAGTGGAGACGGGGTTGCCATGGAAACTGAGAAGACTAACCATCTCGTCTTCTCCACACCACCTCCCCCCACCCCCCACCACTTAAAAAAAAAAAAACCCTGCATGTCATCACAAATGCCTGCAGAACATGTTGGCTTCTGTGAGATTCCCACAGCATCTGTTGAAACCTGAGAACGTGCCTGTCAAATCAAGGTCATTTTTCAACAAAACTCAGTCTCCTGTATTTCATAACCGTATCTTTTTTTTTTTTCTAATTAGGAGGATATGCAAAGAGCAAAGACTTAAGAAAACTAATGTGCTTACTTTGCATTTTCTAACTCTAAAGGAAGGCTCAAAAGGAAAGGGTTTGGAGACAGTGTATTTGAGATGCTCCTAATACTTAGCTCCAAAGACCTGTACTTCTCTCAGGCTTTTCAGGGCAGTCAAGGTTGGGCTTTTTTACCTGTGGAGAAAATGTATCTTAATGAAGTTTACTATATACCCGAGTGTGTTCAAAGCTAAGCTGAAGTATTTGAAGTGGGAAAAAATGAGCTGTGGGCATTTAGGAAATTTGCTTGAAAGCAGCCTGGGAAGAAAGACTTTCTGGGACTGGAGTTCTCTAAGAGAAGGCTTCAGAGATAGCAGTGTCCTCCAGCAGCAACTAGGTGTAGATTCAAAGGAGGGGGGGAAAGTTATATTTCAGCAAACCTTGGGTTGGAAACAGGAACTGATTCTACACTGCTCAGATCATTTGTCTCAGTGTGAATATCTGTGTATGTATTTATTGGGTTAGCTTTTGCAAAGTTCCTCCCTCCAGTCTTTGAGTGAGGAAGGCTGCTTTATCCTTTGGGGAAACTGAAGTGTTCCCACAGATTTCAGGGTAAAAATGACACCCAAGCCACACTGGCCGTAGAGGACCCTCTTAACTGGACAGCTGTTGGCTTGGTATTTGGCAGAGGGTAAAAGGCTCTTTTAAAAAAAATTGGCTCTGAGTTTCCCAGTTTTAAACTTCTGAATCTGATCAGACTGGATTTCTTCATCTCTTATGGCTCTTGTTAATGTTTTAAGTATATGTTTTCTTTGGAAGTTTACCATCCAAATAATGTATTATATGGGCTTTTAATGTTCTCTCTTAATCATATGTACTCAGTTTGACATCTCTCTAAAATTCACCACTTGTCTTCACTAGCAAATGCTCTTTGTTTTAATCAGTTAATTATATATTTGCAGTAAAAGAGCCTGAACATAAATGTTTACTGGGTTTACCTAATATTCTGTAATTATGTAACATATAGGAGAGTTTTTGTGATTTGGCAAATATTTGGCAGTCTTCGTAAGTGAGATTTTAACTGATTTGGAATTTGGTGAAGAACTCAGACTTTCATGGCCCAAGTGTTCTCTTCTAGCAAAGGATTTCCTGTTGGGAGACTTCTTATCTGAAAGTGTGTGCATTGGCAGGAAATATGTCTGTTGCTTGTTTTTACAAAACTGAAGGAAATGAACTGGATTCATTGGTTTCTAGAGTCTACCTAAATTCTCCCTTGCCCCTAACCCTTTTTCTTACTATAGTTCTTTCTAAGGTTGTTATTGCAGTAGTCACTTTGGGGCTTAGCCACAAAAGGAAAATTAAATCATATCACTATTCCTTTAAATTTGGAGCTTGTTATTTTTTGACTTAGCAGTAAAAAAATAAAATCTAATGTTACCTTCTTCAATTTGTTTCCCCGTGCAAAACCCTTCATCTCTTGCCTTCATGCCTTTGAACACAAGTGGGCCCCTAGCTAGGAAAGCTCTCCTTTCTTAAAGCCTCTTGGGACACCTGGTTTCCTTTAAGGCTTACTCTTGGGCTTCCTCTTACAAAAGGCCCTTTCTGATCCCTTCCCCCCACTTTGATTTCCTTCCTACCCCCATTACTTTGTTTTTATTATGCATATCTTTTGTAGACCTGTTGTCTCTCCCCTTTCTCTTTCTCCCCCCACCAAGTAAGCTCCTTGAGGGCTGAAGCTTTACTTTTTTTTTTGTCTGTATATCCTCTTGGCCTAGTGGGTGCCTGTTTAGCAGGTGTTTATAAATGCTTGTTGAATCGAGCTTAATTTATTTTTTGAATACAAGTAAACTAACAATAAGATGTTGAGAAAAATACAAATTAGCCTTATTTGTCAATTAACAGTGTATTTATCCATTAAGACTTAATTGCATTTTCTTTTTTAGCAAAGAAGCATGTCTCAGTTTGAGTAACTACTTGAGGATGCTGTTGAAATTCAGTGTTAGACTGGCCTGGTCATTAGATTATTCCGAAGGAGAGAAGGCGGTTACTCAGTTTAGAAATATTAGTCCAAGGTATGAAAGATACATTGTGAATGTAGACCAGGTAAGTTTCCAGCTTTACTATTATCAGGAAAGGAAGAGATGAATTTATGCTTATGGCCTCCATCTTGGCCCTGCCAGTGTGGATAGCTCCTCTTACCCCCTTTATTGGTGGGTATTTCTACGGTATTTGAATGTAAGCTCCCTGAGGGCAAGGACTTTCCTGCTTGTTTGTATTTGTATCTCTAGCTCACACCACCAGCTTGGCAAATAGTAAGTAAATAAGTAAATAAAGTAAGTAAGTAAATAATGCCCTTTATGTCTATCTGTCTGTGTGAGGTATGGATAATAACTTGTATGTGGGTTGTTTGGGACAAGGTAAGAAAAATAAAACTCTTTAGAAATATATATTGTCAAATAAAACAAATTCCTGTATTAGCCACATCCTTAATCTGCACTCTAGAGTCTATCAGGTCTCTGGAGGAGAAAAGCGTGTTCCATCATTGGTCCTTTGAAATTGTGATTATTTATCATGTTGATCAGAGTTCCTCAAAGTTGTTTATTTTTACAATATTCTCTTTATTGAATAAATTGTTCTCCTGGTTCTGCTTACTTCACTTTGTATCAGTTAATGCAAAGTTTCCTGGGTCATTATAATTGTGAGGGACAGATAAAAATTCTTTTAAGTGTAAAGTGCCACCAAAATGTTAACTATTACTGTTATTAGTCAGTTCTTGCATATAGAATTTAGAACCAGAAGTTATTCTCTGACATCCAATTTAGTTATGTGACCTTAGGCAACTCACTTAATCTCTCTGAAACTCACTTTCCTCATTTGTAAAATAGGAATAATGCATACTACTGGTTCTAGATGCCTTAATAAGATTCAACAACCAATTATTAAGACCCTGTTCAGTGGAAGTCTCTGTGTTAGGTGCTGAAGAGCTGGAGACAAAACGCAGAATGGTCCCATGACTTCAGAACCTTCCATTTTACTTGGTGGATACATGTGCATAGATAAGCAAACAAACAAAAGTATATAAATATATATATATATATATTTTATTATATATTCTTGATCTTAACTATTAGTGTTCTCTCTTGAAATTATTATATAATGTAATATATTATGTACACTATCATTTAGAATTAATATAGAGGTTATAGAATATATTATTTATGACATCTACATATGAGTTATAAACAACATACACATGATGTTATAAATAACATACATAATCTATATTATATACTATATATTTTATATACTAATCTATACCTATTTTTTAAACAGTATAATAATTTAAAGATAAAAAGAAGTCACTAACAGGGGTCAGGAAAGATTTTTCATCAATAGAGTCTTATTTATACTTTGAGAGAAGCTGTGGAATCTATGAAGCAGGAAGAATAAGGAAGAAATATACTATGGATAAGAGGGATGACCTTAGGCAAAAGGCAGAGAATGGAAGATTTTCTTGAGGAAGTATTTTATAAAACCTAGTGATAGAGGAATGTAACTCTATGTTTTCATGATGATCATCTGGTAGCAGGTGCTGGAGGCACAATAACACTGAAGAGAAATGAAAAAGATTTTTTTTTACCCTGGCCGGGAAACCCTCCACTGACCAGTGGAACCTGAAGGACTCAAGTCCTTTATGTATAGATTCAAGAGCATTGTCTTCTGATGCAGATTCTTTAATATTGAAATTAGAGAATAATAACAATGGTATTCACCTTTATCCCAAACTTTGCAAAGTGATTTCCTCATTGTAACCCTTTGTGGTAAGAAGAACAAACCCCATTAAAGAGAAGTCAAGTGACTGCCCATTGATAACCCGGAAGTGATGGAACCAGTTCCCTTTTAATTCAGGTCTATATGACTCCAAAGCACCATGCTCTTCGTCCTGCTATGCTGTGCCATGCTGGTGCTCTCAAACTCTCTACGGAGAGCCTTAAAAATGAGATCTTGATCAGTCTGGGATTTTTTCAGCTGTTGTTTTTGCCCAGAGTTGGAGATTTGACTTATTCCATCCCTTCCAGCCTATTCATTGTTCAATGAAAAAAATTTTTATGATTAATTGCCATTTGTGAAATGAGAGTTTATATGCCCTGTCTAGAAAACCTTAGTAGCCAAGTAAGATAACTTATTGGTGGCATGTGAATATCATTAATTTCTATGTGTGCTTAAACATGATATGTTTATATCATGTTTATTATACCCTGTGAAAATGGTAGTATCATCATTGGTCTCAGTCTTTCCTTTCACCCAGGTGTGATGTGTTATAAAGAACATAAGAGGGGTGGCTAGGTGGCAAAGTGAATAGAGCACCGGCCCTGGAGTCAGAAGGACCTGAGTTCAAATTCAGCCTCAGATACTTAACACTTATTAGCTGTGTGGCCTTGGGCAAGTCACTTACTCAATTGCCCTGTCCTCTCCATTCCAAAAAAAAAGAATACATGAGTTTTAGCCCAGAAGCCCTGAGTTTGAATCCTTCCCCCTGGTTCCCCTGCCACTTACTAGATCTGTGAGCCTGGGCAAGTTCTTTTATCTATCTAAAGCTGTTTCCAGATTAAAGAGTCAACATGTATATTGTGACCTTCAGCAAATCACAACCTCCCTGGGCCTCAGTTCCCTCATCAGTAAAATGAAGGGCTCTGAGGTCAGTTCTGGTTCTAAATTGATGATCCTGTGGCCTTAAATTGCTAAATAAATGTCAGTTATTATTATTATTTATGATAGGAAGAAGTGGAGGAGATAGGAGGGAAGAACCTCAGTTTTTTCCCTTATATCTTCTGAGGCAGTTGCCTTACTCTTATCGGCTCTGGAGAACAGACTGTCAACAATATAGTGAATGGGCAAATCTTCTGAGGTATGTTTTCTTAAGCATAGAAAGCCTGGCTCAGAATGGGAGTGGCAGATCACTAGAGCCTACCTTGCTTTCTTACTTATTTATTTTTATACTTACACCAAAAGAGAAAAAATAGCATTCCCATATATAGAGAGGAACCCAAAAAGGGGGATTGTATGTAAATCCATAGCTCTATTAATGTAGTTTTAAAAGTATGTAATAAACCCACCTTTTGCTTTCATATTCATCTTGCTTATCTATTTATTTCCTTTTGAATTCCATCTGTCCCTTTCCAAGCATTTTCTTCTAAGTACTTAAGTGATCTGCTTTTCTTTCTTTTTTGGGGGGAGAGGGAGACGTTATCAATAGCTCCTTCCCTTCCCTCAACCTTCTGTCCCCCCACAAAAATCGCAGAAACAAAACCAGTATAACAGGAAAGCATGTTTAGACAAAAGTAACCAACACCATTGGCCACAACTCAAACTGTGTGTCTCCTTTTGCCTCGAGACCATCATCTCTCTGTCAGGGGAGAGGTGCAATTCTTTATCATTGGTCTTTGAAGTTAACACCCTTCTCTGTTCTAACTTCATGTATGACATACCTGTGTTTGGGTTCTATATGAATAGAAGAGCCTTTCCTATGAGAGGATGAGGTGATTTCCCCATTCTCTTTTTCTCTACTTGTCGCCTGAGGTATATCTATATTAGCTCTGACCAGTCACATATAGGTCTTGGAAGCAGTCTTGTTACTTCGACACTTGATGATTAAGGTAATGAATATTCTGTGAAACCGTAGACCTCCTAACAACTGGTCTTAGAAATATTTTTCAGAAACTTTCCAAAAAATACAGATAACAATGAAGAATTTAATGGTTGGCATTGAGAGTGGTTTATAAAATTTACCAACTCTTATCATGTGTGAATCACATTTCATAGGCTCAGAACATTAGATCTGGGAGGGAACTTATACTTATGGACCTTAGAGGCTTAGAATAGTATAAGATAAGGACAACAAATGGCTTTAAAGCCAATAGAATCTTAGGGCTGTAAGGGAGTAGAGTTTTATAAGCTCTTACAAGTTCTGCCTAGGAATTAAGACTGGTCACAGACCCAGTGATGAACTTGGCATCTATTTTCCAAGATTGTACTAGATGATGCTTTAACTAAAAGTTCCTTCTAGTGCTAAACCTATGAAGCCATGACTAGTCTAGCTAAGTCCTAAAAGGCTCCTCATCATGACTTTGGGTACCAGATGAATTGGATCCTACCTGAATGGAAGGGCTGGTCATAGACCCAGGAGTGAACTCAGTGACTTGTCCAAGGTTGTACTAGATAACCCTTGGACTGGAAGTCCCTTCTATAGCTAAACCTAGGAGCCTATGACTAGCCTAGCTAAGTTGTGAGTTTAGGTACCAATTTTGAGGGGGCTACTCTAGCTCACTATGAAGACATAAACGGGGGATGGCTAGGTGACACAGTGAGTAGAGCACCGGCCCTGGAGTCAAGAGGACCTGGGTTTGCATCTGATCTCAGACACTTAACACACAGACACACACACACCCCCTAGCCATGTGACCTTGGGCAAGTCACTTAACCCCAATTGCCCTCCAAAAAAGAAAAGCAAAAAAAAAAAAGACATAAACAGGTTGCATCCTGTGTTTGGAGGAAAGGGGTGCTTGGATTCACAAATCCTTCAAATAGTGAAGTGAGTTATTTGTCGCATGTGAGCTGTATTGAACAGATGCTATAGCCTCTGCATTCTTATGAATATGTTCAGTGTAGAAGGCAGTATGTAGGCTAATAACCAGTATAGATGCTCTCTCCCATCTAGGTAGATTTCAACCATTATAATCATTGGTAAATGGTCTTTGAGAGTTGCAGTACACTCACACACAGAGGGAACACTATCTAAATTAAGATAATCTATTTCTTATGTGTATGTTTAGTACCTTTAAACTATAAATAGCAAAAGCTATAGAGAAGAGGAGACACATTTTTTTAAAGGTATTTTGGGGAATGTTTGGGAACCTTCAGCTAATCTATTAATTTCAGTAGGTCTTGTGGCTTTTGATATTTTAATTGGCCAAGTCCTACCTTGGAGTAAATTACTAGGATCAAGGAAATCTGGTTTTAGTCTTAGTTCTGCCAAAAAGCAACTGTCGTTCGTTCACCTTGGCCAATTCTCTTCATCTTTTTGGGAGTCTATTAAAAATAGTCTTATCTATTAAAAAGGTGGTTGGGCTTGATGATCTCTAAGGCCCCTCCTGCAGATATGATAAATTCTTTGATTTCTCACCTCCCTTTCCCTACAAATTTGGCACATCATAACATCTTGGGACTCTGAGGCTGCTAGGGTTCCATGGGTTTCCAGAAGAACAGTGATATATATTAAAGGTATTAAATTGTACTAAAATAAAATTGTACTTAATATGCCCTACAGAGACCTTAGCCAGCGTAATTTGCATCCCATGAAAAGAACTACTCACAGGTGAGTGGGAGCTTGTCCACTGTAAGCTGCTAGAAGGTACAAAGGAGACATCTTGTGCAAAATGAGGCTATTGGATTAAGTCTCTATAATGTCCTTTCCAGCTCTAAAAATTCTGTGCTTCTTTCTGTGTGTCTGGGACATGTAAGATAGGGAAGGTTTATCTTTCTGGCTATATACAGCTCCATCCCATCCAGACCCAGTTGCCAGAATCAGCACCACTCAGCTTTACTTACTGAAAAGTCATATTCTAAGGGACCAACTGTTTACTGATTAGTCTGTTTACTTAATCACAGAACTGGAAGGCATATCCAATTGTTTTCTTTTGTGGATATGGAAACTGAGGCCCACTAAGGGGAAATGACTTGCCCAGGGTCATGAAGCCATTTAACAAGAAACTTAGAATCCAAGATTCCCAAGCCAAGACTACACCAAATAGTCTTGTATGTATTCCTTTTTCTTTCATTCATTTAATGGACAGTTGTTACTTTAGGTTGCTGCTTATCATTTGGGGCTTGACCCTTTCCTCTGCTTCACTTGAAACTAGATTCTCCTTCCTTTCCCAACATTGGGGAAAACACTGACCCTGGCATAGAAGAGAGGAAGGAGGTCTTGCCACTTGGAATGGCCATGAAGCTATACCTAGTCATGAAAGCTGATGATGGAGTTGGCATATTTGGTCTCTCAGAGGCATCCCAGCTTTGTTGACCCTGCACTTAAGCATATAGGCATCCTCTTAGAGTAGAAAGGCAGAACTATAGTAGAAAGATTGGGATTTGGGAAAACCAGGTTCTAGCCCAAACTTTGGCTGTTCACTAGTATTTTAGACCTTTAATAAATCATTTCCAGCTCTTCTTTTTGTGTTGTCCTTCCTCTCTGAGGGCAAGACCATCTTGTTTGCTTATGTTGATACTCTCTGTGCTTGATACACATTTAAATAAATGCTCCGTCTCTCTATCAGCCTAGGGCTTCTTAGATTCCCCCTTTATAAAAATGAATAGGGTGAAATCAGGTGATCTTGAGTTTGAATCTTGGTTCCGGTACTTAATTGTATCCTAGTTAAGTTGCTTTCCCTTCTCAGAGCCCGTTGTTTCCTCATCTGTAGATTGGGGACATAATAACACTACCTGTATCTCAAGGTTATTGTGAGGAAAGCATTTTTTAAACTCTAGATCATTTCAGAAAGGTATTAGTTTCTCTTAGACTCCTTTCAGTTACTAAATTCCTATGAGTCCGAGAGGAGTTAGTTGTACAGGCACAATGATAAAACAACTGGTAAAAAAAATGTCTGTACTAGTTCTTTGGCATAACTGGGGTAAAAATAGGCAGTTGTTTGAATTTGATCATTGAATTTATCACCTTAGTCATCATTGTTACTATTTCTCATATAGAAGTTCTGTCTGAGGATCATTCTTAAGTCTGACCCAAGAAAACTTATTTGGTTATAAAGATCTTTTTTTTTCAATGTTACAAATTGTAAATTTATTTATTTATTTATTTTTTAAGCAATTGGGGTAAAGTAACTTGCTCAAGGTTACACAGCCAGGTGTTTCTGGGTGGGTGCTAAGTGTCTGAGGCCCAATTCGATCCCCAGGTCATCCTGACACTAGAGCCAGTGCTCTTACTCATTGTGCTACCTGGCCGCCCCTAAAGATCTTTTTTAAAAAAAGGTGGGGGGCTTCTCTGAGTCAGCTACAGAAAGCCATATCCCCTAAAGTCTAAAGTTATCCCTTCCTATGGGAGAAATTGTGTGTGGGATGCTCCACGATTGAGCATCATATAGCTAAAACTGAAGACCGGAGTAGTTCCCTCAGGGACATTGGTCCCATTAGTAACCACATTTTTGAACTCGGAGCAAATGGCATAAAATGCAGACTTGCCACTGGAGGTGAAGGAGGAGCTTACCTGCAGTAGAGCAGGCAGGATAAGGAGACACACCATCTGGTAGATTCCTATATTAACTAATTATTCTTGCCAACTAGGTGCTAAGCTGGGTTGTTGCTATGCTACTGAAAGATGGCAAATGCTGTCAGCTCCCTCCAAATTTCATCCCTCTGGAGCAAATCCCAGTTGCCTTACCCTAGTTAATGGCACTGTGATAGTTGAGAATGGGATTAGAGTAGAGTGGTAATAGCAGGAGTAGATTTTGTATGTATGACTAGATTCCTGTATTTTGCGTAGAAGAGATGGAAATGCAGAGGTCACTCATGGGCCCTGGCTCAGTGTCGTCAGCTGAGCAGTACAGAAACTTTAACTTGGTCCAGTTTTCCCAACGTCGGCTGATTTACCCCTCCTTGGGCAACCTGGAAGCTTTTGATGTGGGGCTTGGAGTGGGAGCTAGTCATAGTATGGGTACCCTATTGCCTTTAATCTTACTCAGCACTGCTGAATTTAAACAATCCATCAGCCTTAGGTTCCTCCAGTGACTACAGAGATATGGGCAAAGCTGGGCTTAGTCCCTGTGACCCCTGACCCAGTCTTTCCATTATACCTAATCATTTCTAATAAAATGGTAGGTCAATTAGACAACAATGAATTTACACCTAGATTTGCGTGCAATCACTCCCCTATGTTTTCAGTAGAAAGATGTTCACAGAATCCTGGATTTAAGAGAATTTAGAGGTCATCTAGGCTGACTCCTACTTGAAACATTAATCTCCTCTAAAGTATCACTGACAATTAGTCATTCACCCTCTACATGAATACTTTCACTGACCAGGAACTCTGTTATCTCTTAAAGTGGTTCATACAATGTTTGGATAACTTTAATTACAAGGTTAATTCCTATTTTGAAGTGAAATCTGCCTCTCTGTAGCTTTTACCCAATAGTTCTAGTTTTTTAATGGCAGCTAGGCGGTGCCTCAGGTAGCGCACTGGGCTTGGAATCAGGAAGACTCATCTTCATGAGTTCAAATCTGGCCTCAGATAACTTGCTAGATGTGTGACCTTGGACAAATCACTTAACCGTGTTTGCCTCAGTTTCCCCATATATGAAATGAGCCAGAGAAGGAAATGGCAAACCACTACAGTATCTTTGCCAAGAAAACCCCAAATAGGGTCGTGAAGTGTTGGACATGACAAAGCATTCAACAACAGCAAAAGTAATAATTTTACCCAATAGTCTCTTACCTAAAAGCTCTCTAGGACCAAGAAGAATTAAATCTAATCCTTCTTCTATATAATAATCAGTTAAATATTCAAGTACAGTGAAGCAGCCCATCCTAAATGTACTCTTCTCCAGAACAGATATCACCATCTGACTGTTTTGGGTCCTCTCCTTCATCAAGCCTTCCCTGACTACTCTAGTCACATCAGTCTCTCCTTTATCTGAATGTCTATTGTATTTACTTTAAGACTAAATAGTTTGCTTTTTTTTTTTTTAAAGCAATTGGGGTTAAGTAACTTGCTTAAGGTTACAGGCCAGGTGTTTCTGGGTGGGTGCTAAGTGTCTGAGCCCAGATTCAATCCCCCAGGTCATCTGGACACTGGGGCCGGTGCTCTTACTCGCTGTGCTACCTGGCCGCCCCAGACGCCCATAGTTTGCTTTTTGAAGCACTTAAGTCTTGCATTTTTTTCATTGCTATATGTAGGACGTAGAAGTGGGAGGAACCCTAAAGTTCATCCTTCTGGCCCTTCATTTTTCTCAAGAAGCTGAGATACAGAGAGGGAGAATGATTTCTCTGTCATTACTCAGGGAAGCAAGAAGCAAATCTGGGTTTGGAATCTCCTCTAAATGCCTCCTTGAACCTACCCATTGCACTGGAGGCCTGCCTTCCTTTAAGGTTCTGTGGATATGAGTATGGTAATTACCATGTCCATCTCTTAGCTCTTGATCTTGATATATGATTGATCCACTTCCCTAAGTTCCTGTGGTACCTCTCCTGTTTTTCAAGTTCTTTCAGAGATCACAAACAGGAGTTAAATCATTGCAACTGCCAGGGATTTTAATATACTAGAATACAGATCATCTGGGCCTGGTAACTTGAAGTAACAGTCCAGATACAGGCTGTTTTTCTGTCTTCTCATTTCCCATTGGGTTTCGTTTTCCTTTGTAGGGAAAAGCAGAACAACAAGAGTTGAGTAGTTCATCCTTCTCATTGTTGTCTGGTGTTATAATTTCACCCACACGTGGGAGCAAGTCTTATCCTTTCTTTGATCCTCCTCTTTCCACTACTGTGGAATAATAATAATAATAATAATAATAATAATAATAGTAATAAAAAATTCACTTTGTTCTCAGTATTCCTTGCCAATCTCAGCTCATTCTGGGCTTTAGTGCTTCTAATGATATTCTTAGAGCACTAATCCTTTTGTATTCATCCTCAGTTACATGTTCTTGATGCTATTGAATGTTTTTTTTAAATGTGAGTTGCTGATGAGTTCCATGTACTTTAATTAAAAAAAAAGCAGCTCTTCTTTTCATCTTTATAAGAATAATTTCTGCTTAGATCTTGAGAATTTCAGTCTTGAGTACCTTTTATTCCATTTGGACCAACTTCCCTTGAAAAATATTATGCCAATGGATCCCATATATTCTCTTTCTAAACCTTTGAAATCTGCTATCAACCTAGAGTGTATATCAGTCTATACCTGGCTTTCCTTTCCTTTCTTCTCGGTTTTTGAAAAGCCTTAGAAAGCCCTTCTGCTACTAACCCAACCTTCAGTCTCATTATTCATTATTCCCCTTCCCATACTCAACTTCCCTTTCTAAGCTCTGTGCTATAGACAACTGGTCTTCTCTCTGTTCCTTATACATCTCCAGTGTCTGAGCCTTTGTATTTGCCATTCCTCCTGACTTGAATGCAGTCTTCTTTACCTTTGATTGCTAGAATCCGGCTCTTTTTCAAGATGCACCTTAAGCCCCACCTCTACATGAATCCTTTTCCTGATCTTCTGTCTCCAGTTGGTTTTATTCCCTTTCTCCCTAATTATCGTGTGTTTATTTTATATTTATTTGAATATATTTAAGTACACATTGTCTCCTCCAATAGAATGTAGGCTCTTAAGAGACTAAGGATGTTGTTTCCCTTTTTTTGTAATTGTATCTCTAGCACCTGACTCAGTACCTGGTATGTTATTAGTACTAATAAATGCTTGTTGATTGGTCAGTCATGAACTCTGATAAAATAATCACTTGAGCTCCTAAGGTTCTCTTCACTTTTATTTCAGCATCCAGTGCCTTTTTATTGTTCAGAATTCAGTCTAAAATACTAGCTCTCTTTGTTATTTCCTTCACCTTTTAAGGGTGAAATCAGCATTAAACCAAATCTCAACTCTTGGGGTTTGGGGGGTCATAGAAGAGAGAGGGTTTTTTTGTGCCTTTTGGAGGGCAATTGGCGTTAAGTAACTTGCCCAAGGTCACACGGCTTTTTTTTTTTTTGTCTTTTTTGGTGGGTGTTAAGTGTCTGGTGCCGGAACTGAACTCGGGTCCTCTTGACTCACTGCGCACCTTACTCACTTACTCTCTTACACTCACTTACTCTCTTACACTCTTACTCACTCTCTCTGCAAGAGAGTTTTTAATCAAACATCTAATGAATTGAAGTTCCTCATGACCAGAGTGTCTCACTTCTAATACAAGTCTTAGTTAAGGCATGATAACTGTCTCTTAATATCTGAAGACCTATGATTAAAAAAAAAAAATAGAAATATAGAGGCTCCTTCTGCTTTACCCTCGAAGAGAGGATGAAGACCAACTGTTGTTAGAAATTGCAAGAAGACAGTTACATTGCCAATTTGGAGATGTTTCCTGAGCCCTTCATCCAGTTCCTCCCTTCTGTCCTGGGTGGTCTGTAGTAAACCTGTATGATGGTGTACTGATCCTTACCCAAATGCTCCTGATTCTGGGGTTCCTGGATTTCCTTACATGGGTTAATCTACTTAATATGCAATCCTATTCCATGGTTCCTTTTATAGCTATTCTCCTTTTGAATAAGGGATTCCCTTGCAGAGCTGTATTCCAGGCTTGGGTCTCACTACCAAGTCTTCGTGATAATGTGGAAAGACAGCTGAATTTGGAGTTGAAAGACCTGACTTCCAGTCCTGGCTCTGACACTTCCCTGTCACCTCTGACCTTCAGTCTCCTCTTCTGAAAATGAAGGGATTAGGACAAGGTGACTTCTAAAGTCCCTTTCCCAACTCTTTCTCTTTATGCATTGCCATTTTCTTCTTTGGGATCTTTCATTTACCCTGTTGATCACTTCTATTTTTGTGTATGGATTTTTATTAAAGCTGTGGGGTTTATTGCTGACTCTAATTGGATATTTTCTTCTCTGTGAATTACTCGCTTTCTCTTCTGTAATTCTTCTCCCAGTGTTGTGCTCCGGTAGATCACACCCTAAGTCCTCCATTTTTAGTTTAAAGCTCCCTTGATCAGGGGCTAATCAATACTGGAATGATTCAGTAGAGTGCAGTGTTCTTAACCTTTTTTTGGTCATGGTCCCTTTTAGCAGTCAAACTTCTTTTTAGAATATTTTTAAATGCATACAATAAAATATATGGGATTACAGAGGAAATCGATTATGTTGAAATATAGTTATCAAAACATTAAAAAAAATTATGGACTCCAGGTTAAAAACCTCTGCTTTAGTGGCATATTTCATACTTTGTATTTGTATCCTCAGTGGCTAGTATAGCATAGTCCCTGACATGCTGTTGTTCAGTCATTTCAGTCATGTCTAACTTTTTGTTTGGAGTTTCCTTTTTTTTGAGGGGGAAAGGCAAGGCAATTGGGGTTAAGTGACTTGCCCAAGGTCACACAGCTAGTAAATGTCAAGTGTCTGAGGCTGGATTTCAACCCAGGTCTTCCTGACTCCAGGACTGGTGCTCTATTCACTGTGCCACCTAGCTGCCCTAAGAGCTTTTTTTTTAAAGGTAACCAGGGGTTAAGTGACTTGCCCAGGGTCACACGTGTCTGAGGCCAGATTTGAACTCATGAAGATGAGTCTTCCTGATTCCAAGCCTAGCACTCTATGCACAGCACCACCTGGTTTCCCCTTGGAGTTTTCTTGGCAAGGCTACTAGAGTGGTTTGCCATTTCCTTTTCCAGCTCATTTTACAGATGAGCAAAGTAAGGCAAACCGGTGACTTGCCCAGGGTCACAGAGCTAGTAAGTATCTGAGGACAGATTTGAACTCAGGAAGATTCATCTGCAGGCCTGGTGCTTGATCCACAGCCCCACCTAACTACTCCTGGCACATAGTAGGTACTTAATAAATGTTTATTGATTGCTATCCACCCATTGCTATTTTTTTTTAATTTTTATTTTTGGAGGGTCAGTGGGGGTTAAGTGACTTGCCCAAAGTCACACGGCTAGTGTTAAGTGTCTGAGGTTGGATTTGAACTAAGGTCCTCCTGACTCCAGGGCCAGTGCTCTATTCACTGCACTACCTAGCCGCCCCTACCCATTGCTATTTGTACAAAGATCCCACATAATCTCACATATAAAAATTTAATATTTATATACAGTTTAAAAGCTGTGATTCATCTCTTTCTTTTTCTGCCATATTGTAGTGGTCCCTGGGTACACACAGTTTGGTATCATTTTGTGCCTTTTGTTTTTCATGGATTTCCAGGACCAAAGAATTCATCACTTAGGGATCAGCCTGCTGGTACTTAGCTTTGCTCTACTTAGGTTGGCCTGCCCTTAGAATCTTTCTAGCTTAGTAGACCCTGTCAGAACTTGGGCTTTACTGGCATAACCTTTAAGAAGCCAGGGGCTACATTTATGCTATGGTGAGTCATAGGTAGGACATTTGTCAAAGTCACATAGCATGTTAGTGCCTTCACAAGGACTTGGACATGGAACAGAGAGGTCTTTGCTCTAGAGACAACATCAGGCTCCTATCTGTGAGTAGAGCTTCCCTGACCCTGTGGCTAAGGGTACTAATTCTCATGCTGTGCTTTCCTGCCTTGGGACAGATGTTTGGGTCACACAGAGAGGTGCCCATGACAGGAAGTATGCAGGTTATTATTTTTTTCATCATAACCTAAAGGCTACATTGGTCATGCCTTCATGTAGTTTTCTGTTCAAAATGTGTTAGACGTGGTCTTTTTATAGCTTACTATCATGAGAGAGGTAATGAACTAAACATGTAATAATGACATATATAAAACCAAAATTTAAGATGAGTAAAACACACTTTTCACCTTCCTATATCACCATCACTCACTGCCAAATTGAGGAAATCTGTGATTTTACTGGTGAGGGTATTCTGCCATCTTCTCTTATGCCTTAGTAGATGGACTCATGAGTTATCATGGCTAAAGCCATCACTGATGGGCAATCCTCTGGTGATGATCCTTTCCTAACTTAGATAATCTTTGCTATGTCCATACTGAGCCAGCTTTTCCTAATGAAACTTGTGCTTTGAGTCATGAAAGGAGGAACTGGTGGAGAAATTTCTTTGAATTTAGAGTGGGGTTTGGAATAGAATGGGTCTATCTTGGGCCACTTCTACTGTAGGATGACTTAGTTACTCAATTTCTCTTTGGATGCTATTATAGTCTTATTCATCACTTTCTTTTTATATGTTGTCTCTCCCCAATTAAAGGGGGAGTCCTTGAAAGCAGGGACTATCTAGCTTTTTTGGTTTATATCCCCAGTGCTCAGAACAGTGCTTTACATATAATAAGTACTTAATAAATATTTATTCATTCATTCAAGTTGGTTCCATGGCATTGACTCCAAGTATAATGACAGAAATGATCTGAACTAGGATGAAGGACATTTGTCTTCAAATTATTATTATGACTTTGGGTAAGCCACTCATCTCTATATTTGTTACCTTATCTATAAAGATGGGATAACACCTTCTCTGCCTATTTCATAGAACTGTTATGAGTTCCAGATAAAGTAATGTGTATGAAAACGTTTTTACAGCATTTCTGTTAGAGTACATTTTCACTAGTTTATCACCAGTAAGCATTTATTAAGCATTTACTATATACGAGGCATTGTGCTAAGTGCTTGGGATACCAAAAAAGGGTGAAAGCAAGGGTATAAGAGATCCCACTCATACCTTAATGGAAGAGACAACATATAAACAACTATGTACATGCAAAATATGTAACATGTCCTGTGTCCCAAAAGTCTTAGTGAAGTTTTAAGTTTTAGTGGTTTGAAACTGTGCCAAGACTTTTAGAACACCTTGTACCTGTGAACATACAAGTGTAAATGGGAGATGATCTCAAAAGAAAGGCACTAACAGTCAGGGGAGGGTAACATTTGCCTCTTGCAGAAGGTGGGATTGGAGCTCCTGGGTACATATTCTCAGGATCTTTTTTGACTTGACGATTTCTCTCATTCCACATATCTAGTCAGTTGCTGATACCTCTTGTACCCATACTTTTCTCTCTGGTCACACAATTGCTGCCCTAATCCAGGCCTTCATTTTTTCTCACCTGGACAATTGCAATACTCTCTTAATTGAATTCTACTGCTTTCCCTCATTGCCCTCTCTAATCAGTTTTCCATTTAACTGCCAAATTGATATTCATAAAGCACAGATCTTACCATAGCATCCTCTGTTTAAGAAACATCAGTGGAGAAGGGTGGAGTCATGATGGCAGAGTGAAAGTCAGTAATTTTCCCTAGCTTTTTCAACATATTCCCCTCCAGAGCAATCTAGAATATGCAAGAGACTGAATTCTGATTAGGAAATACAAAAAAGTGACAATGAGTAATTTTTCCAGCCCAGGGCAGCTTACACAAGACAGGTAAGGACACTGGGGTGTGGACTGACCAGGAGCATAAGTGGTATGGCAGCAGCAACAGAACCAGGAGCATTCTAGTGACTGGGAATAGAAAGGGAACTGAGAAAACACCAGAACAGGCAGCACTGGCACAGAAAGAAGTTCTAGTGGACCCTTGAACTAGTACTGGGTGCAGTAACAGGTGCCTTCTGGAAGTTTTGTCACCCACTACCCAATTCTAGGTCATAATACTGGGGGAGAAGGAATGGCCTTGGTTCTGGAGTGCCCTAGTTGAATAGTGAGCACTAAACAAATTCTAGAGTCTCAATGAGCAATGGAGTTCTCAGCACAGGAGCACAATGGTGACTTAGTTCTGACTGTTAGTTCCATCACATTCTTCAGTGAAAAAACCAAGGCAGGAGACCAAGACCAAACAAGAGGTAGCAGTTCAGTGTCTCTTAACAAGGAGAGCCTCTTACAGGGCAAACAGTGACTGAGTCTAGCAATAGTCTACTGAAACACAACTACACACAAGCTAACAAACCCAAAGTTTATGGGTGAGGAGCTTGTAGGGCTCAGACCAGGAGGGCATTAGACATGTCTGTTTGGATGACACCACTTTGGAAGCACCAAAAACTTACAGGCCCCCTGGCTGAGTTTTGAAAGCAGTAGAAGGATAGAAAATGAAAACTGAAGCTCAAATCAGACTCTTGATTTCCCCAGGCAAGCAGAACCCAACACAAATATGAAGTTATGAAGTAGGATGAAAGAATAAGCAGACAAAAAAAGAACCTAACCATAAAATCTTCTATGATGATAGGGAGTCTCAAGATACAAGCACAGAAGACAATGACTTGAAAACATCTACAAGCAAAGCCTCAAAGAAAAATGCAGATTGGCAAAAAACACAAAGAATTCCCAGAAGGGTTAAAGTAAGAGCTGAATAGATTTTTTAAAAAAGCAAAAAAAAAAAAAAAAAAGAAAGATTTTAAAAACTTTAACTTTTAAAAAGTTAAGAAAGTTAGGAAAAGAGAATTAATAGCCTAGTCCCAGAGGTGTAAAACCTTACTTACAGAAAACTCATTAAATTTAGGATTAATCCAATGGAAGCTAATGACTCCATGAGACATCAAGAAATAATAAAACAAAGTCAAAAGCCTAACAAAATAGGAGAAAATATGAAATTTCTGACAGGAAAAACAATTGATCTGAAAAATAGTCTGAGAGCGAAAATTTAAGAATCATTAGTCTGAAAGCCATGAACAAAAAAGAGCATAAACATTATTTTGAGAAATTATAAAAGAAAATTTCCCAGGGATTTTAGAATCAGAGTACAAAGTAGAAATTGAAAGAATCCACTAGTCATCTCTTAGAGAAAAAAACCAAAATGAAAACTCTCAGGAATATTGTAGCCAAAGTCAGAACTCTCAGGGCAAGGAGAAAGTACTGAAGGCAGCCAAAAAGAAAGAATTCAAGTACTGTTGAGCCACAGTCAGGATCACAGAAAATTAAGCGGCCACCACTAGTAAAGACAGGGAGGGTCTGGAATATGATACTCTGAAAGGCAAAGGATCTAGGATTAGAGCCAAAAATAACCTACCCAGCAAAACTGAGTATACTCCTACTGGGGGAAAAAGGACATTTAGTGAAATAGGACTTTCAAACATTCCTGATGAAAAGACCAAGTGCTGAATAGGAAATTTGACATTTAAACATAGGATTCAAGAGAAGCATAAAAAGGTAAAACAAGAGGGAGAAATCATAAGGGACTAGACATACTTAATCTGTTTACATTCTTGTGTGGGGTCATAATATGTGTTACCTCTCAGAAATTTATCATCACTGCTGGGGGGAGAGGATAGGGGGTAGGTGTGGGATGGGTCTTAGAGGGAATTTAATTAGACTGAGAGCCTGGGTATGATTCTTTTATATTGAGATGATTTCTAAAGAATGGAGGAGTGAGAAAGAGGGATGCTCTGGGAGGGGAAGAAAGGGAGAGGAAGAAGGGGGGAAATTATCTCACATAAATGGGGCACACAAGGAAAAATTTACATAATGGAAGGGCCAGTGAAATTGAATGGGCAACACTTGAACCTCACTCTCATCTGAACTAGTTCTAGGTGGGAAGATGATACATACACAAAGGTACAGAGTTTCATGTTACCCAACAGGGAATTAGAAGGGAAAGGGATTGAGTAGGGAGCGGAGAGGAAGAATAAATTAAGGAAAGTCGTGGTCAGATACAAAAACAGACTCTTGAGGAGGGGATAGGGTAAAAAAGAGTAGTATAAGTAGAATAGAATAGGATGGAGAGAAATACACAGTAATCGTAACTATGAATGTGAATGGGATGAACAGAAGAGAATAGTAGAATGGATTAGAGATCAAAATCCAGTATGTTGTTTATGAGAAACATACTTGAAACAGATAACAGAGCTGGAATAGAATCTATTATGCTTCAGCTGAAGTAAAAATGGCAGGGGCAGCAATCGTGATCTCAGGAAAAGCAAAAGCAAAAACAGACCTAATTAAAAGAGATAAACATGGAGACTACATTTTACTGTAGAAAATGAATTAAGATTTATACTGAACATATGCATTAAAAGGCATAGTTTCCAAATTCTTAAAGGAGAAGCTAAATGAATTATAATAGGAAGTAGATAGTAAAATTATAATAATTGGGGACATCTATCCCTATAGACCTAGAGGAATCTAACCATAAAATAAACAAGGAAAAAGTTAAGGGGATGATAAAATTTTAGAAAAGTTAGATATGATAGAGCTTTTAAGAATACTGAATGGAAATAGAAAGGAGTATATTTATTTTTCAGCTGTGTATGACAGTTTCACAGAAAATGCCGACGTATTAGGGCATAAAAATGTCACAAAAACATGTTGAAAAGAAAAAATATTAAATGCGTCTTTTTCTGATCATAATTATGAAATAAAATTACATTTAATAAAGGGTCTTTGCAGTATAGTGTAGTGCCAATGCAATATTTACAGTGGCCATGATCATGATAAAGAATGTGGCTATAAATATCACATGATGTTTGATTGCAAAATATAATAGATTCTCCAGGTAGAAGACAGGACTGAGACATTTATTTAGACACCAGAAAACTGAATCCCCAAACCAGTAAGCTGATTCCATCATAGTACCAAAGATATTCAGAAGCCATAACACTGAGAGCCACATCATCCTTTAGCCTTCCCACAAACCAATACAAGGTCAGTATTTACACTCAAACCTATCTCCCTCCTTGACTTAGCACCTCTCTCTCTCCCACCATCTCTCTGGCTCTTGCTCTGGCTTCCTATGGGCTCTGTTTCCCTTCAGCAAACTCCTCCTACCACAGGTTCCATGTGACTTTATGTAGCCAATCAGGGGGAAGAGTTTATCTTCACAGCAGGGAAGCTTCCTGTGGGCTCTGCTCCATCCTTTGGCAAATTCTCTCCATCACAGGCTCCATGTGATTACATTCAGCTTATTGGGGGGGGGGGAGGGGTGCGGCAGAGTTTACTTTCAAAGCAGGGGAGGTCTTCAAACTCCCCTAGGTCTATTAAGGGGCAGGGAAGATCTTCAAATTCCCATTCCTGTTACACATAGATTTAAAATTATAGAAATTAAATAATGCAGTCCTGAAGAATGGATGGGTTAAAGACAAGTCTTAGAAACAATTAATAATTTCATTAAAGATAATAAAGATAACATACTGAAACTTATGGGTTATAGCCAAAGCAATACTTAGGGGAAAATTTGTATCTCTAAATGCTTTCATTAATAAAAGAGAGAGAAAGAAGATGAACAAATTGGGTATGTAACATACAAATTAGAAAACCAACAAATTAAAACTTCTAATTAAATACCAAATGGATGTTCTAAAAATCAAAGAGAGATTAACCAAACTGAAAATAAAACAATTATTGAACTAATGAAACTAGGAACTTAAAACAAACAAACAAACAATAAAATAGATAATCCACTGACTAATTTGATTTAAAAAAGAAAAACAAATTACCAATATAAAAAATGAAAATATGAATTCAAACAAGCAAAGATGAAATAAAAGCATTTATTAGGAGCTCTTTTGCCCAACTATATGCCATTGAAACTGGAAATAAAAATTATTAAATGGAACAATATATACAAAAATGTAAATTGCCCAGATTAATAAAACAGACAAAATAAATATATATAAATATATTTATAAAAATAAATTTAATAAATTTAAAAAATAAATAAAATAACTCTGTCTTAGAAAAAAGAAAATAAAGAAGCCATAAATGAGCTCCCTAAGGAGGAAAAAAACAGGATCAGATGGATTTACAAGCAAATTCTTTCAAACATTTAAAGAACAATTAATTCCAGTATTATATAAATTACATTACTTCTTTGCATACTTTATATGAAGACGAAACCCTACCAAATTCTATAACATATAGTTTTGATACCTAAAACAAGGGAGAATCTAACCAGAAAAAGAAAACTATAGATCAATTTCCCTAATGTATTTTGATGCAAAAAAAAAAAATTAAACCAGCAGTATATCACAAAGATTGTATACTATGATCAGGCTAGATTTGTAGCATAGGACTGGTTCAATATCAGGAAAACTATAAGTATATAATTGACCATATTAACAACTAAAATCATATGATTATTTCAATAGATGCAGGAAAACTTTTTGACAAAACACAACATTCATTCCTGTTAAAAACACTAGAAAACACAGAAATAAATGGAGCTTTCTTTAAAAATGCTGTTATTTATAATAGGTGAAATAAACTAATAAATAAACTTATTTTAAAAAATAAGCTAGAAACCTTTCCTTTCTAATAAGATTGGGGTGAAGTTAGGATGTCTATTATCACCTTTGCTATTCAATATTGTGCTAGAAATACTAGGTGAACAATAAGAAAAGAAAAAGATAATGGAGGAATTAGCAATAAACAATGACCAATCAATCAGTAAACATTTATTCATTCCTGCTAAGTACCAGGCACTATGCTAAGCACTGGGGCATACCAAAAGAGGCAAATGATAGTCCCTGCCCTCAAAGAGCTTACAGTCTAATAGGGGAGTGAACATGCACACACAGAACACACCATTCATATAGAATGAGTAGGAAATAATTAATAGAGGAAAGGCAATATAATTAAAAGGGGATGGGAACAATTTTCTGTAGAAGGTGTAATTTTAGTTGGGACTTAAAGGAAGCCAAGGAAACCAGTTGGCAGTTGAGGAGGGAAAACACAGGCATAGGGGACCATCCAAAAAAAATGCCTGCAGGTGAGAGATGGATTATCTTGTTCTTGGAATGGGTAGGAGACTAGTGTCACTGGATTGAAGAGTATGTGATAGGAAGTAAGGTGTAAGAAGATAGGAAAGGTGGGAGGGGGGCAGGTTGCAAAATGCTTTGAAGATGGATGGGATAGAGTGTTTTGTATTTTATCCTGGGGAAGAGAGGTAACCACTGGGGTTTTCTGAGTGGAGAAGTGACATGATCAGACCTGCACTTTAGGAAAATCACTTAGGTGGCTGAATGGAGGATGGATTGAAGTAGGGAGAGACTTGAGACAGGTAGACCCATCAATAGGCTATTGCAATAATCCAGTCAAGAAGTGAGTGTTGGCAGTGTCAGAGAGGGGAAGGGGGCATATAGATCTTGTAGAGGTGATATCGCCAGACCTTGGCAACAGGTTGAATCTAGGTGATGAGAAATACTGAGGGATCCAGGGTGACTCCTAGGTTGTGAGCCTGAGGTGCTGGGATGAAGGTGTTACCTTCTACAGTTATAAACAAGGTAGGAGACAGAGAGAGTTTAGACTCCCTTGAGGCCACATGTGGCCTTCTAGGTCCTTGGGTGCAGCCTTTTGACTGAGTCCAACTTTTACAGAACAAATACTTTTATTAAAAGGATTTGTTCTGTAGGGGAGGCCAGAGAGTAAGAGCACCGGCACTAGTGTCCTGATGACCTGGGTATTGAATCTGGGCTCAGATACTTAGCACCCACCCAGAAATAACTAGCCGTGTAACCTTGAGCAAGTTACTTAACCCCAATTGCTTAAAAAAAAAGGATTTGTTCTGTGAACTTTGGATTCAGTCAAAGGGCAGCACTTGAGGGCCACCTTGCTTTGAGGCTGCAGGTTCCCTGCCCTTGTTAGAGGGAAAGATAAGTTTTGTTTTGGACAAGTTTAGTTTTGAAGATGGGCAGCAAAGTGGTGGTGCAGTGGACAGAACATCAGACCCAGAGTCAGAAAGACCTGAGTTCAAATTTGACCTCAGACAATCTTTTAGCTATTTGACCCTGGGCAAGTCCATTTACATGTTTACCTCATTTTTTTCATCTATAAAATGAGGATATTGATAGGACCTACCTCCCAGAGTTGTTGTGAGGATCAAATGAGATAATAATTATAAAGCACTTAGAACAGTGCCTGGCACATAATATGAATTATATAAACGTGATTATTGTCATTATTGTTCTTATCGATTTTAGTGACTATCATCTGTTTTAATAGATTCAAATACTATGTATGGCAAATTACTTAATACTCTAATTGAGGCCTGTGTTATAGTAAAAAAAAAATGCTGAGATATTTGTATCCAAAACATTAGTTTAAATCCTGCTAACCAAAACATGCCCATTGAGAATAGGAAATGGTATCCTGAATAGCATCATCAAAATTCCAGGAAGGGTCAGGCTGTAAGCTACAGGATGAGGGAAGGCTATAATTAAGGGTCAGCTTCAGTTAATTTTTATTAAGTCCCTCGTTGTCCTTGGCTCAGACATGGTGCTAAAGCACATCACTGAAGACAGATCTCTGGCCTGGATTCAGTATATGGGGGAGGCAGGAGGCAAAAAAAAAAAAAATAAGTAGAAGAAGGAGAGCAGGGACATGATAAACAAAGGAAAGAACCCAGGGAAAAGAGTGATTTGGAAGTTGTCATCAGTCCAGAGGATTGGAGTAGACAGGGTAAAACCTTAATTTGTCTTACTTAAGAACAATGCTGCATCCCCCCCAAATTCACCGCAAAACTGGGGTCAGGCTGTGGTCACACGGTAGTTTAATGGGTCTTAGGTGCTGCCTCCCCCAAAGTTGTGGCTGTTCTTATCTCACTTCCTTTCTCTCAGTGAGAAATGAGGGGGTGGGGGGTGTCTCCAGATTTGAGGAAAGGAGGTAGAAGGGGAGAGAAGAATCAGTCAGTCAGTGGGAGAGGGATTGTATGAAAGTTAAATGGGTTTAGCTCTTTGCAAAGACCTATTTTTAAGCTTTTGTTGTCCAAATTTTGGATGACCAGGAATATAGCTCCCATGTATAATATTGTTCCAAAGGAACTGATTCTCCCTCCTCCCGTGAATTGCCTTGTATTTTTGTGGAACCAATTAATGAGGTTTGTCACGGTAGGCTTGTAATAGTTCAAGGCAAAGAGAGAAGAGATGTCACAAGGCAGTCTATGATTAATTGCTAAATGAATGGTACAGACAATAATTGTTGTAGGAGCTATGGAACTTTAGGGCAGGAAAGGGACCTTAGAGATGATCTAGTTCAGTACTCCTTTTCCAAATAAGGAAACTGAGGCACAGACAAATGACACATAGGATATAGATTTAGAGCTGGAAGAGACCTAACAGGTCATGGAGTCCAGTTCTTTCATATGGCAGATGATGAAACTGATACCCTCAGAGGTTAAGGCAGCTGACTCAAAGTCAAACTACTTTTGCGTGCCCAAGGTGGGATTTGAACTCGGGTCTTCCTCAGCCACCTAACTGCTAAGGCCACACTAGTTCATAAGAGAGAGCTGTCCATTATCTCCCCAACCATCCACGGTCCAGCTTAAATGCCATTGCTCCTCTATAGCTTCCTTTGAACCCTGGAAACAAGTTCTCTAGCCTATGATCTCATACTACTCCGTATTCTTCCAATGCACTTGAAATATCTGTGTATATATGCTATTCCCCCAACCCCTCTAGATCATAAGCTTATTGAGGGCAGTTGTATTTGTATTACCCTCCTCTGTACCCCTTTCCCCCAGTACCCAGTGCAATTTATTGATTGAATGAATGAAGGCAGAGATAATGACATATTTCTGTGTGTCCTTTACAACTTCTCTTGGTTCAGACCTATGATTTTGTTGGCATAGGGGTCTTTCCCAGCCCCCTCCCTTGCCCGAGCAGAACAGTATTTTTTCTATAATTTATGGTCTTAGAGAGTTTTCTGAAACACTGAGAAATGAAGTCATTTGCCCAAAGACACACAGTGAATCCAGGTCTTTCCTGCCTCCAAGGGCAAATCTCCGTCCACTATGTCATGGTGCCTCTTGATATCTGGGATATAATAAGTTGTTTAAGACAAAGTTGTTGTTTGGTTGAGTGGCTTCCCTCTTCCCTGGCCTTGAACTACTCTGCTCATTCCTCCTTCCTCTTGTCCAACTCTCCGTGCTCAACACTGTTTCCTTTGCAGATGGACAGCCATTGGCAGTTGCTCATATGGAGGAGGGCAAGGGGGGCCGGGAAGCTGCATCCTAGCTGTCCTCAGGCCCCTCCTCCCTTCTGCTGCCTGAGTGTAAAGGCAGACCTTTCCCTGGTCCTGCCAGCCATCAACCCACCACCTGTCCCTGGAGCTTTTGCCTCTCGTGGCCAAATTGTCTGCTTTCCAAGTCTTTGAGGGTGCCAGCTCCCGGTTGCTTGGTGGTTCAGAGTTTCTCTTCCTCCTGGAAGCAGAAGGAGGACTCTCTTAAAATAGCCCGTGGAGTTTGGTGATGTAAATACAGCCACAGAGACCTTTTCAGAGTTGGTTGATTGTCGAAAATAAAAATCACTGGATAGACATAAACTTCCAATTCGTTCTTATGGCCAGGTTTTGAAACGCAGCATCATCTACTACTGTTGCTTAGTTTCAGGTTAGATTGCAGCTGACTTCTGTGTCTAGGGGGATGGCTTTAACAGCATCTCTAATTTATGCTGCTTGCTGCTTACTGTGACCATTCTGATGCAGATTGGGTGTTCTTTCTCTCCCTCCTCCCCTCTTGAAATTGAAGCTGTGAATGTTGACTGTTCATAAGACCTATGTGTACCTTGGGATTTTCAAAGTAAGGAACACAGATTATGTTAAATGATTTTTTATAAAGTTCTCCCTTCTCCCACCCACCTACCTCCTGCCTCACCTTTCTCTGCCCCTTTCTTCATGACTGGAAAATTGCTTTCAGCATGAACTGGTCTCTTTCTCTCTCGTGAGATTTTAAATGGGTGTCATTTAGCTTTTATTTAGTAATTTATTCCTGTGGAAATCATGGATAGGTCTGATGACTCAACTCTGTTCTGAAAAGTGTCTGGAGGTGCAGGCAAACTCATAGTATTGGCTATGTTCAATTCAGGAAATATTTAGTAAATATCTTTTTTTTTTTTTTGTGCTGGGCACTGTGCTAGATGCTGAGGCTGCATTCCCTTGCCTGTTTCCCTCCAGGAGTTTATAATTCAGTGGGTGAGAGAAGACATATACAGAACTATTAGGGATTTGACTAAACCTGACATAATAGAAATGACATTGAACATTGAGTCCAAAGATCTGAGTTCAAGTTTCAACTCTTGCTTAAATAACAGCATGATCTTGGGCCAGTCATTTTACTTCCCTTCCTTCATCTAAAAGATTACAGGATTGTACCAAATGTTCCCCAAAGTTTCCTTCTAGCTTTCACACCCTATGATTGTGTGTGTGTGTGTGTGTGTGTGTGTGTGAGAGAGAGAGAGAGAGAGAGAGAGAGAGAGAGAGAGAGAGAGAGAGAGAGAGAGAGAGAGAGAGAGAGAGAGAGAAAGAGAGAAAGAGAGAAATCGAGAAAGCACATTAATTTCTATTTTAGAGGGTCGGGGATGACTTCCTGGAAGAGGTAGCCTTTGAGTGAGACCTTAAAAGAAGAGGAAGGATTTCAATAGACAGGTTGTATGATGATGCTGAGACCATAACATACCTTTTCATTTATTGTCAGGCCTTTGCATCCTTTTTGCATCTTGACATGGGACAGTGGCATCTAATGGGGTTTGTGGGGGAAGGGAATAAGAATTTATATAGAGGGGCAGCTAGGTAGCACAGTGAATAGAGCATGGGCCCTGGAGCCAGGAGGACCTGAGTTCAAATCTGGCCTCAGACACTTGAGCAGACTTACTACCTGTGTGACCTTGGGCAAGTCACAACCCCAATTGCCTTGCCTTCCCCCTCAAAAAAAAAAAGAATTTATATAGAGTGTACTATGTGCCAGGCACTGCCCTAAATACTCTATAAATATGATCTCCCTTGATCTTCAGTAACCCTGATCCTTAATGACAGTTGGTGTGATGTTATTATCCCCATTTTACAGCTAAGGAAACTGAGGCATACAGAGGCCTAAGTGACTTCCTATGGTCACACAAGGCTAGATTTGAATTTGGGTCTTCCTGATTCCAGGCTCAGTTCTGTATACACTCTATCTACCCACCTTCATAGATGAAATGTTGAGGTTGAGGTGCGTGATTCAAAAGCATCTCTTTGTTTCCTGAGTCCACCAGCAGGTTATAAGAGAGTCATAGGAATTAACAATTGGAACTAATTTAGGAATTAACACTACCACATCCTAGAATTTAAAGGGTTGGGAGCAAATGGAGCTGCTTCATTTGACAAAGAAGGAAACTGAGGCTTAGGATTAGTGACAGAACTAGAACTTGAAGTCAGGCCTCCTGAGTGCTGCTTCCTTATGCTTCTCTGTTGACCCATGATCTCTTTCATGAACCCTTAAGTATAGTGCTTCAAATGGTGATAATGTGAATGTGGGGGATCCGTACTCTTGTGCTCCTGAGGAATACATATAATTGGGAAGTAAGAATTTCTCAAGGTCAAGAACCCACAGACTCCTTTTGTGTTCATAGTATGGCTGCCCCTGTAGAAAACACTTTAATTGACTAATACTCTTCCTTTTTCCACCATTGTCTGGCCTATATCTTGCTTCTTTTGGCCTGCAATTACCCATCTCCGTAATGACTGTGTGTGCTCAGAATTTTCCTCCCCTTCTTCTTTGCTTTTTTTTTATCCCTAAACCTCTTTTGAATCTTTTTTTTTCTCTACCAGCCTTGAAGCCTTCCCTTTCTATCTTCTGGGATGATAGAAAAGTCTAATGATTGAATTCACTCTATTCTCTGTAGTCTCTGCCTTGCCTCTTCCTCTTCTCAAGTGGGACCTTTATTCAATTGAATCTCCCTCTCTGCATCAGAGTTCTGTTTTCTATGGCTCATACATCCTTGCATTTGGTCATTGTCTTTTTTTTTAATTGGCAGTTAAGGTTAAGTGACTTGCCCAGGGTCACACAGCTAGTAATTATCTAAGGCTGGATTTGAACTGGGGTCCTCCTGACTCCAGGGCTTGGTGCTTTATCCACTGTAATATCTAGCTGCCCCCATTGCCTTCTTTAAGATAGGAGGCTGGATTGGAGGAATTGTGAAGGAGGTGGAGGGTGAATGATGAAGAAATGTTTGTAGGTAATTAGAACACTCAGCAAACCCAGAATATTTCAAATTTTTGAATTTTAGTACTGGAAGAGACCAAAATATTTCCTTCAAAACAACTCCATAAGGTAGCTGATATAAGTATTATTCTCTCCATTTTATGAAGATGGAAACAGGTCAGAGAGGCTATATGATATGCCCCAGCTCCTACCTAGGCATTGTCAATGCAGGAATTCAAACTGAAATTTGTGAAGTCTCCATTCTAATAGGTCTTTCTGCTACTCTTTGCTACCATGCTGTTTCTATACCTGATGATTCATATTATTCCATGTAATCTTGCCCCGCCCTTCTTTTCTTGTCTCTCTGTCCTATAGAGAATTATCCCCCTTTGGGCCTTTTAGCAATGGGGCTTAGCGATTACACACTATTATCTTGGTGGGAGGGGGCCTTAGAAGTTATAGAATCATAGATTTAGAATCCAGAGGGACCTTGTTTGTTGTTGCCCAGCTGTGTCTGACTCTTCGTGACCCCTTTGGCATTTTCTTGGCAAAGATACTGGAATGGTTTGCCATTTCCTTCTCCAGCTCATTTTGCAGATGAGGAAACTGATGCAAACGGTGAAGTGACTTGCCCAGGGTCATACAGCTAGGGCTGCCTGAAGCTGGATTTCAGACCTTAGAGACCATCTAATCTAGAGTGGGGAACCTGCACCCTCTAGGTCATATGTGGTCCTTTCCTCAAGTGCGGCCCTTTAGGACCTAGAGTGCCATGAATTCAGTCAAAGGCTGCCCTTGAGGACCTAGAGGGCCACATGTGACGTCAAGGCTGCATTCAATTCCCCACCCCTGATCAAATCCCTCCCTTTGCCTACACCATCCCAGGAAGACCAACTTCATTTATTTATTTATTTTTTTAGGGAGCAGTTCACATGTGGTGCCATTACATGGCCCATAAGTCTTTACTATATTCTTATGATCTCCCAGTTTAAGTGAAAACCCTGAGCTGTTGTTTTCCTCACACTGCTAATGAATTTTCAGTTAAAGCTTTTCAGGGCTTTATGCTATGCAAATCAAACTCCCTGATGGGGTATAGAGCATTTCTGACACCCAAAGGGGCTGATCCTTTACAAGGTCCATGTGACATAAGTTGGTTTTTAGAAAAGAAAAATCAGAGTTTAGTGAGAAATGAGTTCCATGAGTGCTGTTCTCTCAAAGCCCAAGAATAGAGTTCCTCATCCTGGGCTTCATTCCCAGCACTAGCCACTTTCTGACTCATGGAGGAGAGAAGACAAAAGCAGTTCAGGGTGAAGTCCAGTGCCCAATACTGCTGTCTTCATCCCCATTGCTGTGACTATTTACTTACTCTAGAATCAGAGAAAAATCTTAGTTCTAGAGGGGACCAAGGAGATCCTCTAACCCTTTTTGGCGTTAAGAACCTCTATGGAAACTTTCTCCTCAAGAAAGTCTAAAAAAAATAATTAAAGGAAAGTTAAATACTAAATTTCAATTAGAGATTAGTAAAATAAAAGATCTAATTCTTTTTTTCTCATTCAAGTTTACCAGTCCTCTGAAATCTATCTGTGAATTGTGGACCTCTGGTTAAGAACCTTTTATCCACACCTTGTGCCTCTGTTTTACAGAAAGGCAAACTGAGGCCTGGAGAAAAAAAGTGTCTTGTCCAAGATCACCCAGGCAGTGTGAGGTAAAGAACCCCTGATCTTATTCAGCTTCCTCTCCATTTTACAGAAAGGTATATGTGAGGAATAGGGAAGGGAGATTTGTCCAAGGTCATACTGACATTTAACTGTCAGTTAAAGGATCTCTGTTCTAATTTAGCTCCTTCTCCCATTTTACAGAGAGGGAAATGAAGGGCTAGAAGGAAGAAGGTGGGGGGAGAAGGGGGGGGGAGAAGGGGGAAGGGGAAGTCCAAGGTCACATATGCGGTATAAGAGCCACACCTAGGAGCTAACTCTTTTGATTCCCGGTTCAGCGTTCTTTCTACTACACCAAGTGACTGATTTTGTGTGAACTTTTGCATAGAGAGAGGCCCATGTCTCATATCTTTAGAGCTGGAAGGGATGTTCGCTCTCATTTTAAATATGAGAATACTGACAGTCATTGAGGTTAAAATGGCTTTCTCAAATTATCCAAGATGGCCCTTTGATTCTTGTAAGGATTTTCCAAATGGAGCTGAACGTGTATCTGTGAAAGAGGCCGCCTGAAATAAAGGACAGAGCTCTGGACTTGCAGTTAGGAAGTTTTGTTGTCATTCAGTTCTTTCAGTCTCCTCTGACACTTTGTGATGCTGTTTGGAGTTTTCTTGGCAAAGATACAGGAGTGGTTTTCCATTTTCTTCTCTAGCTATTTTACAGATGAGGAAACTGAGGCAAACAGAGTTAAGTGACTTGCCTTGCCCAGGGTCACATGACTAGTAAGTGTCTGAGGCTGAATTTGAATTCAGGTCTTCCTGTCTCCAGGCCCAGTGTTTAGGAAGACCAAGGTTTGAATCCCGCTTTAGACACTTACTAGCTGTAGGACCCTGAGCAAATTATTTCAACTTCTTTTGAATTTGATTCTTTATCTACAAAATGAGAATAATAATCTCATCTACCTCACAATATTATTGTGAGGATTAAATGACATAATACCGGTAAAGAGCTATACAAACCTTAAAAGGCTGCAAAAATGTCACCTATTATCTTCCCTTTTGTCACTGTCATTAATACAGAGATTCTCCTGAGGCAGTTAGGGCATTCTGTCAGGGATATAGCTCTTATGGTAAGTGCTTCCTAGCCTTTGTCTTCCTGGGGAGTCTAGGAAGGCTCACCAAGTTCATTGTAATTAATCTCTCCAGTTGTCCCTAAAACCAGGGTAGCCAGCCTGACCAAACCTGTCTGTGTCACTGACAAATGATCTTGATATTTGTTTTCGTTAAACTTGGAGGCATCTTCATATTGCTGGTACTGGAGTTCAGTAGACCTGAGTTCAGAACCTCCTTCATACACTTACTACCTGTGTGACACTGGGCTAGTCACTAAACCTCTGTGTGACTCAGTTTCCTCATCTATAAAATGGGGATAATCATAGCATTTCCCCCCCTTTTATATTTGCTTCATGAAACTTGAAAGAGTCTTTTAAAACTCTAAGGGCTTGGGGCAGCCAGGTAGCACAGCGAGTGAGAGCACCGGCTCCAGTGTTGAGAAGACTTGGAGATAGAATCCCGGGCTCAGACACTTAGCACCCACCCAGAAACACCTGGCCGTGTAACCTTGAGCAAGTTACTTAACCCCAATTGCTTAGGGGCGGCCAGGTGTACTCTCAACGAGTAAGAGCACCGGCTCCAGTGTTGGGATGACCTAGATCAAATCCGGGCTCAGATACTCAGCACCACACCCAGAAATAACTGGCCGTGTAACCTTGCGCAAGTTATTTAACCCTGATTGCTTTAAAAAAAACAAACAAACTCTAAGGACCATGGGTTGGCCATCTTGGACCAAGTGGGGAAACTAGATGGCTCAGGGAATAGAGAGTACTAAGGCTGGAGTCAGGAAGACCTAAATTCAAATCTGGTCCTGGACACTTACTAGCTGTGTGACCCTGGGCAAGTCACTTAACCTCTGTCTTAATCTACTGGAGAAGGAAATGGCAAACCACCAAGGTGTCTGTGCCAAGAAAAACCGTCGGACTGGATCGGTGTGCCATGGTTCAATGACTGAACAACAATAAGGATAAAATGAGATATTTGTAAAAACTCTTTGCAGACCTTAAAGTACTAACAGATGCTAGTTATTATTATACCTAATTCCTTTTTAAAAAATACTGAACAGAAAGGATAGCACTTTTCATCTGTTTCTCTACTCTTTGATGTCACACAATCTAAGAACCTCAGAGTTGGAAGGGCCCTCAGAAGTCATTCCCTGTTGAATGATTATTCAGCCTTTGTTTGAGAGAATTCATCATCTCCTGATGCAGCCCATTCCACTTTTGGACATTTCTAATCGTTAAGAAGTTTTTCCCTTGCTTTAAACTTAAATACACTTCTTGGCAGTTTTGTCTTCTGGGGCCAAGCAGAATGAGTGTTCTTTGTCTTCTAAAGGGCAACTCCTGTAGTAGTCAGAAGATGGGGATATCTCAAACATCCCTGTCTGAAGCCTCCCCGCTTCTTACTTTCTGCAGCCATCCTTGGTTCCTTCAGCCTATGGCCTCTCACCGCTGCCTCTCTGCACCATCCCATATCTACCCTGGTTCTCTTTTCTGGATTTTTTCCAGTTTGTTCATGTTCATGTGATATCCCCATCATCTGAACACAGCCTTCTGAATGTGGTCTGACCACAAGCTCAGTCTGCTGTGAAATTGACTCCCTTATTGTGGACAGTCGTTTTAGGCCATCCAAAGGACTGTCTTGGGGATTATGGCTAGATTTTTTTTGGAGGGGGTAAAGTAGGGCAGTTGGGGTTAAGTGACTTGCCCAAGGTCACGCAGCTAGTAAGTATTAAGTGTCTGAGGCTGGATTTGAACTCAGGTCCTCCTGACTCCAGGGCCTGTGCTCTATTCACTGTGCCACCTAGCTGTCCTGATAGATTTTTTTTTCAAAGGATACTGCCTTAAACATTAATCACTCTGGCTCTCTTCATTGGCCAGCAGTCCCAGACAAGCCTCCCTTGGTCATGATTTGGGCTCAGATGGCTCAGAGTAAGTGTAAATAGTAATTGTTTCTGTTTTGTCCTGAGGCTCTTCCCCTCCCAAATTGGTTGTTTCTTTGTTTCTTTGTTGTTGTTTTCCTTGCCTACACTTAATCACTGAAAGGGCATTGCCTCAGTCAAACGGAGACCTGGGAAAGACCTTAGCTTAAGGCCAATGACTCCCAGGGCATCCAGGGCCATCTCCAGTCACCCTGATCAATATCTTGCCACTAGACCCAGATGGCTCTGGAGGAGAAAGTGAGGCCGGTGACTTTGCACAGCCCTGCCTCACTTAAATCCAATTCACTTGCAAGTCACCTTCCTGACGTCAGGGTCCTCTTCGAGCAGAGAGGACAAACAACAGCAAGATGACCCAAAGGACCTAATATTATTTCTGCTCACACCATAAGTACAATTAGAAATGGCATTTCCCACCCCCACCCCCTACCCCACTTCTGTATTGGCTTCACTGCTCAATGTAGCTTGACAGATTGTTATAAAACCCCGGGGGCCGTGGGTTGGCCATCTCTGATCTAAACTCTGCTCTCCTTGTACCAAGTTGCTGCCCCTGACTTAAAGATAGTCCTGCCTTGTGTCGGCTATGTTCTTAAATTCTTAGAGCTCACTTGATTCAGTTTTCCTAGGTGTTCATATAGTCCTGACATTTAACAGGGTAATTAATGCTTTAGGCTTTTAGGAACTGCTTCAGGGTTTTTATTAATCACCCTTGTGGTTGCAGAGAGGAATTACGATGTGGTTATTTTGGTAGCTGGATTCCATCTCCCTCCCTGACATTCCCCTACCCCCAACAATTTCCATATTTGTTCATTCTGACTTTATAATAGCCTGAAGAAGACTAAAACGGAGGGTTTCATCGGTCCCCAGCAGGCATTTCCAATTACCCAGACTCAGAGATTAACTCACAGCAAATAGAACAGAGTTTGAGATGTTTGAAGTTATTGGTAGTAAGACATTTTCTCTTTCCCTTACTGTAAACTAATTTGAGATGCTTTGTGGCTGGCCCAACAGTCTTTGCTTTGTGAACTGATCAGACTCCTCCCTGAGAACATGAGAGGGGTTGGGGTGAGGGGAGGGATTTGCTTGGTTGGCTGGAGTAGTCACTGCTGAGGCACGGGCCTGTTCAGCATGTTGGTCTTAAGGGTTTTCTCCAGGAGGGCTGGTTATCAAAGTAGATGGGGGAACAAAAAAAAAAGATGCCTATCTACCTAAATCCACTTCCTTAGGACAAACACAGCATAATCTGTGCCTGGATTTTTTAATTAAAAGTGTTTGAGAGTGACTTATGAAAAGAAATATGAATGTGCCTGATGTCTGTTGATGATCAAGGATGCACAGTGAGGGGCCCATGGCTTGGCTTTCTTAAGAACTCCTCCTTGCCCACCCCTAGGTGTGCCCTGAGTCTAATGTGGGGTTCCCACCTGTTCCCCGATTTCCTCCTGTTGTGAGATAAGTTGCGATCACTTAATGTTTACTGGCAATTGTAACCCGGTGCTTTTGACTCTGATAGGAATAGAGAAACTTCAGGTCTCTTTTTGATGATTAGAGTGATTTTCCCTGATTCCACCATCCTCAGAATGGATTTCTAAGGCTACAAATAAAAAAGAAAGCAGCGGTATCACTTCACGACTTTACTGGCATCCTGTGCTCTGACAATATATTGAGTGAAAATACCTGTTATTGCTTTAACTGTCATTTTTTACTTTTCCTAGGGTTGTGACTGTTTTGTGGTTTCAGGTAGAGGGGAGGAGTGGATGCTGAGGGTGTGTGTGTGTGTGTGTGTGTGTGTGTGTGTGTGTGTGTGTGTGTGTGTGTGTATGTGCATGCAAGCTTGAGCTCCATCGCTAAGGGTTGGGGGTGGGTAGAGATGAGAGTAACAGAGGGGAGAAGAATCCATTTGTAAAGTTAACAGCCGAAGGATTCAGGTAGAATAGTAGACATCTGATCTGAATTTCTTAGAGATAAGGGAGAGATCCAATACCCAGCAGGAGAGCTACCTTTCTAATTCCACACTAGCTTGCTGTGACAGGCATTATTCACTTCTACTTTGATGGTATTTTAATCTTTATTTGCTTAAAGCCCACTTTGTGGAGGTAGCAGTATTTCTGACTGAGATGACACAGTTTGTTAAAGAAAAGAAAAGAAAGGAGCATTTATTAAGGGCCTGTGTGCCAGGCACTGTGCTAAGAAGCCCTTTGCAGTTATCTCATTTTGACCCTTATACAACAATCCTGGAAGGTGGGTGTTATTATTGTCCCCATTTCACAGTTGAGGAAACTGAGGCTGCATTGAACTTAGGGCTTAAGTCCAGGCTCAGCATTCTATCTACTCTACTACTTAGCTGCCCCTAAAATCTAACTTAAAATTTTTTTTCTTTTAATATATGTGGGATTGGGCAGCTTTATGGTGAAGTGGATAGAATGCCAGGCCTGGAGTCATAAAGTGCAAGGCTTCAGATATTAATATCTGCGTGAGCTTGGGCCAGTCACTTAACCCTGTTTGCCTCAGTTTCCTCATCTGTAAAATGAGCTAGAGAAGAAAATGACAAACCATTCCAGTATCCAGGAAAATATCAGATGGGATCACCAAGTCAGACATGACTGAGCAACAACAAAAAGTATGTAGGATGGATAAAAATATATATGCATGTATATATCATATATGTATATATATGCACATACACACATGCACAAACATATACACATACATATCCAGAAGGGATATTTAAGGTCATCTGGACCAACCCTCTCGTTTTATAGGTAAACTGAGGCCTGGAAGGCTAAGGAACCTGCTCAAGGGCACAATATCCATTTATGTAAAGAGATCATAGAATAAAAAGTATAGTTTTAAATTCAATAACATATAGATGAGGAAACTGAAGTCAGAGAGGTTAATAATGGGCATTCCTGCCCATTATCACTATATGCATGCATTTATACATACATGATATATTCATGAATAAATACATCATATGCTATGTAGAGTACATATATATTTTTCCCTAGAGACTCATATAACTTTCATGAGTAAGACATTAGGCAATAAAATGGAACTCTTCTTGAGGGTCTAAGATCTTTATACCAAAGCAGATTTTTTGAAATTTATACCAATATTCGTATATTCTTGTCCAAAAAGTAAAAGAAATTATGTGGGTGTGTATTTAAAAGCTTAGAGATCTTTTCCGCAGCAATCAAAAGCATCCATTTAAAGTTCCTGAACTAATAATAAGTAGAAACTGTGAAATATTCCATGAGCCTTCAATGCTACAGCTTGTGGCTGTTTTGATATTTATAACATGTTTCCCCTAGGGCTCCCACTGCTAACTAAAACGGGTGTCTCTGGAAAATTAACTTAGGGGCCATTAAGGGCTGGGGGGAAAAAAGGGTTGAAAATAAGTAGACTACAGTGTCAGAGTGAATTTTTTTTCTATGTGATTATCTTGTGCCAGGAGTCAAAGATAGAGTTCTCTCCTCTCCTAGCTTGAGACAATGGGTTTATCACTTAAGCACTTAAGCCTCGGGGTTCCTCTGAAAGAAGTTTCATATAGTCTTAGTAGAGATGGGAGGATATGTAGAAATGCTACCCAGAGTCTTATGAGGAAAGATGTCTCTGATGCATGTGTTCACCAGAAAAGGGTAACTAACACCAATGGCAGAACATGAGTTTTTTAACCTTAGAACTCTAAACAACCCTTTTTGTGAAAATGTAGCTCTCTAACTTAGGGATAAGTTGAATCACTGTTGGTTGGTGTGGTGATGGATAAAAATAAGATGTTCAAATTACTGTTATAGCAGGTAGGGAGATATTATAGAGAGGGGTTGTAGAGTCTCTTAGGTGGCCTAGTCGGATAGAGAATGGAAATCTGGAGTCAGAGAAAACCAAAGTTAAAATCCTCCTTCAGACATCTGCTAGCTTCATGAACCTATGCAAGTCACTTAATCTCTTAATGCCTCAGTGTCCTCATCTGTAAAATGGAGATAATAATAGTACCAACCAGCTATTATTGTGGTAAAGATTAAATGAAACAACGTTTGTAAATTACTTCAGTTTCCTCATCTATAAATACATTATTGAATTTAAATCTACATTTTTTTACTCTATGATCTCTTTACACAAATATATATTGTGCCCTTGAGCAGGTACCTTAGCCTTTCTAGACCTGAGTTTATTCATAATGTTGTATAAATGCTAGTTATTATTACTATTAGGGCAGTTACGTGGTACAGTGGGCATAGAGCACTGGGCTTGAAATCAAGAACACTCATCTTTCATAAATTCAAATCTGGCCTCAGATACTTACAAGTTGTGTGACCCTGGGCAAGTTGCTTAACCGTATTTGCCTCAGTTTCCTTATCTGTAAAATGAGTCGGAAAAGGAAATGGCAAACCTCTCCAGTATCTTTGCCAGGTAATCTCCCAGTGAGGTCACAAAGAGTCAGACATGACTGAATTGAAACTATTATTATTTTTGTCATGGGTGAGTGAATATAGTAACTTTCTACAGTTTTTAAAAAAATCTTCAGTTTCTATTTGTTTTAAAAGAAGGAAGGAAAGAGGTATTTATATAGTTCCTACTATGTACTAGGCACTATATTAAGTGCTTTTTGCAAATATTATCTCATTTGATCCTCACCATCCTGTGAGGTAGGTTTTGTTATTATCTCTACTTTATAATTGAGGAAACTGAGACAAACAGAGATTAAGTAACTTTCTCAAGGTCTCACAGCTACCAAACGCTATCTGCGGATGGATTCGAACTCCGGACTTCTTGACTGCAGGTCCAGCACTTTATCTACCTAGCTGTCTTAGAGAGTTGTCCAGGAGCATTGAGAAGTTAAATGACTTTCTCTAGGGTTGAATAGCCAAATAGACACATGAATGGAACCCAGGGCTTCCTGACTCCCAAGACAACCCTCTGTCTTCTTCTCCATCCTGCTTCTTGTTGATGAGGGTCATCTCCAGTCATCCTGATCTATATCTGGCTGCTGGACCCAGATGACTCTAGAGGAGAGAGTAAGGCTGGTGACTTTGCACAGCCCTCCCCTTCACTTAAATCCAACATGGCCCTCTATGAGAATGAAGGACAAACAATAACTTGTTGATAAGCACTTGAGAGAAGCTAAGATGTTTTGGGGTTCTTAAGTGGGGGATATTCCTTGAAGTGTGGAGACCCCTTCCTAAGGGTCACAGGATCACAGAATGACAGAATCTTAGAGCCCATCAAAACCAACTACATGCTAAAAAGGGATCCCGTTTTTGATACCCTTGTAAAGTGGTCATCTACAAGTGGCCGTGTTACACACAACCCATAATGCTCCCAAGGGTACTTGAGCCAGATTAAAATGTAATGGGGAATAGCTAACAAAATAAATAAAAATGCAATAAAACATAGAAAATATTAATATGTCAATATGTAGTTTTCTTTTTTTTTGGAGGGCAATTGGGGTTAAGCAACTTGCTCAAGGTTACACAGCTAATTTTTTTGTGTGTGGGTGTTAAGTGTGTATGGCCGGAACCGAACTCAGGTCCTCCTGACTCCGGGGCCGGTGCTTTACTCACTGAGCCACCTAGCCGCCCCAATATGTAGTTTTCTGTGTCTATGTGTGGCCTGTAGTTTTTATTTCAGTTTGGTACCACTGGCCTAATCTGGTCTTGAAGACTTCTAGTGATGGAGAACTCCTTCCTCCTTGGATGAGCCATAGGGAAAGAGGACACCAGGAGTTACAGTTATCATGTCTAAACCTGAAGTCATTGTCAAGGACTCATGAACTTGAAAGGCCTGCTCCTAGAAGAGTTTTTGGAAGCTAGAGGTCAGCAGTTGGAAAAGAAGGATCTAAGAAGAGGTTCCCTACTCTAGCAAAGTATCCATTATAATGCATGAAGACTTGGGTCTTCTTTGAGTTAGGGAACACCCTGGAGGCCTTCCCATTTGGTGAAAACTGCACTCAGTGATGGAGATTTGCCTGGCAGAAAGTAACCTGGAGCCTCTATGGGCTTTTGGGATAAGGCTGCTCAGTAACAGTTTTTAGTTTTTCTAAAGGTTTCATTTTGGATTCTGTTTCTTTTCTTTTCAAGATATTTAAGCAAAAAACATCCTTCATTAATTATGTAATATCTGGGTAGGCTAGGGTAATGGGATCAGACAGTGATGATTCTCTTAGCTTTTGAGGGGCAAGAGCTATGGACTGAAGTAAAAAATTTTCCAAGTGAAATTAGGACCTTTGTGATTAACACAAGAGTTAATGAAAAATGGGTGGTTTCAGCTCAAGTTTTGTGAACTAGTAAGGGAAAATAATTATAAGGCCTGGAATTATACTTACTTGAATAAACCCCTGGCTCTCCAGTTAAAAATTTGGCTAATGGCTTTGGAGAATTTCTTGTAACTCCTAGAAAATTGAACTTCCTCTGCTTTTGATAATAAAGATCAGAGCTTGCTGTAGTAAGGTAGCCTGATCCTTCTGTACCATATTCTTCCTCTGTGCTTTGTTATTGAATTCATGAAGGTCCTTGACACCTTATAGCCCCACATTTAGCATATAGGCCCTTTGAGGGCAGAGACTTTCATTTTTTAATTCCCAGATACTAACACACACTCTTTGGGATATGGAGGTACTTGGTGGTCTGTTTACTTACAACACAGTTGAAAACAAAGAAAAAAAGCTAGGTGGCATAGTGGATAGAGCCTGGAATCAGGAAGACTCATCTTCCTGAATTCAAATGTGGCCTCAGACACTTATTAGTTGTGTGATCCTGGGCAAGTCATTTTACTCTATTTTGCCTGAGCCAGAGAAGGAAACAGCAAATCACTCTAATATCTTTGCCAAGATAATCCCAAAAGGGGTCATGTGGAATCGGATATGATGGAAACACTACTAAACAATGACAACAAAAATGTTTACTAAGTTTCTGAAATTTTTTTTTCCTCATTTTCCAGGACACAGAGAAGCCTAAATGCATTTATTATTCCTGGAATATTTTGATCAGAAGGGAGAAAAGGGTGTGTGTATATGTTTGGCTGGACATATTTGACCAGGTCTGTGGTTTCATTCATGGAGGAAGTACCTTTTACTGGACTCTGTAGTTTTATAACCTTAGAAAGTTGCCAGGGGCAGTGGGAGATTTAAAAATTTGCCCAAGATCATATAGTCACTGTGTGTTGGAGGTGAAACTTGAATCCAGATCTTACTTGGAGGCTAGCTTGCTATCTACTAACCCAGGCTTCTTTTCTCTTGACGTTATATATACATGTACACTCATGTATACACATAACACACATCTATAAGGATATACATATACATATCTAATATAATATATATTTAATGCATATGTTTAATATGATATATTTAAAATACTATATTTACCTATATATACTATATATCTAATATACTATCTATTTCCCATCTGAACAAATCAGTAAGCATGTTTTAAAATTAAATATTTTCCAAGTATAAGTTCTCTTCTTGTTAAATTATTGATGACAAACTTTACAAGCACTCTATTGGATTTTAGGATATTTCATTTTTGAGTGACCTGCCATTTATTAGACTTTATTTGCCCGTGAAATCCATTTTCAGTTCATACTGTATCTACTTTGGGATCGCTCACCAGAAATCTATTCCCAAGTTTCTCCTTATTTTAGTGAAATATCTCTAGCTCAGCACCTTTCCCAAGGTGGCTGATCTAATCATTACCCTATCACTTATCACTCCTCATTTCCTTTGCTGTCTCTGTCAAACTGAATGGATAGCACATTCGGTGACATTCAGAAGTACTGGGTAAATCCCACACCCACCCCAATCACCTTTTCTTTTCACTCTGGAAAGAGAGTCCTTGAGTAAACTCCGTGGTTTCCCCTGGTCACAGTTAGGGTTTAGAGTGATCCTTTTGGTCATTCTGACTGCCCCTGTGTGCCAGGCTGACAATGGAGGTCTTTGCATGTAAAGCCACAATTCAGTTACCCAGAGCAATTAGGCTTATTTGCATGGTATAGATGGCCTGCTAAACCCAATGTGCCTTTGTCACCTCCCTGCCTCCTGAGGCACCTTCCTCCTGTTAGAAGCTTGATTTTTGGTTTTTCCTGGGGCCAGCTGGCAAGAGGACTCCAACTTGTCATCACAGAAATAAAATTTGTCACCTCTGTGTTCCCAACCCCTGTTCTCTCATGTTTAACCAGCACTTTGAATTGATATAAACATGTCAGGTTTCTATTTTTATTTCCTAATTAATTCTAAAAAAAGAACAGAAGATGGACCTAATGATAGAAAAGGGGTAGGGCCTGGTAGAGCCAAAAGACACATTTTATTGCTTTAAAAAAGCATTTAATTGAATGAAGCTTGAAAGTGTGTTAACCAATTTCAAAAATACCTTAGAGTGTTGGTAGCTTTCATTCTTAGAACTTCCTTTAAAATGACCTGAATTTTTAGGCTCGTCTGCTCCTAACAAAAATGATATCATCAGACAGTTTAATCCTTCATTTCACCATGTAGATTGGGAACTGAATAGTTCAATAAACTGTTTTGGTAAGAAGCAATGTACTGTAGTAGAAAAGAACCCTGGGTTTAGAGTTAGGGGTCCTGGATTTGAATTTTGACTTTGTTACTTAGTAATGTGGGTAACTTTGGTCAATCATTTCTTTTTTTTTCTGGTCCTTACTTCCCTCATCAGTCAAATGAGGGGTTAAACCAGCTATGTGTCTCAGAGGATAGAGTGTGGGACTGAAAGCTGAGAAGACCTGATTTTGAATCCTGACTGTGTGACCTTCGGCTGTGTGACCAGCTTAACCTTCCTAAGCACATCAATTTCTTCATCTGTAAAATGGGAATAAGTAGCAATAAAGGTACAATCTAAATGACTATAAATCTGTAAAATGGGGCTAATAATAGCATCTACTTTAAATGGTTGTTGTGAGGATCAAATGAGATAATGTATATAAAGCATTTTGGAAACTTTAAGACACTGTGTAGACACTGGCTATTATTATTAGGTGATTCCTAAGGTCTTTTCTGGGTCTAAATTGTATACTTTTATACACTTTTTTGGATAAATAAAATTTCCCTTTTTCAGCACCAAAACTATTTTTACATTAACTATTTTGGGTGAAACTCTTTCTAAAATGGATTACACAGAAATGGTCCAACTCTTCCAAAAACAATTTGGAATTATGCAAAAAATTAGTTAGAATTTATATGGTGCTTTGAAGTTTGCAGAGTGTTTAACAAATATTGCTGCATTTAATCCTTAACAACCATTTAAAGTAGGTACAGTTTGTTTAGTCCTTTTTTAGCCATGTCTGACTCTTTGACCCCATTTAGGGTTTTCTTGGCAAAGATACTGGTGTGGTTTGCCATTTTCCTTCCCCAGCTTATTTTACAAATGAGGAAACTAAGGCAAAAGTTAAGAGACTCGCCCAGGGTCACACAGCTAGGAAGTGTCCGAGGTCAGATTTGAACACAGGAAAATGAGTCATCCTGACTCCACTTTTCTTTGTTTATTATGTGAATAAATACGATTCTAGGCATATCTCACTCTGTATACAGCACCACCTACCTGCCCTGAATTTTAGTTAATCATCCTCTGTTTTGTATGCCATTTATATATGCCTATCTTGCTTGTGGCTTACTTGCTTTCTGTTGTCTTTTGTTCTTGAAGAAGACTAAAATGTTGTCACTGGTTGGGGTGAGTGTTCAGTGTGTCCATTCACCTGTGGCTGATCAGACCAGTATGAGTTCTGAAGGCTCTGCCACAGGTCCAACATAGTCTATTTATATATTGTCTCTCCCTGTTGGAATGTAAGCCCCCTGAGGATGAGGACTTGTGCTTTTGCCTTCACGTCCCTGGTCCCTAAGCATGGTTCCTGCTATGTAGTAGGTGCTTGGGAAATCTATGTTGGTTGGTTGATCATAAGAATTTCGAGAAGCTCACAGACACTTGTATGACTCACAATGAAGAAAGCAGAACCAGAAAATTGGTATGCCAGTAGTGTAAATGAAAACAATAATAAAACACATCAGTCATCTGACTAAATGAAATTATTAATCTTAGAGGATCACAGAGAGGTGGTGGGCTTGGGAGAGGGATTAGACTGTTGAGTAAACTGTTGTGTACAGTGTGTTTGGCTCTGCCTATTTGGTCAGTAAGCATATATTAAGTGTCTACTGTGTGCTAGGAGCTAGGTGGTGCAGTGGATAGAGCTCAGGGCCTAGAGTCAGGAAGACCTGAATTAAAACCCAGTCTCAGATACTTATTAACTGTGTGACCCTGGACAAATCACTTAACTTGAAAAGCCTCAGTTTCCTCCTCTGCAAAACGAGCTGGAAAAGGAAATGGCAAAGCACTCTAGTTTCTTTGCCAAGAAAACCTTTAATGGGGTCACTAAGAGTCAGGCATGACTGAAATGATTAAACAACAATGATTATGGACTAGGTAGACATTGCATTAGCACCAGGTATACAAAGAAAGGCAGAAGACATTCCCTGCCCTTAAATTGTTAATATGAGCATTTACAACCCCAAAGAGGGCAAACTACAAATCAAGGGTTTGACTTAACTGTTCTTTGATTGTCTAAAAACTTAAGAAAGTGATGGAAAAAAATTTAATGTAGATTAAATTTAAAAGTGTGTCGTGGACATATTCCCCAGCACATCTCTGATTATATAAGGAAGGATTCTGTGGGGAATTGGAAGGAGAGGAAATTATTGAGAAATGAATATAGGAAAAAAGCATCAATAAAATATTACAAAAACCCAAAGGATTAGATGCTTCCCTGCCCCCTTAAGCAGACTAAAATATCCTGTATGTTGAACAGAGTTTAACATTTCTTTGATGACTTAGTTTCATTACAGTAAGCATCAATTATTGTACCTTGGTCAAAAAACAAAGGATATCCTCAAGCAATTGAAGTGTAACCATTCAACAAGACAAGTTCTTTCCTCGCCCTGGGCCTCAGTTTCCTCAGCTGTAAAAACCAGGTACTAAAATTTGTACCACCTACCTCACAAGGTTATTGTACAGGAAACACTTTGTAAACTTTAAAATACTCTAGCAACATGGTATTTTCCTGAAATAGTATAGTTTTATGATGACTCTTCACTTCTTGGTATCAGATAGATGGCAACCATCTCTCCCAAGTGTTGAAGGATGGTCCAGTTTGCAAATTTTCTGTATGGTCCCCATAAACTGTTGAAACAGCCCAGAAATCTTGCAAGTAGTGACTGAATGAATGGAATTCAGTAGACAGTAGTACCCAAATTCATTGTGAGAGGGTTGAAAGCTACAACAGACTGAGAATCACAGGATAAAAGAAACATTGTGAAGAACTCATGAAAATGTGCACGTGTCCATGTTTTGCACATCTGGAGTCAGATATAAGTCTGTATGCTGACGGCAGGTGAAACACTGTCTTTGGCATCAGAGTGCATAAATCATGGGGGAGGGTGGCAGGGGGAGAAGGATTTTGTTTTGGAAACTCAGGTCACCATTATGGGTTTTCAGAGTTGGAGGAGACTTCAGGTTCCACCATATCCAACCTAATTTTTTTTTTTTTTTGCTTTTTGGAGGGCAATTGGGGTTAAGTGACTTGCCCAAGGTCACATGGTTAGTTTTTGTGTTGTGTCTGTCTGAGGCTGGATTTGAACTCAGGTCCTCCTGACTCTAGGGCCGGTGCTCTATTCACTGTGCCACCTAGCATAGTTCAACTGACGAGAGTAGTAGCCATGTTTGTGAATAAAATCCCTTACCGGTTCTTGACTGCATTTGATCATCAGATTTGTTCTTCAAGGATTTCACTTGTGTCTGACTCTTCATGACCCCATTTGGAGTTTTTGGGCAGAAACATTGGAATGGTCTGCCGTTTCCTTTTCCAGCTTATTTTATAAATGAAGAAACTGAGGCAAACAGGTTAAGTGACTTGCCCAGGGTCACACAGCTACTAAGCATCTGAGGCTAGATTTGTACTCAGGAAGATGATTCCTCCTGATTCTAAGCAGTGGCACTTCACTGCCTGATCAGCACCAGATAAGTCAGTTGAAATTGTGCTTTGAAATCATCTTGGAAACCACTTGCTTTGATTTTAATAGACAAGAATGTGAATTTAGTTCCAATTTCCACTTTTTTTCCCATGAGCCTTTTAGATGGCATGACTGCCTTAAATCAGACTTGTATAATATTTGGGGAGGGGGTGCCTTTCAAAATGTAGACATGACCCAAGGTTTTTGGATAGAATGTGGGTCCTTAAACTAAAGATCTCTGAGGTGAATTAGATGTGTTAACTGTGTGTCTGGGCCCTAGTCTAGACCTCAGTGGGAGTCATAAATTTAAACCTATTTGTTGCATAATGTTCAATCTGAAAGTGCAGCTGCAGAAATGAGGAAGCGGGTCATGTTGGTTGCCAGGAGTCAAAAAGCAGACAACAGCTGGGGCTGCGAGGCAGACGGGAAATCTTAGTGGAAAGTTAGCTGTTCTCTTAGGGTTTGGGCGGCTCTTGCCCTTCCATGTCCTTTCTCCCCAGGCTGAGTCTTCTCCTCCCTCACTCCCCACCTTCCAGTTCCCTTCATTCCTCTCTGCCCTAAATGTTTGCTGTAGGGAAACTAGGTCACTGTTGCTGGGAGCATGAGAAGATACAGAGGAGAGAGAAATCAAGAAATGACAACTTTTAGGGGACAGTGTGGACTTCTGTCCTCGATGGTTGCCCAAGAGAAGCCCACATCCATCAGTGAGGCCAAACCCTTTTTTGTAGATACAGGTGTGGATTTCCTACGCTTGACCGTGACCCTTGGGAAGTCCTAGTGAAGCTGATGGTGGTTAGAGCTGTCATGTCCACTTCTGGTCTCAGCATAGTTAAAGATGTGACCCCTGGGGCCCTTGTGCCCAGATCTTTTCTGTATAAATGAGCCATGTTCCATTCCTGTAGTTATGCATCGAGGATGCCGCCACTCCAGAAGTAATGGGCTAGTAAGAGTTTTAAGATCCAGCTTATGTATCCTGGCCATTCTTCAGCTGAGGTGGTTGTCTGTTCAACTCTGCCTGCAAGAGGCAAGGGTTCCTAACCAGGGGTCTATGAGTCAATTTTATTAATCAATATAATTGGTTCCTTTGTAATTCCCATTTATTTCATTTTATATTTAAAAATATTATTTTGAGAAGTGGCTCACAGGTATCACCAGATTGCCAGAGATTTGGGTTTGGGGAAGGATTCATGATATAAAAGGTTTTAAGATCTCTTAAGAACTCCTGACCTAGGGAAACTCGTTTGGATATGTTCTGTCATGGAACTCTGCACTTACAGCATCTGGTGGCCAGGCCCTCTTTTCCCTATGTGTGAGCCTTTTTGTTTCTTTTGGGGCCAAACTAGGCAGTGATTTAAGAGAAATAGGTCTTGTATTTTATGTTGGCAAGGGACCATATTTTCCCTTCAGGTCCTTATTTGTCAGTACACATATCTACATGGGACCAGAAATATCTGGATGTAGGTCTTGAGCTAAGAAGGAATTCCTGGAGTTGGGGGAAGGGGGAAGAATTGGCCACTGATGAAAATTGGCCTAAGATTAGTCACATTTGGGATGTTTGATGCATGTTTGAAAGTCTTTTTTTTTTTAAGTCCCACCTGTTTCTAGTAATGGGGTGGGTGGGGAGACATCTAAGAAAGATACAGTATTTCTGACTCCTGTTTTCTTTCTTTTCTTTTCTTTTTTTTTGCTTTTTGGAGGGGGGAAGGTAGGGCAATTGGGGTTAAGTAACTTGCCCAAGGTCAATTTGTATGTGTGTGTTGTGTCTGAGGCTGGATTTGAACTCAGGTCTTCCAGACTCCAGGGCCAGTGCTCTATTCACTGCATCACCTAGCCACCCCATCTGACTGCTGTTTTAACATGGATTAGATTTATCTAGAACTCTTGGGTCTGGAGTCGGGTCTGAGTTCACCTATGGCCTCAGAAACTTACTAGATGTGAAACCCTGGGCAAGTTACTTAGCTCATCTGCCTCAGTTTTCTCAACTGTAAAATGAAGATAATAGTAGCACTTACCTTCACAAGGTTATGGTAAGGATCAAATGAGATATTTGTAAAAGGTCTTGACACAGTAGATAGCACATAGTAGTATATATATATATATATATATATATATATAGTTTGGTTCATTTTTGTATCCCCAGTGTCTAGCCCATAATAAATGCTCAATAAATATTTGCTAGTGATAATGAATGCACACTTGACACACTCAGGGAATTTGAGTTTAAAGAGAAGTAACGGTAATTTGAGATGAAATGGAGTAAAAAGAAGCAGGGATTCTTGCCTTTTGTTTGATTTTTTGACAGTGTTAGGGTTTGGGTTTTGCATTTGGTTGGATTTTTTTTTGAGACTAGCTAGATTTGTGTTTGTCTTTTACAGAGTCATATGAGGCTGATGACAGATAAGGTAGAAGAGAAAAATGGAAACTGATCTCAGCTCAGCACTCAGAAAACGATTCCCTCCTTCCCTTCCTTCCTTTCCTTCTTTGACACTCATGTATTATCACTTGGTAGTGTTTTTGTTGTAAAGGCCTGCTCTGTCTCTTACTTCTCTTGTCAAGTGTGCCAGATTACCGTCACTGGGCCTTCTTTCCAGGTGATGGAGGATTGGGAGTAACTCAGCTACAGTTGAGAGAGGCGAGCCCTCTGTTGGATATATCCACAGCTTTCATCATCCCTTAATGTCCGCCATTTTGGTGGGCCCCGTGTGTGGTTCTGGAGCAGTATGAGCTATGACCCCAGGCTGAGACAGACTCCTCTGAACACGACCCACACACTGCAGTGGTGACCCAAGTGGGAGAAGACCCAAGACCAAGCACTGAAGGTACCACAGCTTGCTCACTTACACCTACCACTCTCAACTGGTCTCCTTCTCAGCCTTTACCCCACTGCCTTTCACCACTTGCTTTCTCACCATGAGGTATAGGTCTGTTCAATGCAGGAATCAGCAGCACTTTATAAGTAATTTCTGACCCACTTACATAGGTACTAGGGTGGTCTACTGTTATTGGCTCCAGGTGTTTCCCATAGCCCTGGTGTTGTGGTGCAGTGTGGAAGGAGATTGTCCTGTGCCCCACCAGATAATGCCTCTGCTTTCTTCTGTTACGGACCCCATTTTTGTTACTATACAGACCTCTCTAGTCTTTCCTTCTCTTCACTTTGAAGGAAAAAAAGAGGAAAAACAAATGTGGGTAGAACAAAACAATATTCTCCCCCTCCCATTGTATCTTTGAAATATAGGTGCTCTGAGGGCAGGAACTTTCTGAATGTTGCCTGGGTCTGACTATTGCCTGAATATATGTTGAACATAAACATGAATGAAGGATTCAATGGAGTAAGAATTTAGATAATTACAATCCTGTAACAGTCTGTAGTTTCAGAATTCTAGTGATGGATGCCATTGATACTGCTACCTCTTATTAAGTTAGAAGAGCGTTTACATGACACAGCTCGTGTCCTGAACTGGTAATTTTTGACAAAGCAAAATAATGAGGGCAGTGTCTTGTGATTTTAAAAGCTAAGCAGTAGGTGTATTTAAAAAAATTTAGCTATTTCTTCCCTGTAGGAAGGTAAAGAAATCTGCAATAAAATAATAATTAAATGCTGACAGTGCTAAATTTCCACCCAGTGTGAGCTGGCAGCAGTTTCATACCAAAACATTAGGTCACTTGAAGAAAAAAAAAAGTCTGATTAAATCCCTCTGTAGGCTTTTCTGATTAGCCCTTATGAAAAGAGCTGGGGACAGTAATGAGAGGGTGCATCTGACAGTCGCAATTTGCCTTTGGAAAAAAGGTAAAAGAGTAAAGTGTGAATGTGTGTGGAGTTTTTGAAGGAATTACTTGTTGGTCTTTGCTTGTGGGATTTGTTTTTACTAATCACCAGTTTCTAGCATCCTTGAAGAACTCCACCAGCAAGGAATCTGTGAAATCACAATTACATTGTGTTACCAGGGTACAAAATAAAAAATTAACAGTTTAAATACCTAATGCTTCTCAGTTCTCCACCAGTCACCCTCCTTCCTTCTCTCCTACACCAGACAGCTGTTCTCATATTTCCAGGTTTGACGGCCTTGGCATATGTTGGACCAAAGAGTATCTCCATCTATTTACTCCCTGCCCAAGGAATTTAAACCAGACTTGAGGGATTACTGAGAGGAAATAGAATGATACAGTAGACCCAAGTATGGAATATTTGAGTTAACCAGTAATCCTTAGTGTTTCCACTCACTTTCACCAAACCACCTGCTGTCCATCATGTTTTCCTAATGTTTGTTAAAGTTATCACTCTTTTTATCCATTTCTGTCTTCTACCTTATGAAACAATGCACCAGTTGACTCCGTTGAGATAGAGACTCATAAGATGTTTAAACTGGAAGTCACCTTTGAAACGATATTTTGCAGAAGGGAAAGTTGAAGTGCAGAGAGGGGAGGTAATTTACCCAAGAAACCAGGACAAGAATCCTGATCCCAGTCCATTGCAAAATCCTGCACTGTACTATGTTGCTTCTATAGGGGTGAAATAAAAATGGTGGTGGATGTGACAAAGAATCATGGGGAGAGTCAGCTGTATTCTCAGTGCTAATTTTTCTTCCAGTATTTCAAATGTAGTAATCTTTTTACTTTGTTATTAGTGATATCATAGGTCTCATTTTTTTTTTTGGCAGGGACTCGGGCAAAGCAAATGACTCAACATAAGGAATGAGCATGGGAAGGACCAAGTGGGAGTTAGTGCTGGGAAAGGATCTGAGTTTACACAATTATTTGCAGAGCATCTCAAGGTTATTTTGTAGTTAACACAAACCTGTAGCCTGGCTGCTGTGTACTCAGACCCCATATGAATAACTTTACAAAGGGAATCTGCTGGTTTGGAGACTTGCCTCTGTGTTGGTAATCACCTCGATCCTTACTTTTCCTCTGGGTTCTATTGTTCCTTCCATGTCCTGGCTCTCTAGCTGGTGCTTCTAAAGTCAGATTTCTGTGAGTCGACACTTTCTGGTGGTTAGTGTAACCACTAGGCTTGACAATGAAGCCTTCCTCTGGAGAGAGAATGGCTTAAGTGGAGTAAGTCCCTTCTACTCACTGACTACTTAACATTAGCTTCCTGATATTGTTACTTATGTTATATGAATTTAGGACTAGATTATCTCTTTCATGGAAGGTTTTTTGTCCTTTGTATATTTTCTTACCTGTAAAACCAATAATAAGAACAAGAATTTATGTAGTACTTAAAGATTTGCAAAGAAATTTAAAATATTATCTTATTTTGATCCTCACAATACTTCTTGGTGGTTGCTATTATTATCCCCATTTTATAGATGAGGAAACTGAGGCAGAGGTTAACTGACTTACCCAAGGTCACACAGCTAAGTAAATGTCTAAGGTTGCATTTGAATTCAGGTCTTTTGACTGTATATCTGGTACTCCATTCACAATGTCACCTAGCTGCCTAGGTTAAACACCTTGTCCATTATTATGTATCTAGAGTCAGAGGAATTATTTGAATCCAGGTTCTTCTTACTGTACTTCTAGAACTTTATCCATTGAGCCATGTTACCTCCTTTCCTCATACATATTAGGGACTTGACAAATATTTATTCATCATATGGTTGATATTCAGTTGCTTTATTGAGTACAGTATTTCAGTAGTCTTCCAGGATACATCTAGCTGTCCTTGACATCTAGATGCCCTTGGCAAATTCAAGTAATCTTGCTCAGAATAAGAAGATCCTTGGGCACACAAGGAACTGGTGGATGTGAATGCTGAACCCACTGTTGCAATAATTAAAAGATCATGGAGAAATGGTGAAGGGCCATAGGACCGATAAAGAATAAACGTCCTCATTATCAAAAAAGAGATGGGAAAAGAGTTTGCCCACTAAAGGCTAGTAAGCTTGACTTAGAATTCTGTGAAAATCATAGAATAAATCATTAAAGAGGGGTTAGCGAGTATCTAGGGGAAAAAAGTGATTATTTTTACACTGAGCCAAAAGGGCTTCAAGAACAGCCCATACCATACCAACCTTATTTAGTTTTTTTCAGTTGGGTGCTGGTAGATCAGAGGAATGCTGTAGGTAAGTGATACACTCACTTAAGTAGAACGTAATGATGTAATCTACTCCAGAAGACACTTTGTTGTTGTTCAGTCATGTCTGACTCTTCGTGACTCCCTTGGGATTTTATTGACAGAGATACTTGATTGGTTTGCCATTTCCTTTTCCAACTCATTTGTCTGATGAGGAAACCAAGGCAAAAAGACTTGCCCAGGGTCACACAGCCAGTATGTGTCCAAGGACAAATTTGATTTCAGGTGGATGAGCCTTCTTGTACTTTATCCAACCAAGCTGTCCAGAAAGGTATTTAGAAAACCATAAATTAACATCTGTATTGTATTGTATTTTTATTTATTTTGTAAATTGCATTTCAGTTTGGTTCTAGTCACTTGTTTGACACCTTTCCTGTATATTCCTAGATTTTAGCAAAACATTTGATCAAATGTTTCATGCTCCTCTTGTAGAAAAGATGAAAAATATGAGTTAGAAGATAAATACAATTAGATGAATTCAGACCTGGCTAAGTAGCTGGAATTAAAAAAAAAAAGTTAATGATTCAATGTCAACTTGACAGGTCTTCAGTTGAGTACCCCAGGGATCTTTACCCACAGGGACCAGCCCTGTGCAGATGAACATAAAATCATAGCTGGAGATCTGGGAAGGACATTCATCAGAGAGACGCTGTAGCCCAGCCCCTTCATTTTACAGATGAAGGAATTAAGACTGAGGGAGCTGAAGTGATTTATCCCATTTGTCGCATAAGGCAAGAAGCTTCCAAGGCAGAATTTGAACTTAAATCCTCTAGAAATGTACTCTGACTCTACAGTTAAAATACAACAATAAAAACTTAGCCTGAACTCTCTAGTTAAAAAAACAAAACACTTCACAATGACAAGATGGGAAAAGTTTGCTTAGTTTTTCCGAAAAAGATCTGGGGGGTTTTTTGTATTATAATAAGCTTAGTGTGAATCAGCAGGGCTTTTTCAGGATCCTGAACTGCATTAAAAAGATATTTCTTTCAGGAGTGAGGAGGTAATAGTTTTTTTGCCCTGGTCAGACTATATCTGGAATGTTGTGTTTCATGATGGGTTCTACAATGTAAGAAGAATGTTGATTGCTGGAAGAGAATCTAAAGGAAAGGGAGATAGGGATGGTTGAGAGCCTTTAGGCTCTGTCATATGAACATGGGTTGATGAAATTGGAAATGTTTGGCCTGGAAAGAGAAGGCTTAGGGTGATAGGATAGCTAGAGTAGGTTCAAGTATTTGAAGGACTGTCATGTGAAAAAGGGATTAATTTGGGAACAAGTGACAGTCTACTTCTTAGCAATCCTGATGGTTTTGGACTTAATTTCAAATGAATTGGAAGAGCCAAATACTCTGATCATAGAGCTTTTGCCCTTAAAAAGATATCTAAATTAGCTTTCTCTCCTTTTCTTCGATTCAAAGGTTAATGTAGATAGTATTTTAAAACAGACCACCTGTTAATAGTACAATATTAACACAAGATTTGTCATTTCAAAACATATGGAAATCCTTTGTCTTAACTGTTTAGCTATGGGTATATTAACAGTGGTGTGCTTGTAGGAAGTAGTACATGTCACAGAAAGAGCCCTCATCTTGGATTAGGAAGAGGTAGATTTTTACAAAGGGGAAAACTGATTTTCAGAGAGATGTCTTCGCCATTGGTCACATGGCTATGTTAGCAAGTGTCAGAACCTGGACTAAAAGCCAAGACGTCCAACTCCCATCTCCAATATTCTTTCCAAAACAATGTCCAATACGATGCTGTCTTTCTCTGGTATAAAGGACCTGGGTCAGTACTAATAGGTAAATAACATGATACAGAGAATAATCTAAGAAATGACATCTCCATGTCAGTAGTATATTTATGAGCTAACAATGAACTCCATAATATGCTTAAGTATGCCCCAATGATATGTAAATCATGTACGATATGATATATACATATACTCTTGTGGCATTTCTCTGGCACACATGCTTGCATGTAGTTTTTTCCCTACAGATTGGCCCCAGGATATCAGTCCAAAGCAGACACCATATCACTGTGGCAAACAAGTCTACGCTGTCTTCAATTTCTGTCCAGGGAGAAAGTTAGAATAGCCTTGGAAACCAGTATTGTTGCCTCTTTTCTCATATAACCCCTTTTCCCCTTCCTGCATGGGTGTGTCCCCCTCCCATTACCTAGTATGGGATCATACATACAGTAGGTATTTGATAAATGTTTTCCTATAATGTGTCTTCAGAATGCGCCTTATTAATGCATTCTCCATATGTGTCATTCTTGATGGATTTCTCTGTCATTACACAAGAGAAGTATATTTGTCATTTAGTTCTTCATCTGTAAGATGAGCTGGAGAAGGAAATGGCAAACCAGTGTAGTATCTTTGCCAAGAAACCCTCAAAAAGAAGTGACAGAATAGGACACAACTGAAATGACTGAACAACAACATTTCATATACTACAGTAATATCCCCAATAAGCCTCATTTCTCACTGGACAAATCTAGATGTTTGCAAGGAATTGGGGATTAGAAAGTAGTTGAAACTGCTACCTTACTAGTTTTGTTTTATTTTGTTTTTGGTTTTTGCTTTTTGGAGGGGGGAGGGCAGAGGATTAGGGTTAAGTGACTTGCCCAAGGTCACACAGCTAGTAAGTGTTAAGTGTCTGAGGCCGGATTTGAACTCCGGTCTTCCTTACTCCAGGGCTGGTACTCTATTCACTGTGATACCTAGCCACCCCATGCTACTTGACTATTGAAAGAGTTAGCCCACACTTAGGAATTCCCACTCACTGGTCAGTGGGACTAAACCTTTGGTTGAGTCATGAATGAAAAATGTCAAGAGTTTGATATAAGAGTTATATTAAAGTTTGGGGGGAGACAGTAGCAGAATCAGAATGAAGAAAGCTTTGGAAACATGGTTCCTGATAAATGTACCTTTTTATGACACACATAGACATGATGCGCTTAGCTATTGATTAAAAATGAACAAGTGGATAGAAAATAGAAATTGGTCTTTGAAGAGGAAGGAGGAATTTCCAGCCTTTTCTATACTTGTATAAGCAGCTATGGGAGAGCAGAAAGATAAATTCAGCTCTTATGTTTTCTAACCATGTGACCCTGGGTTAATCATTTACCCTCTCCAGAATGTTTCTTTATTTTTATTTGTTTATTTAGGTAGTTAGATGATACAGTGGATAGAATTCAGGGCCTGGAGTCAGGAAGACCTGAGTTCAAATGTGGCCTCAGAAACTTACTAGTTGTGTGACCTTGAGCAAGTCATTTAGCTGCTGTCTTGCCTCTTTTTTTTTTTCAACTGTAAAATGGGGATAATAATAGCATCTATTACTTAGGGTTGTTGTAAAGATTAAATGAGATAATGTTTATAAAATGCTTAACATAGTATCTGGCACATAGTAGGTTCTATATAAATGTTAACCAATATTACTGTTATCATCATCACTACTATTATTATAATTTTGGTTTGGATTCACAAATTGTGACATTTTATGATGTAATGGATTTTTATTGTTGTTTTGTTGAACGATCACAAAATCTGAGATTTGGAAGGGCTTGAGATGACACTCTGTTCAGCCTATACTCTTTAACATCCCTGACTCAGTTTGCTCATCTCAAAGATGAGGGGAGTTGAACTAGGTGATTTCTGAAATTTCTTGTAATTTTAAAATAATGAACTTAGAGACAATCTCCCCTGGAAGACCTTCAGTGATGGAGACCTTACTCATCAGAAGTTGGCCCATCTTTTTTGGGAGCAGCTCTAATTTTTAGGAAGTTATTCCTTACAATTGAACAAAAATCTGGCTTTATATCTTCTATCCTGGGGTCCTGGGCTTACCTTTTGGGGCCAATTACATCGATATTTTAATTGAGGAAAATATATGGCCTTCTAAATCTCACATGCTCACTATACTATTTCTTTTATTCTTTGGTACATTGTCTTGTTTGACTCAAGCATAAAAAAGGGTTGAAGAGGTTTTTTTTTGTTATTCTTTTCTCTTTTTTCCCTTAAAGCAAAGTTAGAATCAAGTATTTTCTTCTTTCTGCATGGGCCAGGAATCTTGCTTTGCATGGATCTCATAAGGATGAAAGGGGAGAACTAACTTGAGTTGACTTCTTACAAGTGCAAAAAGTGATGTTATTTTCCCAGTTCTAATGAACCAAGTGGCTGTGTCTGTACTTCTTCCTTGATGTGTCAATCTTTATTTCTGGGATCTGAGTAGTAAACCTTGAAAAAGTTGTGAGCATCAAAACCTAACCCAGTTATTCACTGCTCCTGACTCTGCCCAAATTAACAAAAGCGTTAGCCTTATAGGTCTCTTGGTGCTTCTGCGGGTGGAATTAATCTCTAGGGTCATTAGTCTCAGGTTGGTAACTGTTCAGGTTGCCTTGGGACTTTCAAAGGTTGGCAGCAGAATTTTCTTCAGCCTTTTACTTCTCCTTTCTCTTTCGTATTCAATTAAATTCAACAGGCATTTGAAAGCACCCGAAAGCCGGGCATTGTATGTGCAGAGATAAAAAAAAAATATGTCGTAGCCGGGCATTGTATGTGCAGAGATAAAAAAAAATATGTCGTAGTCCTTGCCGTCAAGGAATCTACAACCTAACCTAACATAATAAAATTAACACACATTTATATATAGCACTTTACAGTTTCCAGAGCTTATTTCTCATTGCCTTAGAATGTGATCTCCTTGAGGGCAGGACCAAGTTTTTGTATCCCCCAGTATAATAAAATTAACACACATTTATATATAGCACTTTACAGTTTCCAGAGCTTATTTCTCATTGCCTTAGAATGTGATCTCCTTGAGGGCAGGACCATGTTTTTGTATCCCCAGTATAATAAAATTAACACACATTTATATATAGCACTTTACAGTTTCCAGAGCTTATTTCTCATTGCCTTAGAATGTGATCTCCTTGAGGGCAGGACCATGTTTTTGGTTTTCTTTGTGTCCCCAGTGTTTAGCACAGTGTCTCCTAGCTCTTAGTAAGTTCTTAATAAATATTAATTGATTCATTAGTGGCAAGCTAATTAATATAGGTTTTTTTATCCTCACTTAATCATCTGTTAAGTGACTTTCCCATGGTCACCCAGCTACTAAGTGGACTCAAGTGAAGTTTTCTGTGTTGAAGTCTGCTGTTCTTTCCATTCTACAACGGTGCCTCTCCCTTACTTAAGATTGTGAGATTTAGTGCTGGAAGGAATCTTAGATGACCCACACCATAAGCTGTTACCAGGAAGAATTTACGCTCCGTCACCCCACTTTCCTGATCAGTGACTACTTTCCAAATTGTTGCTTGTCTTTTGTTTTTGAAGAGGGCCAATGCCATTCATTACAGGGTGATGTCTTGACTTGCACATGAATTGGATTTAAGTGAGGTAGAGTTGCACAAAGCTGTCAGCCTCACTCTCTCTTCCTGAATCATCAAAGTCCAGTGGCAAGACAGAAGTGAGGATGACCAGTCGATGTCTGAGATGCAGTGACCTTGGCATTTTCAGTGTCTTGACTAAGCTCTAATGCCAACATTGCATTCATTTCTGTTGGAATAAATTGTTCTCACCCCCCCACCCCATTTTGTCTGCAGTGGGGGGGGGGGCGCATCTTCACATGTTTGCTTCATATGCTTCAGGTAGACATCCCCTTCACTTGCTAATGGATTTGAGGCCTGTCACCTGACCTCAACCTCTAAAGTCACCTTTCCTCCCCTCCCTCTTCCAACTTCCAGTTCTGGAGCCATGAATCAAGATCAAAATCAATCTTGCCATTGTACCTGGATAAGGCATGTCAGGCTCTCCTATAACTCTACTCACCACCCTTGTAATCTTCTGGGTCAAAGTGTCCTTCCTCCCTCCCTCCCTCTCTCCCTCCCTTCCTTCCTTCCTTTCTTCCTTGTTTTTTGGAGAGGGGAGGGCAGGGCAATTGAGGTTAAGTGACTTGCTGTGATAGTAATGGCAATTAAAGATTCCCCTGTATTGGCTTGGTTTTCAAATTGATTGTGTTAAAACCCAGAGCTTGTTAATCCCACCTGTGGGATGGGCTTGTTGATGTGAAAAGAAAGTCCTGAACTGGGAGGAGCTGGTGATGTAGATTTGGAGAGACACTAGAGAGAGGCGGAAGATCTTTTTGGAAGCAGCACCTCGTGGAGAGAGAGAGAGACTAAGAGAATTGCTGGTGGCCGCTTTGAATTGCCCTGGACTTTTGAGACCTGCCCCCTGAGCTGCCAAGGACTGAGGAGACATGGCTGTTTTGCTGGTACTTTGTTTGTCTGTTTTGATGTTGTTTTGCCAGATTTGTCCACTGGTGAAAGACAGTCCTTTTGTTGAAGAAGTCCTAGAACCTGGCATTTGGTTAAGAAGCCCTGAGACTGTCCTGCAGACAGAGTGAATACTGTCCACTGGTGAAGGACAGTGCTGTTGTTGCAGGGGTCTGGGAACCTTTCTATTGGTTCAGAAGCCCTGAAGAAGGATTTTCTTGTTGTATGTTTACAGAAATCCTGGGAAAGGGCTTTGCTAATGTGTTCAGGGGTTCTAGGACTGTTCTACAGACAGAGGATAAATTCATGAAGGGACTGGCAATGTATCTTATGGCCTTGCTAAGCCTTGTCTCCCCAGGAACTAAGATTGCTGAGAACTTGCCTGTGTCAAGATGAAGAAAAGACCTCCATTTGGGTATTAAGTGCTGTGTTTAAACTTGATGTAACTCTGGGGTAGATTCAATTGTGATCCAGGGGTGGGGAACTTTTGACCTTATTGTGCTCTGTGATTGACAAATGAAGGTACTTTACCTATGTTTGGAAACTAATCTCCATTTGAGAAGAGGGGTTTTGTGGTGGACTTAATTAAGGTATAGCCTAGGGGTGGAGTAGTATTTAGAACAGGGACTTTGTAATTGATTGAATGATTGGAAGATCCTGGGGTGGGGTAGTACTTGGAGATTATTTAATCACACTTAGTAAATGCTGTATTTTGAATGATGTCATGTTTTGATCTTCTCTGTTCTTGGTTTGTCACTGAATAAAATAGAGAGCACCTATACTGGTATTTTGAACCTGGGAAGTTGCCTTTCCTTGGCATTACATTACACTTGCCCAGGGTCACACGGCTAGTTTTGCGTTGTGTGCAAGGCTGGATTTGAACTCAGGTCCTCCTGACTCCAGGGCTGATGCTCTATTTACTCTGCCACCTAGCTGCCCCTAAAGTGCCCTTTCTTGACCACCATTTTTAAAAAAATTTTGTTTCTCTCATTAGAGTGCAAGTTCCTTCAAATCCTCATTACTTAGCACAATGCTTGGAGCTTAGTAAGCCCTTAATGCTTTTTCATTTACTCCTCTAGTAAAACTAGGTGTCTAGGTGATGCAGTGAAATCAGGAAGATCGGAGTTCATATTTGCTTTCAGACATGTCCTAGATGTGTGAGCCTGGGCAAATCCCTTAACCTCTGCCTGCCTCAGTTTCCTAATCAGCAAAATTAGGGTAATATTAGCACCTACCTTCCAGGTAGATGAAGATTAAATATTACATTATTAAAGTACTTTATAAGCCTTGAATCAATAAATGCTTTCTCTTATTATTATAAGTCATTTTACAGATAAGGAAACCAAGAACCCAGATGGATAAAATGTTGTTGCGTGGGTAGTAAGTAGCAGCATTGGCTTTTTAACTCATTACATCTCCCAATCCATTGTATCTTCCTATTATACCAGCATTCCTTGGCCTAGGATTTCATTAATTATTTCTGTCTTTGGAGGCATGTTGCTTTTACTTATAGTCTACTTGAAGTGCTTATAAAAATTTCCTTTCAGAATTGTGCTCTCTGACTTTGGAAATATAGAAACATAAAATTCTAGAGGTAGGAGGAATTTTAGGGAGCATTTAGTTGACTCCATTGTAAGCCTAGAAAAGTTAAGTATGGATGACTTAACTTTGTATTTAATGAGAGGTAGCATGGTTGAATTGGATAGAGTGCTGAACTTGGAGACAGGAAGATGTGGATTCAAATTCTACCGCAGAGACCTGTAAGTCTGGGCATGTCACATCCTTTATTTACTTCAGTTTCTTTATCTGTAAAATGTGGGGGCTGGGTATGACGGTTCATCCTTAAGGTTCCTTCCAGTTCTAAATCTGGGACGCTGTTAATCATATGGCCAGTGTTTTCTTTTCTTTCTCATTAAGGAAAGCATCACTTAGGTTGGCTTTCCTGATTCTGAGATCTTCAGAACCATTGTAAAATGGTGGTGGCACATCTCTTGGGTTAACTGATGACACCACAAACTTCTAGAGTTCATGGAATGTCCATTTTAATCTTTCTTTCTCTCCCAGTTCCCAGCAGTATTCCTTTACATATAGTAGTTGCTTAACTAGTTATTTGTTAGATGGGTCAACTTCTGGAGAGATAGATAGTTCCATCTGTGAGCAAATAGAATCCATTTAGAATCTAACCCTATAGGGCTGTTTGAAAAGATTGTTTCATGTTTACTTGCCATGATTATAAATTTGAAGACTCTTATCATGTGGAAAAGACAAAACCCTCACAAAGACGTTATATTATACCTATGTTCAGACTAAAGAACAAATTTGGTCTTTGAGATAGAAAGATTAACAGATTCGTTCATGAAAAGCTGTGTTTAGACTGCTCTTGTCAAGTCTAATCACTTGTTTGTTTGGAGGGAAACCCTCTTAGTTTGTTAATTCATTAAAACTAGTCAGTAAAAGAGATACCTGAATTTCACAAATATATTTGAATTGTACACTTGCTTTTGTTTGCTGGGACAGTGGCCAATTTGCTCAGAGTGACAGTTCTCAATAAAGCATGGATTCTTTCTTAAGCTAATAAATGATTATCCTTTCATACACTAAGTACAAACAGACATGGATTTAATGAGCTCTCCAGGAAGAGTGACCCAGGTTCTCTTCTGACCTTACAAGCACTACAGAAACCCACAGGAAGTTCTCAATTGAAAGAGAAAGATGCATCTCAGGCTCACAGATTTCCCCCATTGTCTCTTCAGAATGAAGAATGAATGAAGTCCGTAACTAGATGCTTTTTTTTTCTTAGAGTGCCATTAAAGTATTATAAAAAAGACAGGCTAACATAATCAGGTTTGCTTAAGTGATTGTCATTTTCAAAATGGCCACTTTTGGCCTTGAGTTTAAGTCGTCATATCTCTAAAACTCTTGGGAGGTAATGGAGACTTCAGACTTAAAACCTCTGCTCTAGCCTACAAACCAGAGGATGTCATTGTATCCCACTTCAAAGGCCAATGGGATTTTAAAAGATCCCTGAACCCTGGAAAGATCTGCTTTCTTTTAAAGCATAGCCAGGCACATTCACGGGCAAGTTCTGCTATTAGGCAGAGAGACCTTTGAAATGATGAAGATCTGGCCTTGAGTTTCCAATATTGTGTGATGTGGCTTTGTGTTTTGCCAGCCTACAAAGCATTCTCTCTCCCCTACGATGGTTGCTTTGTGTCCTGATGATAGATGTCCAGCAGGCATGTATTAAAAACTTTACCTTTCCTGTCGGAACACGAGTAAGGAAAGCAGGTGTGTTACGTGGTGGTTTTACTCCCTGGATGCCTTTAGATGAAGCGCTCACCCAAGGACTCTTGGTTGCCTTAGTTTGTGAGGATTATAGCTGACATGGAGAGGCCTGGTGCTTTTGCTTTCTTGCTATCTCTGATCAATGATTGTCTGAAGCCTGTTGGTGACAAGTTACCCAGGTGTAGCCTGGAGTCTGCTGCTTGTCAAGGACGTTCTGCTCTTTTTTTTTTCTTTACCCTTGGGCTACACCAAATGTTCTGGGTTTCTCTTTGCTGTCACCAGCAGACAGATTGGTGAAGCAGACACCCTTAACATGAGAAAGGATGGATAGAAGATTTTCATTTAATTGTCTGGGAATGAGGGAATTCTTGCCGGTGCTGTGGTAAATGTTTGCTAATGGCTCATTACTTTCCACAGAGTGTCCTCTAACTGGATGAGGTCATTGGATGTTCTGGTTTTTAAAATGGAGGCACAGATCTAGGACCGTAGAGATATCTAGTCTAATCCCCTCATAATTAGAGAAGAGCAAAAGTCAGAAACAACATGGTATAACGAATAGAGTTCTGGAGTCAAATCCTGCCTTGTGTATTTATTAGATAGGTGACCTTGGATAGTCCTTTAATTTCTTGGCTTCATTTTTCTTATCTGTAAAATGAAAAGGTTGGTTCTCAATTCTCTGGAAGATCCTTTCAGACTTTTTTATATCTTTGATCATATGAGTCCCAGGAAGAAGTGACTGGCCTAGGGCCAGAGAGATAGCAGTAGATTCTGACCTATAATTCAAATCTCCTGACTCAGTCCTGCATCTGTGCCATGGACTCTCCTTTCCATTACTGATACCTTTAATAATAATTTTATTTTATTTTAAATTAGCAAGCATTTAATTTTTCTTCTTCCCACTTTCCCTGGTGGTATAGTAGATAGAATGCTAAACCTGAAGTCAGGAAGACCTGAGTCCAAATCCAGACTTGAACACTTCCCATCTATGTGACCCTGGGAAAGTCACTTAATTTTTATTTGCCTCAGTTTCCTCATCTGTAAAATAGGGATAATAATAGCATCTACCTCCCAAGAGTGGTGTGGAAATCAGTTGAAGGAATACTTATAAAAAGGGCTTAGCATAGTATCTGGCACATAGTAGGCTCTATGGTAAATGCTTATTCCCTTCTTCCTTCCCCAGTTTAAGAAAGGAAGGAAGGAAAGAAGGAGGAAAGAAAAGGAAAGAAAGAATTAATTCTTGTCACAAATATTTGTAGATGATTGAAGCAAATTTCTTTGTTGGGTAAGTCAAAAAACTGTCTGCCTGTTTTTGCATCTTGTGTTCATCACCTCTTTATCTGGAGGTGAGTAGCATGCTTCCTTACCAGTCTTCTAGAATCATGGTTAATCAGAATTCTTAAGCCTTTCAGAGCTGTTTGTCTTTCTAATGGTGTTGTAGTTCTGTAACTTCCATTCCTGGTTCTACTCACTTTGCCCTGCATCAATTCTTAGAAGTCTTTCTAATTTACTCCAAAAGTGACCATTTCATAATTTCTTATAGCACCATAATGTTCTATTATATTTGTATACTGTAATATGTATAACATATACCCAAAGGTGGCTACCCCCTTTGTTGCCTTTTTCTGCTACTATGAAAAGAGCATCTATAAATATTTTTGTACTTATTGGCTCTTTTCCTCCTACTTTGATCTTTTTGGGATATGAGCCTAGTCGTAGTGTTTTCCTTTATTGATTGATTGATTGATTGCCTTTTGGAGGGCAATTGGGGTTAAGTAACTTGCCCAAGGTTACACGGCTAGTATTTTTGTGTGGGTGTTAAGTGTCTCAGGCCAGAACCGAACTCAGGTCCTCCCGAGTCCAGGGCCAGTGCTTTACTCACTGCGCCACCTAGCCGCCCCATCCATTATTTTTTTTAAGGATAAAGTCTTAGATTCAAAAAAGATGGTGAAAACTTGATTGCTTTATTTAATAAAGATCTTTTTTTTACACATACTCCAAAGTGAACTTTATTATCTTCGCATCAAATCTACCCTTCTCCAGAATTACCTCTTGTATCTGGGGACCTCTTAGTCACCGAGGTTTGTAACCCAAGTGTGATCCTTGATGCTTCCGTATCCATTCAGTTGTCAAATGCTGTGAATTCTTCCTCCCTAATAAAAAATCTCTTATGTTGCAGAGTTGTTTGAAGGAATTCCTCACCAGAAACAACTACCAATGAAACAAACAAGTATCTCTTGTATTGGTCCACTTCTCTTAATTCACATGGCTGTCACCCTGATTTAGGTAATCATTACTTCTTACTTGGACTATCGTAATAGCCTCTTAATTGCTCTTTCCATGTGCATTTCCTCCTGTTTGAAATTCATCCTAACTATCGAAGTCTATCCATCATAAGCTCCAGTGGCTCTCTTTTCATCTCCAAGATCATATTAAATCAAATAAAATCATATTTGCCATTCAAAACCCTTCATAAGCTACCCCTCCCCAACCTTTCCAGTCTTAGACTTTGTGCCCTAATGTGCACTGAGATCCAATGACACTGATTTCTTAGCTATATTCATTGAGCGAGATAATCTTAACTGCTAACTGTGGGCATTTTTGCCAGCTGGACTCCCCTGCCTGTAATTCTCTTCTCATTGGCCTCCTTCAAGTTGCAGTTAAAAGTTCCATCTCCTGCAGGAATCTTCTCTTGGTCCCTCTTCATTCTAGTTTCTTCCTTCTTTTGATTATTTCCAATTTATCCTATATCTGTTTGTATGTAATTGTTTGCATGCTCTCCCATTGCTGCTAGTGGCTCGTTACTTAACACAGAGCATCCTCCAACTGGGTATGAGGTCGTTGGATGTTTTGGTTTTTAAAATGGAAGCATTGGGGCGGCTAGGTGGCACAGTGAATAGAGCACTGGCCCTGGAGTCAGGAGGACCTGAGTTCAAATCCAACCTCAGACACTTAACACTTACTAGCTGTGTGACCTTGGGCAAATCACTTAACCCCAATTGCACTGCCTTCTCCCCTCCAAAAAAAAAAAAATGGAGGCATAGATCTAGATAGGACCTTAGAGATATCTATTCTAACCCCATCACATTACAGAAGAGCAAAGTCACAAACAACATGGTATAATACATAGAGGTATGGGGTCAAATCCCACCTTGTATATTTAGATAGAAAAAAATTTTTTTGGGAGGGGGAAGGTAGGGCAGTTAGGGTCAAGTGACTTGGCCAAGGTCACACAGCTAGTTTTGTGTTACGTGTCTGAGGCTGGATTTGAACTCAGGTCCTCCTGACTCCGGGGCTGGTGCTCCTTGAGAAAAAGGACTTTCTCCTCTTCCCTCTTTTTTGGCATGCCCAGTTCTTAGCTTACTACCCAGCACATAGTACGTGCTGAATAAATGTTTATTGACGCTACTGCTTAAAAACCTTTAGGTGACTTCTTTTTACCTTGAAGAGAAGATACAGACTCCTTAGACTAGTATTTCAGGTCACCCATGATCTGACTCCAACATATCTTTTCAGCTTTTTTTGACATGATTCCTCTTCGCTCTACATTCTAGCCAAATTGGACTACTGACTCTTCAGTGAACTTGGCCTTGTGTTCTGCTTCATGTATTTGCCTCTGTTCCTGAAATGTGCTTCTTCTACATTTCTACCTTTCAAAATCCTTATCTTCCTGCTGGGCTCATTGTGCTTAGGTCTGACTGCTTCTTTTGTGAAACTTTCCCTGGGATTGACAACATTAGTACTTTTTCCACTCAAATTATCTTGTATTTAATTTTGTGGTAATGAATTCTGTTTCCTCTCAGTAAACTCTAAGCTCTTTGAAGGAGGTAATGTATTTGCATTTGTATCCCCATACTAATCACAAGCACTTTACCTAGAATTTGGTTGGTGTCCTTGGTCCTTGAAGAGGACCTAAATAACATCACTGAGTTGTAGTCAAGATGTATTGTGTCCAACTGGGACTGATCGGATCAGTACGAGCTTGGGAGGCTGTGTCGCAGGTCGGGCACAAAGAGTTTATATGAACATTTGGAGTGGAGACGTCTCTAAATTTGGCTTCTCCTGGGGAGGGCCCCATTTAGCCAGATGGCAGTGAAGTGAAAGTTGGGAAGAAATAAAGGTGCGGGCAGGCACCTTCCAGTCTGAAGCTTCCATCCACAGGTACCAAACTGATACCCTGAGGCAGCACCAGGAGACAACTAAATGAAAGCATATTTGTTACATTCCGCTTCCATAGAGATCAAACCGCAGCTCCTGCCTACCTTCGTGAGCCTTTGGGTAAGTTTTTAACTTGGAAGTTTGAGTCAACCTGACTTGGACTTGTCAAATGGGAGGAAAGCGCCCATGAATCCAAGAAAGGAATTCCATTTAAGTCATGGATATTTGGATTCTCAAATAGGTACTTTGAAATTTCTCTGACCATATTAAATTTGATTCTGTTTTCCTTTTGGAAGAGAGTAAAGTTTTTTTTTTCCTCCTCATTGGCAGTTTGTTGGGTGTTTTTTGTTTTGTTTTGTTTTTATCAAGCCTTTGAAAGAAAGTTGTCTGGACATACACAAAACCTTAAGTGGAATCCCACAGGCTAGAATTTAACTTTTCCGGCTCTTTATGTTTGTTTGGTGTTTTTGTCTTTTTTGGAGGAGGGAAGGCAGGGCAATTAGGATTAAGTGACTTGCCCAAGGTCACATGGCTAGTAAGTGTTAAGTATCTGAGACCACATTTGAATTCAGGTCCTCCTGACTCTAGGGCCGGTGCTCTATTCAATGCACCACCTAGCCACCCCCTTTCTATCTCTTTATAAAGTTTTTAGAGACATTTAGGTTTCAGTGTTGGTATGAAGGAGACAGTATGATACAAGGGACAGTGCACTGATCCTTCAGTCAAAGGCCTTACATTCCAATCCTATCTCTCTGACATAATCTGTGTGACTTTGTACAAGTCACATAGCCTTCCTGTGCCTCAGTTTCCTCATCTACTAAATGAGAGATTTATATTAGATGGCTTCTGATATAGCTTCCAGCTCAATAATCCTTTGAGATTGGAGAACCTTAGTGGGAAGTGATTTAGAAAGATCATTGCTGAACTGGGATTCATGTTTTTGCAAGGGAAAGAGCGATGGATAAAGACTGGCTAAGTTGGGGGGAGGCTAGGTGGCTCAGTGAGTAAAGTGCCAGCCCCGGAGTGGAGTCAGGAGGACCCGAGTTCAGTTCTGGCGTCAGACACTTAACACACACACACACACACACACACACACACACACACACACACACAAAATAAACTAGCCCTGTAACCTTGGGCAAGTTACTTAACCCCAATTGCCCTCCAAACAGGTAAAAAAAAAAAGACTGACTAAGTTGGTAAGAGGACAAGAAAGCACATCATATAAGTACAGTTTGAAAGAATGGAACGTGATTAGCCTGGATAAGAAAAGACAGAAGGAATGTAACCACTGTCTTCAAGCGTCTAAAGGTATTGTTACATGGAAATGGGATCAGACTTGTCTTTCCTGGTGTTAGAGAGCAAAAGTGGGACAAACAGGGAAAATTCTAGGAAGGCAGATTTCAATCCAGTGTAAGGGCCCACTCACTATTGGAACTGGCATTTGACAACTCTAAGGTCAGTGGAGGTCTTTGGGAGAGATGTTATAGAGAAGAGTCATGGGTAGGGGTTAGAGATTAGGCTACAATGAACTCTAAATTCCCTTCTGTAGGTCTGTGGTCCTATGATCAAGTTCTCAATAGGGCTGAAAGACATATCCAGGGCAGGGCAACTGGGCTTTCCCCCGAAGCATTAAATTTAGAGGGTGCTAAAAGCACTTGCAGCCTTTCAGCTGCATAGTAACAAAATTTGACAAGAAGAATTAGCTGAAATGGGAATCAATCAGCCAAATGGATGACTTATTACCTCTCCTTCCCAGTCCTAGTACCTCCCCCCCCCAAGGAGTAGTGTTTTGATGCTTGGTACATTCAGTCCATAGGGACCGGTGTCCCAGATTAAAAAGTTGATTGAGGGTCATGTTTTGTTGGGCTTTTGGTAAGTGTGATATGTCCTAGGTTGTCTGAGGTACCAAAATTGCTAGTCGTGGCTCTGAAGGAATCTGTAGAATTATGATGGATTTTTATACCCATCAATTTGACCTGAAGGGTTATTCCTAAAAGTTGTCTTTACTTTCTTCCCCCAAGCAGTGTTAGGAAAGGAAATTTTGTTACCAAGTATCATCACTTAGGTATATATTAACTCAATTTATCACATGGAGATTTGATAGACTTTGAAAGCATATTTTCTGTATTATGTCCTTCCCCATGTCATAGAGGTATTGTGTGTTGTAATCAATCAATAAATCTTCCAGGACTTTTTAGGCATATACTATGTACCTAGCACTATAGTGCATAAATATAGTCTGCAAGTCAGGAAATCTGGATTTTAGTCTCAGGTTTATAGATGACTCATGACCTCTCAGACCCTAAGGTTCTACCTCTGTATATAGAGGAAATAGTGGTATAACTGACACACAGCAGTGAGTGGTGTCCAGTGCTTGTTGGTTAACTGACATGTAATTTCTCAGATCCATTCTGGTTATTAGCATTCTGTGATTGTGTTCTAGTAGGTTCTCAAACAACCCCCTTCCACCAGCATAGTATCAGCCTAAGTCAAACATAATCAGGAAGGCAAGTCAATAGTTAACACCTAAGTCACATATTCCAAAGTCAAATAAATGATTTTTGGATCATCATTATTTGTTTTGTCTGTTCCTCAGCATTCACATGGGTAATCAAGAGAAAAATGGGTTTATAGTACGTTCATCTTTATAGTGATCTTGTATCCCCAAATTGTACTTTGTTCAGTCATTTTTCAGTCCTGTCTGACCTTCATGATCCCATTTGGGGTTTTCTTGGCAGGAATGCTGGAATGATTTGCCATTTCCTTCTCCAGCTCATTTGACAGATGAGGAAATTGAGGCAAACAGGGTTAAGTGACTTGTCCAGAGTCACACTGTAAGTGTCTGAGGTTAGAATTGAACTTAGAAAGAGTAGTCTTTCTGATTCTAAGCCCAGTGCTTTATCCCCTATGCCATGTAGCTACTCTATGCTTAGTCAGAAAATGACAGCTACAGTGATGGAAATGAAGTGGGCAAAGATAAGAAAAGTAAATCTTTACTTAAATAGGAAAAAAAATCCCATAACAGCTCTTTGACACACACACACACACACACACACACACACACACACACACACACACACATTTTAATATGATAATTTTGTATACCCTTTCCCCCCACTGACTTTCTTGGCTTGCTTCAAGTCCCAACCCAAATCTTACTTTTTATAAAAAGGCTTTCCAGGACCTTCCTTTGTTGATTATTTCTAATTCATTCTGTATATAATTTGTACGTAGCATTTTCATGTTGTCTCCCCTTGAAAGCAAGGACGATCTTTATGCCTTTTTTTGTATCCCTAACACTTGATGCTAAATATTTAGCACCTGGTGCCTAATAGAGAAATGGTTATTGACTAACTGCTTCAGAGGAGCCATAGGCTTTAGCAGGTCCTACCAAGTTGGAAAGGTTTTATTTGCAGGCTGGCAATGAATTTGGTAAGGTTGATTCTCAAACAGCCAGACACAGGGTTGAGAGATGAGTTATCACAAAGAAGGCATCTCACCAGATGATGATGAATTTAAATCCCCCTACCCCCACCACCACAGGTCATAGGGCCATCTTCACAGTCTTAGGGAAGATGTACTATTGGAATTGGAGGGAGGACCCAAACCAATTAAATCCCCAGTCTTTTGAAATATGAATGTTGAAGCCAACTTTTAAGTTTTTCAAATATATACTACCACCAGATTTCTACTGTGTTGCCTTCTGGTTCCTTGGAGGGGATCTTGGGTCAAGTCAACAAGCATTTATTAAGAGATTACTATGTACCTAGCACAGGGGCAGAGAACCTGTGGCCTGAAGGTCACCCCTCAGGTGTGGCCTTTTGACTGAGTTCAAGTTTAACAGAATGAATTTTTATTAAGGGAATTTGTTCTGTTACATTTGGATTCAGTCAAAGGGCTGCACTTGGGGGACAGCTAGGTGGTGCAGTGAATAGAGCACTGGCCCTGGAGTCAAGAGGACCTGAGTTCAAATCTGGCCTCAGACACTTAACATTTACTACCCATGTGACCTTGGGCAAGTCACTTAACCCCAATTGCCCTGACTTCCCCTCTCCAAAAAAAAAAAAAAAGAAAGGCCACACTTGAGGACCTAGAGGGCCACATGTGGCCTCAAGGCCACATGCTCCCCACAGATTCCCCACCCCTGGCCTAGCACCATGCTAAGTGCTGATGATACAAAGAAAGGTTAAAACAGTCTCTGTTCTCAAGAAGGTCACAACATGGAGATGGCCCCTGTTTAGAATAGTATGGAATACTATAACCCATATATAACATACATATGCATATGTGTGTGTGTGTGTGTGTAGAAAGAATGTTATATAGTGAGAGATTTTTATATATGAATTAAATAATATAATAATAATAGCTAACTTTTCTGTAGCCTTCAAGGTTTCTAAAACCCTTTACATGTGTCAGCTCATTTGATCTTATAGCAACCCTATGAAATAGGTGTGATTATTACCCCCATTTTACAGATGAGAAAACTAAGGTTGAGAATTTGAGAAAACTGAAACTAAAATTACTCAACATCAATAAAAAAAAAAAAAGAACAAACCATAATTAGAAAGGTGTAAGTCACAGAGTAAGGGATTTTTTTTGTTTATTTTTTGTTTTTGCTTTTTGGAGGGGGCGAAGGCAGGGCAATTGAGGTTAAGTGACTTACCAAGGTCACATGGCTAGTAAGTATTAAGTGCCTAAGGCTGGATTTGAACTCAGGTCCTCCTGACTCCTGGGTCAGTGCTCTATTCATTGTGCCACCTAGCGGCCCCATACAGTATAAGTGTTTGAGGGAGGATTTGAACTCAGGTCTTCCAGATTCCAAGCGCTGTACTCCCTCCTCTGTGCTGATCTAGGTGGCTCCAGTATCTACATTCAGTTTTCTCATTTTTGCAGTAATAGGGGAGAATATAATTTTGGCTAGTTCAACTCTTGAAAAATTTGGAAATAATTTCTGTTTAGCTTAAGAATGTGCTTTTGGGGGAGGCCAGGTGGCTCAGTGAGTAAGAGCACCGGCTCCAGTGTCGGGATGACCTGGGGTTCAAATCCGGGCTCAGATACTTAGCACCACACCCAGAAATAACTGGCCGTGTAACCTTGAGCAAGTTACTTAACCCGGATTGCTTAAAAAAAAAAAAAGAATGTGCTTTTGTACTTGAACATCTGAATATGGGTGTGTCTGATGTTCTGAGTATTGGTTGCAAACAAGATAATGATCTTCCCCTCTTGCTCAGGTCCCTTTTATATCTTATCTGCCAGGAATCATTATATGCCCTTCTTCTCAGACCAGCAAGCTTTGGCTTCTTCTAAACCTGCCCAGGAAAGAAGAGGAGAGGTGGTTTAAATGTTGGGATTTCAAAGGCTTCTCTGTTGCAAAGTCACTGGAGGGAATTAAGAGGTCAGAAAAGCTGTAATTAAACAAATTGGATGCCAAATTGTCAGCAGCGAGTCTGCCGTGCCAGAGACATCAACCAGTCAAAGGCTTGCATAGAGTGGGTCAGTCAGTTTGAAAGAACAATTTTGCAGGCATTTGGATAATTTAATATATTGGTCATCACGAGGTGACTTCAAGTTTTCCTTCTGTTGGCTTGCTGAAGAGTTACATCGATATATCCTACATGAATTTTCAGAGATTTTATTTGCTTACTAAATAAACTTTATAAAGAGAGGGGCATTTGTAAATGGGATGACTGGGAGAGATTGAGGATTGACCATTTATTGCCATTTTTCTCTCTCTCTTCTCCCTTCTATAATTTTTCTTATTATCTGGCAGCCTAAAAAGTGGAAGGGAGTAGGATTTGGTGCAAAAACACCAGTTTTGAAATCAGAAGAACTGCATTTAGATGTTGACTCTGCCTCTGACTAGCTGTATAACCTTTGGTAAATCTCTTCCCTCTCTCTAAGCCTTGGTTTCTTTATAAAATGGGAAAAATGAGACTTTGCACAACTTAACTGGGGAGGATAATAATAATAACTAACATTTTGTAAAACACTTACTATGTGCTAAGCACTTTTTATTATTTGTGCTAAGCAGAGTTATTGTATTGTATATTATACAATTATATATGATGGAATTTTACATGTTTGACTCTTTGTGACCCCATTTGGAGTTTTCTTTGTGGAGATACTGGAATGGTTTTCCATTTCCTTCTCCAGCTTGACAGATGAGGAAACTGAGGCAGACAGGTTAAGTGACTTGTCCAGGGTCACACAGCTAAGAAGTATCTGAGGCCAAATTTGAACTCAGGAAAATGAGTCTTCCTGATTCCAAGTTCAGAGTTCTATTCACTACACCATGTAGGTGTCCCAGAGGGTTATTGTGAGGGAGGCATTTTAAAAATCCTAAATCACTTTATACACATGAATTATTATCAGAGCAGCATCTTGCTGTTAAACTAATGATAAATTTTGTTATTCCAAATTATCCATAGGATTTGGCTTTTCTTTATTTCCTTAGGATCAAATGTCATTTAAAAAAATCTCTTCCAACCAAGAGACTAAAAGTTATAGGGTCAAAGGACTTGAATCTTGAGGGGATCTTAAAGTTCACCAATCTCCTCATTTTACAAATGCAGAAAATGAGGCCCAGAGAGATAAAGTAATTTGTTCACAGTCATGTAAGTAATGAAGAATGAAAACAAGACTTGAACACAGGTCCTCTGACTCTAAATACAATGTTCTCTCTTGCTGGGCTTCCTTTTGCTTGCTGGTAGACATGCCCCTTATGGCCCCTTCAAACATTAAAAACTTACTTACTCCTTGTGTCTTGAGGGTATATGGCTTGTTAGAGAGCAATCATGATGTATAAATTTCCATCAAACTGCATTTTATCATCATTCTGGTTACAGAGTACTCTGTTTTTAGCTGCTGCTGTGCATTTTAATGTGTTGTAAGAAACATGGAAACACTTCTCAAGTCATAATGGATCCATAATGGATTATGGAGCTGGCCAACTTCTGGAGGCAAGTATGAGGGTGCTGGGGCACTGAAGTGGTTTGTATAAAATCATCTACATTAGACTACATTAGGAAGAGACAATGGACAGGCTTTGGCATCATCCACTCCTTCTAGTAGATGTGGGGGCAAAATTGCCCATTCAAATTGGCTTTGTAGATAGTCTGCCCTCAATTACTTTCATGGAAATTCTGCACCAGATCATAATAATGGGCCTTGGATTACACTGTCAGAGAAGGAAAAGCATTCTGTGGGATGGGTGGAAGCAGGTTTTGCTTCTGGGTAGACTGTTGCCACATACTGTGTTTCCCTGATAATAAGACACTGTCTTATTATTTTTTTTGGACAGAAAAACACCAGAGGGCTTATTTTCAGGGGAGGGCTTATTTTAATGAACATTGACAGCAATTTTAATAAACAGGTAAATGTGAACAAAAAAATGTACCTTTATTCAATAAGCAAATCACTGGGAAAGAACAGGATGACACGCTCACTGCTGCATCTGTTTTGGTGCGGATCGGGGCGCGGGGTGCGCTTTACGGGGGGGGGGGGGACGGTGCATACAGAGGGTACCGTAATATAGCGTGTAGCGCAGGGGATCACCTTCACTACAGTAGCAATCTCAATAGGGCTTATTTTCGGGGGAGGGCTTATTATCGGGGAAACACAGTACTATTGGCAGGAAGGAAATGAATTTGAACAATTACGCAGGAATGATGTGATGGCTTTTTCAAACAAAAAAAAAAAAGGAAGAGTGAGAGACAGACTAAGAATTAAGCCTGAGTGTATTTCATGATAATTTTATTGTCCTTGGGAATAAGACTACCTCTGATCCCAACTCAACAGATCAAAGACAGAGATGGGATTTGAACCATCATGAATCCTTTTGGGAGTCTGGTCAGGCCAGTGAAGACAGGTGGTGGTGAAAGTGGTGTCCATAGATGAACCAGACAAATGCCAAATTAAGTGTCACCCACATTAGTGGTTGCAAATAGGAGGCATCTTTTACCCACTTCCTCAGTACTAGGTCTACCGTGAGAGTCATAGAATCCTTGAATGTCAACGCTAGAAGGGACCCAACTGTTAGCTAGTCCAATTCTTTCATTTTACAAAGAAGGCTACAGAGACCCAGAATGTAAAGGGTTCTACTGAGGGTCATACAGGTAGGTGGTGGCAGAGTCTGTACTTCTTCAGGAAATGACAGAATTGGGGCAGAAATATCTGTCATTGTTTCCTCCCTCCTTGCCCCACTGCTCCCCACCCCACCAACTGCCTAGTTGAGGGACAGACACATAATCAGTGCTTATTTGTCGATGTGCTGAAAGCTACTCTCACCTTAAATGTTGGGATTAAGAAATTCATAAAGACTTTTGCTAAAATAGTTTAGCTAAAAACCACAGACAAAATAGAGCCAGGCATAAAGATGATGACAACAACAGAAATATTACTAATAATATAGTTAATAACTTGACCTTTCTTTAAGGTTTACAAAGCACTTTTTTCAAACGTCTTGTAAGGTGTTTAGTTCAAGTATTTATTAATTAGGGCATGGATAATAGGATCATGTTTTTTAAATTAAAAACTTAGTTCTTTTATCAACTTGAATTAGTTAACTTGCTTTGTAGCTATTTATATTTAAATTAATTTCAATACATAAAGTATCATAACTTTACAGTCATTCCTTCCAAAGTCACTATCCATGGGGATATTTTGTCCCATTCATTCTTCTTCTTTTGGAGGGGTGTAGGGGGGAAGGCAAGGCAATTGGAGTTAAGTGACTTGCCCAAGGTCACACAGCTAGTAAGTGTGTCAAGTGTCTGATGCAGGATTTGAACTCAGGTCCTCCTGACTCCAGGACCATTCACTGTGCCACCTAGCTGCCCCAGCTTCATTCTTGCTCAGCTTTTTCTCTCACAGTCATAATTAGAATGTTCTCTGTACTTATAGTTCTGTTTATTATACTTTGCCTTATTTTATCAAAAGTCTTTCGAGATTTCTTCTAGTCCTCTTACTCATCAGCCTTAACTTCAATTAGTCATGTCTTGACTCTGTGACCCCATCTGAGATTTTCTTGGCAAAGATATTGGAGTGATTTCCCATTTACTTCTCCAGCTCATTTTACAGATGAGGAAACTGAGGCAAACAGGATCAGGTGACTTACCCAGGGTCTCACAGCTAGTAAGTTTTGTGCTGGATTTGACCTTATGACCTCCTTACTCCAGGGCCTAATCCATTATGCCACCTAACTGCCCTGATAATAATAATAGCTAATTTCATGTAACACTTACTATGTTCCAGGTACAGTGATAAGCACTTTATAATTATTATCTCTTTCAATTTTCATAATAACCCAGGGTGGGGGAAGTAGTATTTTTATTCCCATTTTACAGATGAAGAAACTGAGGAAACCAAAGGCTAAATACTTGTCCAAGGTAACACAGCTAGTAAGTGTCTGAGGCCAGATCTGAATTCAGGTCTTCCTGACTCCAAGCTCCGAGCTCTATTCACTGTGCCAGTAAGCACAGTGAATAGTTGAGTGTTTGGGTTACCAATTTTTTTTTCAGCCATATGTAAAAATAATCTTTGAGCTGATAGTTGTTATTTTTATAATCCTTTGGTGGCATATCCCCAACAATGCAATTACTGGATCAAAAGTTTAATTATTTTTGTGGTAGTTCAAGCATTATTATCACCCTGTTAGGAAAGACATAAAGGGAAATTTAATGGAATGCCTAGAGTTCCACAGGTCGGAAGAAGGATCAGTGCTTTCATTTGAATCTAGGTCTGTTGAGTTCAAGTCTCCCCGTCTTTCCACTCTAATACAGTCATTCTCTGATGTACTCTGACCTCTGAAACCCATGGAGAGCCTGGGTTCAAAATGGTGGGAACACCAAAGACAGCAATAACCACAACAAGGAAACAGAAATAACTTTTCTTGAAGGAGATCAGTTTGCATTTCCAGTAGCTGGGGGAGGTTTTGCCTGTATGGGAAGCCTCCCAGCATCACTGGTTCCATCCATCTGCATCAGATGCTGTTCATCTTTTTTTGTGCCTCATGGAAATCCCTTTGGCAGTCTGGTGAAGCAACTAGACCCCATCTCAGAGTAATATTTTAAATGCTTTTTCTAAAAAAAACAATAGGATTACAATGGAAACCAATTATACTAAAACATAGTCTTCAAAATATATAGATTAAAAAAAGATCAAGTTAAAACTTGACTCCCAGCGAAGAACCCCTAAATTCTGGAGATTTCAAGGAACCCAACTAGCATAGGCCTTTTTATTCAGACTGCCCCCTACCCCCACAAGGGAATCACATAGGTCTCGAGGCAGTTACATATAAGGGTGCTCACCTGACCGGTTTCAGAAAGCTACCTGGCTTGTTAAGGGTTGCGGATGATTCTTCTAGGCTTGGTCAGAGAGTGGTCACTGCTATGGCTAGAACTGGGGGAGAATCCTTCTTCGCTCTATCTTTCCATATAAACTCTTCTGGAAAATTCCCTGCCTACTACAAACACCCAACTTAGTGTGTTGTCCTCATTAAAGTTCTGTCTTTGTACAACTTTTGATCTTTAGAAAAATAAAAAAAAAACAATCAAAACCTTCATGGTCCTCAGAATCAGTTCTGTGGATGAATTAGATCCTTTCAATGCTCTAGAGAGGGGCATGAAGTAGGGAGGTGGGGGTGGGGTGGAGAGAGAGAGCTTCCTGAAGAGTTTCTGAACTGTTCCTAATAACTCTCATGATATAATCTTCAGCTCCCTTGATGTTCTCTTCCTTCCTCTCTCCCTGAGCCTTGAATTTGGACATAAGGGAAAACAGCAGATTTTGATTCTTTTTCAATCTATCAAAACCAAGTTTAGTTCTTAAGTGATGGAAGACTTTGCTGTGTGTAGTCGTTGCTGCCTGGAGACATCATCCAAACGCCAAAAGCTTGCTTGTTGCCTAGCAACCTTTGCTCAAGGAAGATAGATTTTCTGCCATTGGCTCCCTTTTTTGGCTGAGGTGGTATCTATTAAAATCACTGTTCCAACACACGGAATCAGAGCAGTAGCTTTAGCTTAGCTTCTGAGAATGATTGGGTTTTGTTCTTGGTAGCTCAGCCCTGTGCTAGGATTGGTGGAGGATTTTTTTGGCTTCTGGTCTCTGCTACTAATTTCATTGACTTCTTTATAAAGACTCAGAGCCCATTCATTGTTACTCAACTTTGCTGGAGCTAAAGAGTTTCCCTCTTGTTCCAGCCTCACCTTTAACCTGAAAGCTCATTGGTTAGTTTTCCACGAAATGTGCTTCTTAAACTGTTACCTAGGGAATCAGAATTGTAGGATTCTATGAAATGGAAAGGATGGTAGCTATTTAGATTAGAGGTTCTTAACATGGGGTTCTAAGGACCTAATTTCTAAGGGGTCTTAAGGTAGAGTTCATGGGGTCCATGAGCTTGGATAGGAACCCCCCCAATACCTCTTTATTTTCATTAACCTCTAACTGAAACTGAACGTTTCCTTCAGTTGTAAATTTTAAAAACCAAGCAAACACCCCATTATCATAAGGAGCCTAGGGGTTTCACCAGACTGCCAAAAAGATCCAACACATTCTCTCTCTCTCTCTCTCTCTCTCTCTCTCTCTCTCTCTGTGTGTCTCTCTCTCCTCTCTCCTCTCTCCTGTCTCTGTCTCTGTCTCTGTCTCTGTCTCTCTCTCTCTCTCTCTCTCTCTCTCTCTCTCTCTGTCTCTGTCTCTCTCTCTCTCTCTCTCATACACACACGTTAAGAACCCCTGACCTACACTGTGGTAGCCACTAAGCATGGAAGTTGAATGTGAAATAGAGCAAATAATAATAATTGCATCAGTTAACATTTATTTAACGAATGCATAAAGAAGTTTCCTCCCAACAACTCTGTGATAGAGATATTGCAAGTTAACCTTCCCATTATATAGATGGAGAAACTGAGGTCCACAATAGTGAAGACTTACCTGGAGTCATGTGGCTTTTGCGGTAAGTAGCAAAGCCTGACTTCAAGCTTGCATCTTCTGTCCAAGCAACTCTGTCATCCCTTCCATCTATCCTTCAAGTATCCAAAAGTATCCTTTTGTTCAAGTCAGAACAAAAATGACTTTTCTACTTTTTTAAAGCAATTCAGCTGCAGGATTGATCATTTCCATCAGACAGAGAGCACTATCATCTCTGCTGCCAGGGCCCCCGTTTTACTTGTACTGTTTATGTAATGATTATGTTGAGGAAAGAGACGATTGTTTTCCAAGCCCAACATCAAGTGGCTGGTGTTATCTGAAGAATCAAGGAAGATCTCTGTGCATTAACCCCTCGGTAGTAAAAGGAATGAAAATCCCCAAGAATGCCATCTAATTAAACTACACTTGCATCTCAAATTAGAATCCTGTTAACAGATCTCTGAGAATCCCTCGGGAGGAGGGGGAGTGGTGGACTTTTTTTTATGAATAAACATTGGCGCCTCATCCCTCTCATTCATTCCATAAGATTCAGACGCCAGTGAGCACTATTTTTTTTTCTGAATTGGCGCAAATGTGAACTTGATAAAACCATGGGCTCTTGCATCATGGGACGAATGTGCCCTGCTTGTTTGTTCTGACCAGTCTTCAGTGTTGTCGTGGTGATAGGCCAGGCCCTCATCTCTATTTGGCAAAGCTTTTAAAGGTTGTTTGAGCTGGAAGAAACTCTAAGATCATCCAATCCAGCCCCTTGTTTTATAGATGAGAAAAAAAGAGGCAAGGAGATTAGTTGGTATATCCAAGGTCACTCAGTGGCACAGCTGAAACTAGAATGTAAGTGTTTTATTTCTCCCTCTGGGGCAACTACGTGGCCCAGTGGGTAGAGTGCTGGGTTTGGAGTCAGGAAGACTCGTCTTCCTGAGTTCAAATCCGGCCCCAGACACTTTATAGCTATGTGACCTTGGGCAAATCACTTAATTCTGTTTGCCTCAGTTTCCTCATCTGTAAAATAAGCTGGAGAAGGAAATGGCAAACTACTTCAATTTCTCTGGCAAGAAAACTCGAAATGAGGTCATAGTCAGATACAACTGAACAGCAACATTTTTCTCTAAAAACATTTTAAATTGATGCCTTTTTTTTTTTTTGCTTTTTTTTTGGAGGGCAGTTGGGGTTAAGTGACTTGCCCAAAGTCACTCGGCTTGTAAGTGTGTCAAGTGTCTGAAGCTGGATTTGAACTCAGGTCCTCCTTGCATCTCAAATTAGAATCCTGTTAACAGATCTCAGAGAATCCCTTGGGAGGAGGGGGAGTGGTGGACTTTTTTTTATGAATAAACATTGGCGCCTCATCCCAGGGCCGGTGCTCTATTCACTCACCACCTAGCTGCCCCCTAAATTGATGCCTTTAAAAAAAAATATTAGGATATACCCTTAGCACCATTTTTGCTTCTACTGAACCCTCCTTTCTAATTAGGAAAAACAATTAGACAAAATGAATTTGAACAGTAGGTTACATCAAGAGATAGAACCTCCAGGAATAAGGAGGTGGTATTTCTGTTTTCTGCTCTGGTCAGATCATGCCTGGAGTGTCGTGTTCTGAGTGCTATGGTAGGAAGGACATAAGGAGATCATGCAGAGGTCAACAGGATTGTTGAAAGGCCTTGAATCCCTCTCATGTGAAGATGAATTGAAGGAACTGAGGATATTTAAAATGGGGAAAAGAAGACTACAGGGGGCCCATGAACCCTGCATTCAAATAACAACTATAGGTTTGTTGTCAAGAGAACCTTAGCAACACGTAGCATGAGTTGCCTTGGAAAGTAGTGAATCCCCCTTCACTGGAGGTTTTCAGGCAGAGGCTGGATACCACCTGAAAGGTGTATTAAAATGAGCTTCTTAGCTATGAAATCTTCCATGCTTCCTCCATCTGCTTCATTTCTCTTGGTTTTAATAATAATTAATTGCACTCCCATGCCAGAATTTGTCCCAACCTTTCCTTACCCGATGGGCACCCACTTTGTTTCTCGTTTTTTTGTTATGAGACATTCTTTCTACTTATTATCTAGTATTGCTTTCAGAAATAATATTACTTTTCTTCTCCCCCATCCCCTAAAAGAAATAAAGCCAATTAGGAAAAAAATACAACTTGCTATTCCTATCTAGGATATAAAATGAATATGAATTTTGGGTGAGAAGGATTGGGATTTAGATTTGACAGGGTGATAACTATTGACCATATACTATGTTTTTGTAATTAACTTTGCAGGAGCCTATGCATTTCTTTTTCTTCTATCCTCACCTCTTATGGAAAACTCATTTTAGTAATAAACAGATTCTGTGAAGGCCTCAGGTACACATTCTCAATTAGACATCAAACTCTATTTCAACAGTTATTACAATGGTCTGTGACAGAATATTTCTAAGCCCCAGCCCATGACTCACTTATTTCAAGTAATATTTCATGTTCCCAAATTCCTGTATAGCAGAGCAATTTGGATAGTCTCTTGGAGTTTGTTGGAATAAGATTTGACCTTGAGGTCATAGCTTATATGTATTTTATTAAGTTTTCTCTCTGACTGGTTACTTTGGGATGCCAGACAACTTTTAAGTGAAAGTTTATTTCTCATGTGCCCTAAGAGATTCCAATGTGAAGAATTCCTTGAATCCTAGAATCATCAGAGCCTTATCGAGGCCAATGTGAAGGGACTTTTTCTCTGCCAGGAAAATGAAAATATGTTTGCCTCATTTCAATTCAGGCAAACACCAAATTCCTTCTATCCAGTATGAAGCCTGCTTCCCAAAGCTCTCTCATTGGACTCAGAGAAATATCCACAGGTCTGAAAACTACCACATAACCAGAGTGAAAAGCTAGTGCCTTTTCTGCCACCACCTTGTGGATTTGAAGGGTTTAGTACCAAGACTGAAAGTGTTTGTCCTGATGTTTTTTCTGCCTTTTGACTTCCAGATGTATTCAGGTAACTAAATATAAAAGCAGAACAAAATTTTAAAGAGCTAAACCAAAAGAAGGATCTGTACATTTAGTGTAGCTATATAACAGTGAATATGTGGATATACGCATATCACAGATATATACACACAAATATATACATATTGTCCCAAAAGTCTCAGTGCAATTTCAAGTGTTTAAGGCTTAATATACATATATTTCTTATTATATAGTTGTATGCCCTTTTTTATTATTCTTTTAAAAAAAAACATTTGATTTTAAAACTTTGAATTCCAGATTCTTTCCCTTCCTCCTGCATCTCCCACCCTTACTAGGAAGATAAGCAATTCAATACAGGTTGCACATTTGTAGCTATGCAAAACATTTCCATAGTGGATATATTGTGAAAGACTGACTATATTTCCCTCCGTCCTATCCTGCCTCTCACTTGTTCTATTCTCTACTTTGACCCTTTTAAAAAGTGTGTGCTTCTAACTACCCTCCCGCCTAGCCTGCCCTCCCCTCCATCATCCCCCCTCTCATCCCCTTCCCCCCTACTCTCCTGTAGGGCGAGGTATCCTATTTAGTGTGTATGTCATTCCCTCCCTAAGCCTAATTCGATGAGTGTAATGTTGACTCATTCCCTTTTGCCTGCCTGTTCTTCCCCTCCATTGTAACAGTTTCCCCTTGCCTCTTCTATATGAGATACTTTACCTCATTCTGTCTCTCCCCATCTCCTCTCATTATATTCCTCTCTCAACTCTTAATTTCACCTTTTAAGTATCATCCCTTCCTATTCAATTGATCCTGTGCCCTCTATGTATACCTATACACATATATACACACACTCACATATGTATTCATATGACTATATACCCTCCTATATAGACACATATATGATTGTACACACAGATATATATATACACATACACATTTATATTCCCTTCAACTATCCTCATACTGAGAAAAGTTTTATAAATTACAATTATCATTTTTCCCATGTAAGAATATAAATAGTTCAACTTTACTAAGTTCCTTATGATTTCTTTCCCCTGTTTACCTTATCATGCTTCTCTTGCTTCTTGTATCTGAATGTGAAATTTTCTATTCAACTCTGGTTTTTTCATTAAGAATTCTTGAAAGTCCTCTATTCCACTGAATGACCATATTTTCCCCTGAAACATGATACTCAGTTTTGCTGGGTAGCTGATTCTTGTTTTTAATCCCAGCTCCTTTGGCCTCCAGAATATCATATTCCAAGCCCTTTGATTCCTCAGCGTAGAAGCTTCCAGATCCTGTGTTATCCTGATTGTGTTTCCACAATATTCAAATTGTTTCTTCTTGGCTGCTTGTAATATTTTCTTCTTGATCTGGAAACTCTGGAACCTGGATATAATATTCCTAGTTTTCTTTTTGGGATCTTTTTCCAGAGGTGATTAGTGAATTCTTTCAACCTCTATTTTGCCCTCTGGTTCTAAAATATCAGGGCAGTTTTCTTTGAGAATTTCTTGAAGGATGATTTCTAGGTTCTTTTTTTGATCATGGCTTTTAGGTAGTCCACTAATTTTTAAATTATCTCTCCTGGATCTATTTTTCAGATCAGTGGTTTTTCCAATGAGATATTTCACATTGCCTTGTATTTTTTTCATTTGTTTGGACCTGTTTAATAGTATCTTCATTTCTCATAAAGTCATTAGCTTCCATTTGCTTCAGTCTAATTCTGAAGGAATTATTTTCTTCAGTGAGCTTTTGAGATTCTTTTTCCATCTGGCAAATTCAGCTTCTTAAAGCACTTTTCTCGTCATTGGCTTTTTGGGCCTCTTTTGCCATTTGAGTTAATCTGTTTTTTAAGGTGTTATTTTCTTCAATCAGGTTGTTGACTCTTATTTCATAATTTTCTTGCATCATTCTCATTTCTATCCCCAATTTTTCCTCCACTTCTCTTATTTGGTTTTCAAAATCCTTCTTAAGCTCCTCTATGGCCTGTAACCAGTTTATATTTTTCTTGGCGGCTTTTGGTGCAGGAGTTCTGACTTCATTGTCTTCCTGCCATTGCATTCTTTGATCCTTTTTGTCCCCAAAAAAGGAATCCAAAATTGGATTGCTGTGCTTGCTTTGCTTCCTTTTCTTGCTCATGTTGCCACGCAATTACTTGACTTTTGAGCTTTTTGCCACAATAGAACTCTGCTTCCAGAAAGAAGAACTTTGTCCCAAATTGCTGGGGTTTTCGCAGCTGCCAAAGCTATTAGTTGGGTGCTATCTCAGAAGCCTCCACTGGCTCTGGCACCTGGTCACATACCCTAGAACCTCCACCCAAGATAGCGATCCAGATACAAGCAGGTTAAAGCAAGAATGATTACCCCTCAGACTGGTTACTTGATCTCCCTACGATCTGCAGACCAGGAGCTCTGAAGCAGCCACACCACAGCGGCCGGGCCTCAGCCACTTCTCCCTCCAGGGGGCAGAGGCCGGACGGCACTCTCAATTCCCCTGTTACCAAAGTCCACACTGACCTTTTACTTTGCCTTTGGGATTTATGGGTTGATAATTCAGGAAACCGCCACATTTGCTGGTGATCCACTCTCCTAAAGTCCCTCTAGGCAGGGTTGGTTGGCTCTGGGCCTGGAGCTAAAACCCGGGCTCACACGGGGCTTGGGCTCTGCTCCCAGTGTGCTGTGATGGACCCTTCCTGCCGGCCAGCTAGGCTTCCTTCAGTGGGAAATTTGTTTCTCTCTGTCACTTTGTGGGTTCTGTAGCTCTAAAGTTTGTTTAGAGTCATATTTTATAGGTATTTGAGGTGGTTATGGGGGGAGATCAAGGAGTTTTCCTGCTTCTATGCCACCATCTTGGCTCCGCCCCCCCATACGCTCATTAAAAAAAAAAGATATTAAATCTGAAAATGGTGCTAAAGCTTTTATAACTTAATGCATGAGTAAATCCTAAAGCAAAGCAATCAGAAGATTTAGAGCAGGGGTATGGAACCACATGTGGCCCCCTAGGTACTCAAAGTGGGGCACTTTGACTGAAGTCCTCAGATGTAGCCTCGAGACCATAGGTTCTCTACCCCTGATTTAGGGATTCTTAACCTGAGGTTATGCATGAATTTGAATGAGAAAAAAAATTTATTTTTCACTTATTTCTATCTAAAGTTTGTAATTTCCTTCAGTTATGAATGTAGGCACCAAATATTATTTTGATTGCGGTTCTATAGGCCTTCCAAAAATGTGAGAATGGATATAAAAAAGGTTAAGAACCCATGATTTAAGAGGAGTTATTGATAACTTGTAGCTACTTGTTTCTCTAAATCTATATCTATATACATACATTATGATTATGATTATAAGTAGTCTTGAAAGTTTATAATGTACTTTTTTCCCATCAACCCTATGAGGTAAGTAATGCCAGTATGATTACCTTTAATTTTACAGATGAGAATACTGAGTCTAATAGTCTGTTGGACTTGGCCATATTCCCAAGTATTTCATATCCCTTTTATTAAATTTCATCATCATGCTTTATAAATATGTAGAGGGCAGGGTTGAATATTGGTAGAATGCTGAACTTAGAGTCAGGTACTAATTGATTGATTGTGGTTAAAATGGCGCATTAGGTTGAGAGCCAAACTTGAAGTCAAGAAATCAGGAAGGTCTAGGTTCAAGTCCAGCCCCTAACAAATACTCTGTTTGACTTAGGGGAAACTCATATAACTTTTGTGTACTCTAAGCAACTTTCTAAAACTGTAAGTTGCAAAAACCCTCCTGACCTGCTTTGGTAAAAGGATTTTCCTTATGTAGGGTAGCAATGAAATCACAGGTTCATTCCCTATCTCTGTCCAGGTCCTTTGAATATAATATTCAATTTTTTTTTTTGCTGTATAAAGTTAGCTTTATAAAATCCATTTTTAACAAAGTTATCTGGATATGAAATTTCATAGTGAAGTAGATACAGGACCAGGCAAAAATAGCCACAACTTCTGCTTTTGTACTTTAATGTTAGGTATATTTCCTTAAAAATCAAACTTATGATGATCTTCCCATAAACTCTCTTTGGGACTGAAGGAGAAGTGTGTTCCTATATAACTTATTATACATCGTTCTTGGTCTCCCAATTGCAATTTCTGGGAGGTGAATCAAGAATGGATTGGTTTATTTCAGCCTTTGATGTGTAGGGGGTGAGAGGAAGAAATAGAATATTTTGGGGCCTTGATTATAGAGCTTTCTAAAAGTGTAATGGACTACTTTGGGAGGTGACCCTAGGTAAGTCACTTAACCCTGTTTGCCTTAGTTTCCTTATCTGTCAAATGAGCTGGAGAAGGAAATGGCAACCACTTCAGTATCTTTGCCACGAAAACCCCAAATGGGGTCATGAAGAGTTGGACAAGACTGAAAAATAACTTTTAAAATGAATTCCCCATCACTAGGAGGTCTTCAAGCAATAGCTGGATAATAGGGATTGTTGTAGAGAATGCTTCATGTTATGGGTAGCTGTTAGAGTAGATGAATCATGTCCTTTTCAGTTCTTTGAACCTAAAGTGGCATCCTCCTTCATCCTGTGCCTCTCCAAGGAACTACTTTTTGTTCATCTTAAATGCAGTCTCCATTTATTTAGGCTGACTTTAGTCAAGTGAGTAAAACAGTTTTTCTGAATAACATACTCCTTTGTTATCCCAGAGGATTGTGAGGCTTTGTAATGACTTGGAGATCTTTCTGTTTTCTTCTTAGCTCCTGCCTCATACCAAGATGTGGGCCTTTTCCTTTGCCAAGGCAAGCCCTTCTCTAGGCACAAGGGATTCCATTACATCCTGTCTTCTCCAGGGGATTTCTCAATCATCCCCCCTCTCTCCCTTATCTTCATTCTCTCCCTGTTTCTTCCCTATTGCCTGCAAACGAACATATCCATATTCTTAAAATACACTCTCCTGATCTGTCCATCCTTGCTAGTTTTTGTCCTCCTTTTCGTGACTAAATTCCTTTGGGAGACAATTGGTTCTTCCACTGCCAGTGATCTTTTTAAAAAATTATTTATTTTTACATGTTCAGCATTAACTTCCATAAGTTTTAAATTTTTTGTCCCTTCCTCCCATCCTCCCTCCCTCCCTAAGATGGCATGCAATCTGATATAGGCTCCACATATACATTCTTATTAAATATATTTTCACATTTAGTCATGTTATAGTAGAAGAATTAGAATGAATGGGAGGAACCACGAGAAAGAAAAAAACAAGACAAGAGAGCAGATACTATAATTCAGTCCGCATTTAGACTCCATATTTCTTTCTCTGGATGTGGATGGCATTTTCTATCATAAGTCTTTTGGAGTTGTTTTAGGTCCTTGCATTTCTGAGAAGAGTTAAAGTCAGTCATCACACAATGTGGCTATTACTGTGTACAATGTTCTCCTGGTTCTGCTCACTTCACTCAGCATCAGTTCATATAAGTCTTTCCAGGTTTTTCTGAAGTCTTCCTGCTCATCATTTCTTATAACTCAATAGTATTGCCCAATTATCTTTTAATTGCCAAATCTAATGGCCTTTTGGAGCTTCCTTTTTCTTGAACTCTCTTCAACCTTTGACACTATTGGTCATCTTCTTCTCTAGGTTTTCATGACTCTTGCACTCTCCTTGTTCTTTTCCTGCCTCTCTGATTATGCCTTCTTATTCTCCTTTGCTGAATCTTCATCCAGGTCATGCCCACTAACCATGTGTATCCCACCCAGGACTCTGTACTGGGTCCTTTTCTCTTTTTCCTATAAATTATTTCTCTTGGTGGTTTCATCAGGTCCCATGGATTCAATTCTTGTCTCTCTATTGTAAATGATTCTTAGATCTGTTTGTCCAGCCCTTACCTCTCTCTTAACCTCCATTTTTGCACCTGCAACTGCCTATTAGACATCTAGAACTAGGTGTGCTATAGATGTCTTAAATTTATCATGTTCAAAAGTGAGCTCATTATCTCCCTTACCCTTCCCACCCCACTCCAAATCCTCCCCCTCTTCCTAGTTTTGCTTTTGATGATAAGGGTACTGCCATCCTCCCAGTTACTCAAACTCAAGACTTTCATCTTTCCTCCATTATCCAAACAGTTGCTAAGTCCTGCTCATTACGCTTTAAAAAAAAAAACATTTCTTCTATATTCCCTCCCCACCTACTTCTCTCCTCTGACTCTGCTACCACCCTCCTGCTGTAGGTCTTCATCACCTCATGCCTATTGCAATAGCCTGCTGGTGGGTCTGCCTGGCATGAGCGCCTCTCAACTCCAGTCCATCAGCTATTAAAGTAGTCTTTCTAAAGCACAGGTCTGACCATGGCTTCCTCTCCATTCAGTCAACTCTAATAGCTCCCTGTTACCTCCAAGATCAAATATAAAATCCTTTAGCTTTTCAAGTCCCTCATAACCTGGTCCCTTCTTATCTTTTAGACTTCTTACGCATTATACCTTCCCACACTCTGAGAGAGCCATCCAGTGATTCTGGCCTCCCTGCTGTTTCTTGCATAAGGCCTTCCATCTTTGTGACATTTTCAGTTTAAGGAAGAAGCTGATAAATATTGTCTGATAACTCACATTTCATAATAATAACTAGCATTTACATAGCTCTTTAAGTTTTCCAGAGGGCTCTCTCTATATACATACATTATTTTATTTGTTCCTCACAGTATACCTGGGAGGGAAGTGCAGTTATTCTGTCCATTTTACAAATGACCCGAAGGCTGAGAGAGGTTAAATAAATTGCCCAGGATAACATAGCTGGCAAGTATCTGAGGCAGGATTCAAACCCAAGTCTTCCTTACTGAAAGCTTTGGGTTGTGTCCACATTTTTGTAGCACTTGGAAGTGTGGAAAGCATTTTCCTTCTGAGAACCTTGTGGGGTGGACAGTGCCATTTACTCATACTTTACAGATGAGTAAACTGAGGCTAGTGATCTTTTGGACTTGTCCCTCTGCCTGAATATTTCACGCATTTTAATAGCTCTTATTATCCTTCTTTATAAATATAAGGAGGGCACAGTACGTAGTGGTAGAAGGAGTTAAGTACCAGCTGTGTGCCCTGGTCCAGGGCAAGTCACATAATCTTTTTGAATCTGTAAAATGGGGATAATAAAACCTGCAGTACCTTACAGGGGTGTTGTGAGGTTTAAGTAAGATAATGTAAGTAAAGAGATGTACAGATTTTAAAATGCTATTTAAATGTCAGTTGTCATTACTGTATTAAGAGAAATTGGTGAAGACTGCTGTGCCTTCCCCCAGGATTCTGCAGTGACTTGGCTCTAGGGTCCTGAGTAGGAGAATCGCAAGTCCTACCTTCTATCTAAAGTTCTTCTCCAAACAGACAGGGTTTTATCTGCCAGCTCTACTCCCTTGTTATTTGAATATTGACTCAAGAACTATGTGTTAAAGCCAATTCTATTCTATTGGGCTAGGTTCCCCGGTATGTGTTTTGGAAAAAGTGATGTGCATGCTCAAAACTTATTTTTGGGAGACTGCCTAAGTATACTGATGTACTTCAAACCTTTCTTCTCCTGGGAAAAGGCTTCTGGAGATGGCTTCTGATTAAGCAAGCAAGATAATTGTGAACTCTGCACTGCTTTAGGGATTGAGATATTGGGAATTTCTCTCTCTTGTTCCAGATCCCTCCTCTCCCCAAGCTGAGAAAACAGGTTCTTTCTTTGACTTTTGTCTTCTGTCTCTCTTTCTCTGTCTCTGCCTTTATTTCTTTCTTTACCTCTGCCTCCTTTCTCTGTTGCTCTTTTTTTCCCCCGTCCCTTTTTCCCCTGTTTTTGTTTTTATTTGTATCTTCAGTGGGCTTAGCACAATGCTTGGCACATGGCAAGCATACGTTCTCTCTCTCTGTTTGCTTCCCTCTCCCCCCCTTTCTATGTGTGTGTGTACATACACATACACGTGTATATATGTATAGATGTCTATATGTACATGCATGTATATGAACATATGTCTACACATAAATGTGTATATGTGAATATGTATATTTGAGCGTATATTATATATATTATTTTCCTCTTCTCTTTTTTCCTTATTTTGTTTTTTTCCTTCCTCTTCTTTCTCCCTCTTTTCCCCCTCTCCCTTCCTTTTTCTCTCCTTTCTCCTTCCCTTCCTCCTTCCTTTTTTCATTTCTTTCTCTCTTATAGTAAGATAAAACAGTAAGTGCAAGACTATTTAAAGCTCATCAATTGTTTTTTGAATGCAGTAATCTTGTAGTGAAAAAAAAATTAAACTAAAATTTACAAGTATGTGAATATAGTATTTAAAAATATGGCGGGTTTTAAAATTTTATTTATTTTAGGAATCATAGAACCTTTGCAGTGTTTCCTGCTTACATTTTTGAAGTGCTAGTAAGCATACCCTAGGCACTTGGTAATAAGTTTGATCAGTTGTATAATGTCATGAACAACATGGTGGAGGTGGGCTGGAAAACAAACAGCTTGAGGAACATCTTGAAGATAATAGAACTTTTTTCAGCACCAGAAGTAGAAAAGCATTGTCTGAAATAATTGATTTTTTCCTAATAGTATTATTGTTTAGGCTTCAGTTGGAGGGCTTTAAGCAGGCGTTGCATGGTACAAGTTGTAGATTAGATTCCTTTTCAGGAATGGGTTAAACTCCATGACCGTTTCTGTGAGGCTAAGTTTCTGTGATTCTGTAGAAATTGGTATAGGAACATCCTGGTGTGGAAACTTGACCTGATCGTCAGTGGATGGTACTGTGTTGATATATGTTTGAGGACTGGTTCTGGGAGAAAAGTGTATGCAAGACCCACTTTAAAGTTTAATCTGTGTTAATCATTATTTTCTCCATTTATTTCTTAAGTATAGATAATCATCAAAACAAAAATCAAGCTTTGGTTTGTAGAATTTGCTGAATTCCAAAATGTTAATTGTCACTCTGACAGTTTAACAGGTGGGGAAGCCCATAGGACCTTGCTCCAACATACCATTGGGTCTGTAACTTCTAGAATAGGGGTGGGGGAACCTGCAGCCTTGAGGCCACATGTGTCCCTCTAGGTCCTCAAGTGCGAATCTTTAATTGAATCCAAACTTCACAGAAGGCCACAGGTTCCCAATCCCTGTCTAGTCCAGTAATGATAATAATAAAAATAATGATAGCTACTGATAGCTATTTATAGTAGCACTTACTATGTACCAGGCACTGTGCTAAGCATTTTATAATTATCTCATTTGATCCTCACAACAACCCTGAGAGGCAGGTGCTATTATCCCCATTTTATAGATGAGGAAACTGAGGCACATAAGGGTCAAATGATTTACCAAGGATCACACAGCTAATAAGTGTCTAAGACTGGATTTGAACTCAGGTATTCCTGCATCCAGGCTCAGCTGTCTGTCTCCTGGGCCACTAGCTGCCCCAGTCTAGACCACTGAGAGGTTAAGTGGCTTGTTCACAGGTCCACAGCTAGTTATTATCAGTGGAAGAACTTGATCCCAGGTCTTGTCATTTCTAGGACCAATCTCCAACCACCAGACCATGTTATTTTTTTCATAAATTTTCAGTTTAGTGACTACCCAATTCCTGTTAGATGCATGGCTTTGTGCTAGCAGGGCATAAGGAAGATGATGAGTGCTAGACATTAGGTGAATCCGTTATTATGTACTGATTTTATATCTAATATTTCTGTTAAAGATAGAATTTTTTGAAAACCAAAAATCAAAGCAAAACCTCATTTTCCTCTTTATATTAAAAGTATGACCATTAAAAAAATCATGAACAGGTACTCTTTCTAGTAAGTATTGGGCCTTGCATGTATAGTTGGAAGGGACCCTAGAGGTCATTTAGTACCTCAAGGTACTAAATAAAAATTTGTCTTATTTTATAGATGAGAATACTAAGGCTCAGAGAGATGTAATATCTTGCTGAAGGGCACATAGGTAGTGTACAGTAGAATAGTCATCCAAACCCAGTTCCTCCTAAAGAGTCCAAATTGTTTTCAGAAATAGGGCTGCCCCTCACTCATTTCTACTTCATTTTTAATTATTCAGATTTACCATTCAGCAGCCAATTTCTCATGGGAGGAGACAAATTAATTTTTACTATACATCTCATCAAAACATAGTTTGCATGGAGACCTTGGGACCACATCGACTTTGACATTTTAAAATGCTAGCAAGGCGCCAAATTAAATTTTTTTCTGTAATTAATACATTTTGAACTTGCTCTTAAACTGTGGTCCATTGGTTTTGCTCCAGTTACTAAATTAGGGAATAAAGTCTGCTTCTATCACACAATGGACTTGGACTCCAATAGGTTAAATTTTCCTTCTAGCACTAATGTGAAATCAATCTACAGCTTCTAATCCATCTCTTTTGGCACTTCCTTTGAAGATTCTTATTAAGAAAAAGCATTGTGAAGAATAAGCAAAAGCAAAGTTGGAGAGAAATGAAATAGATTAAGGGGGGTAGGGGATTCACTGGTATGTTGCAAAGAGCATTGGACCTGGAGTTAGAGGGCTCGAGTTCCAGTCTAGGCTCTGACATTCATTCCCTCTGTGACCCTAGGCAAATCTCTTTTACTCCCTAAATCTCTAAGGAGCACTTAAAAGTGCTTTAAAAAAGCACTTAAAAAACTTCATTTATAAAATAAGATGTTAGGAGCTCATACAGTAGAAAGAGTACTGGATTTGGAATCAGTTTTCTGGGTTCAAATTCTGCTTCTGTCATATCCTACCTTTGTTACCTTGGGCAAGTTACTTCTTCCCCTCTCGGCATCTGTTTCCTCATCTGTAAAATGTATGGTTTGGCCTGGCAAGACTTATATTAACTGATATAAAGTGAAGTGAGCAGAACCAGAACAACATTGTACACAATAACATCAACACTGTTCAATGAACAACTGTGAATGTCTTGGCTATTCTCAGCAATACAAAGATCTAAGATAATCCCAAAGGACTCAAGATGAAAAATACTATCTGCCTCTGGAGGAAGAACTGATATTGTCTGAATACAATCTGAAGGATCCTTCCTCCCTCCCTTCCTTCCTTCCTTCCTTCCTTCCTTCCTTCCTTCCTTCCTTCCTTTCTTCCTTTCCTTCCTTCCTTTCCTTCCTTCCTTCCTTCCTTCCTTCCTTCCTTCCTTCCTTCCTTCCATTTTACATAGTTGCATATGTATAACCTGTATCAGATTGCTTACTGTCTGAGGGAGCAGGAGAAGGAAGGACAGAATTCAGAACTTAAAACTTAAAAACATATAAAACCAACAAATGTTAAAAATTGTTTTTACATGTAGTTGAGGGAAAAATAAAATACCATTTTTAAAAATATGACTTGGGCTACATGATCTTTGAGGACCCTTCTAGTTCTAAGACCATAATTCTGTGGTTTCTCGTGACCTTTCTGGTTTTAACAGGATGGAATTTGGGGGCAGATATGAGGAAGAAAAGTTGCCCAAATGCTTTATGAGCGAGCTAGGGCAACGTTGGGAAGTAGATATGGCCCTAATGCAAACATGAACACACGTTTCATTTGTTGTAAAGACAGCCTGGAAAATACTGTATGTGCTTTACCCACAGGCAGCTGCAATCCGAGGACAAGTTCACAGTGCCTTATTGGTAAAGTAGTTTATACACTACATTCTCTCTACACTAGGTCACTGGAAAAAAAAAAAAAAGATGGTTTTATCTGCAGATCCATGAATGAGTGTCTTTAACTAAAAGTGCTACTTGACAATTCAGGGGGTACGAGAAGAATAATGAAAACCAAGTACTATTCTGTGCCTTGACCTGTGTTCTGTCTACAGAAAAGAGCCTGGAAAGATGCTCCACTTGCACATTTTGTGGCATGAGAGGGAGGTTTTGATCAGCCTACGGATGCTCATGAAAAATAAATACTGGCTTGTTCTTATATGGACTGATCCTTCAAGGTCTCTCAGAGTAGGTTTCCAGCTGAAATTTCACCTCAACTAAAAGAAAACAGCTAGATCTTGTTTAAGACCTTAGACATGCCTTGCCAGAGTAAAATGAATGTGGAATCATAAAAGGGAAATGCTCTGTTGAGACAAAACAGCTGTCCTTTGCATTTGCTGCTCAAATAATTCATCTCCTATTTTTGTAGCTTCTTCTTTAAATGGGAAAAGATACTAAGGAGACGGGTAAAGGAGTGTTTATTGAATCTTGGGGTATGGAGGGGAAGAGTTGCTTTGGCTTCTCCCCCCTGCCCCCAAATGAAACCTGCCAGGTTTTGGACCATGAGACAGAATCCCTGAAAATCCTGACTTCTGGCATGGATGGAAGATAATGGATAAGGAAATTGGTATGCCTTTAACCTTGGTGACCCAGAGCTAAGTACTGTTGGGGGATCATTCCACGGAGGATGGAGTAATTCCTTGCTCTTCACAGGGTTTCTTCACTTAGAAAAACTTGCTCCGGGGCCAGATGGTCTAAAAGGAGCATTGTTCCAGCCTGGCTACTCCAAATTGTCTTGATATCTTAAGGCCTTCAGACATCCCCCTCTCAAGGAAGCAGGACCAGCTTTGTCAGATCTGCAAGGGCTCTTTTCAATCAAAGTAGCATTTTGATACCTCTAAGGTCAAAAGAGGAAAGTCATGATATACATAGTATACATACTGTATCTGTATATATGCACATGTGTATATATATATATATATATATATATATATGTAGCATATGATGTGCATTATATCTGCACCCAATGTATGTATATTATGTTATATAGAATAACATGTATATATGTGTATATATTGTTGTTTCAGGCGCCTGACTCTTTGTGACCACATTTGGGTTTTCTTGACAAAGATATTGGAGTGATTTTCTATTTCCTTCTCCAGGTCATTTTACAAATGAGGAAACTGAGGCAAACAAGGTATATCACCAATGCAATACCCATAGCAGCTGCTATGAACATGCAGACATATTTCCAGGGTTAAATCGCAAAATATAACAAACTTTCTTCCTCAAAGACAAAACCAAGATGTTTGTTCAGATACCAGAAAGCCAATTCACCATGGTAACCAAGAAGTTTATACACATCACCAGTCCTGAGAGCACTGACGTCCCCAAGCCTTCCCTCCATTAGGCCTCCCCACAAATGAACTCCCCTAGGCAAAATTCCTTCCTCTCTCTCTCATGCTAGCTGCTCTGCCTTGATCTCCTCAACTTTGTCTCACTCTCTTTTTCTGCTCCACCCTTCCTACTCTACCTGTTTGGCAAGCTCCTCCCACCATGGGTTCCATGTGACTCAAGGTATTGACTAGGCCAAAGCTCAAAGCAGGTCACGTTGGCCCATTAAGGGACAAGGAAAATCTTCAAATTCCCTTAACATTACACAGAGTTAAATGACTTGCCCAGGGTCACATAGGTAGTAGATGTCTGAGACTAGATTTGAATAAAGGTCCTCCAGGATGGCTGCTCTATCCACTGTGCCACCTAGCTGCCCCCACATATAATTTTTAAAGAAAGAAGTGGGACCCTGAGGCAGGTAGATCAGATAGGTTTACAAATATGACAATTATATTCTTTTCGAATCTTTGGTAAAATAGAGTTTGTTCAGGTTTTGAGAAGGAAATAAAAAAACAGTAGTAATTAGCATAAGGGAGATTTATAAAGGAAACCTTTGTGTAGGTGAGTTTTGAATAGTTTGTATTTGTCACAAAATAGGGCCCTATGTCTAGGATTTTGAGCCAGAGCTGCTTATATAATGTAACTTCATAGGAAGATTTTTTTATTGCTAGCTTTAGATTACCTTCTCTAACCTTCTTGATATGTAAAATTGAGGGGGGGGGGTGTGATTCTTCCTTTGTCTTCCTCACCAAGATGTAGGGAACATAACTCAGATAAGATGATGCTTGTGAAGGTACTGAAATGCTGTCTACATCATGAAGCCTAGCTCTGATTTTCCCTGTCAGTAAATGACCTTTCCCATCTTAGGGTTTATCTAGGCCTTTGAACTTTTTTAATGCAGGGCTGACAGGTGGTGGAGTGAGTGAACAGAGAATGCTCTGGACCTGGAATCAAGTTTATTGTTCAGTCATTTTTCAGCCATGTCTGAACCTTCATGACCCCTTTTGGGGTTTTCTGCAAAGAGATACTGGAGTGACTTGTCATATCCTTCTCCAGGCTATTTTGCAGATGAGGAAACTGAGGCAAACAGGGTTAAGTGTCTTGCCCAGGATCACACAGCTAGTAAGTGTCTGCGGCAGGTAACTCAGGAACTTGTCTCCTTGACTCCAGGCCTACCACTTTATCCATTGCTCCACCCAACTACTCCAGAAGCAGGCAGACCTAATTCAAATTGGCCTCTGACATTTACTAGTTGTGCGACTTGGGCAAATCACCTATCCTTTCTTAATTGCAGTTTATTTAACTGTAAAATATAACAGCACCTACCAGGGTTGTTGTGAGGATAAAATGAGATAATTTATGTGAAGCTCTTTGCAAATCTTAAAGCACTATATAAATGCTAGCTAATATTATTAGTGTTACTATTGTTGTTAATGCACTGGATCTCTCAAAAGTGGAGTGCCTTGTCTAAGGTCACACAACCTTTATATGTCAGAGACTGCACATGATCCTGGGTGGTCTTGGTTCCAAGATGCTTTCCATCCATGTCCCCATGTATCCTTTTCAAGCTGGACTAAAATGTTTGGTTCTTAAAAATGCTCCATAGTTGAAAAAATGTGCTTTACAGAGACTCTTTCCCTAAATTAGATGGGTAGGAATATTGTAAAAAAAGAAATCTTTTTGGCTTTTGATTCATCTGGCCTCTAGCCACATGGTGTGATCAGAATTTTTTTTTTAATGTTCTTAATTGCCACTTTAATAGGTGCTAATTTTTATATATTCTTCATTGATTATTTGAGCTTCAGAAAAACTTGATGGTAAAAGATCTTTCCTTAGCTGTATTTTCTATTTTGATTGAACCTGAGAAGGGAACCCCATCTCCCCACAATACACAGACACACAGACACACTCTCTCTCTTATATTTTGGTAAAGGCTAAACATAACAGATTGACTTCTCTATTATGTGTTTTTATTCTGGTGTCATGCCACCATAGGTAGAACACAGAATCGTGAGATGTCGGAGCTGGAAGAGATCTTAGGGGTTATTTAGTTCAGCCTACTATTTAAAAAGTGAAGAAACCAAAACTCCGAGAGGGGGAAATGATTTGTATTAGGTCACACAGCATGGTGGTGGTCTCCTGACCCTTGGTCTAGATTTCTTTCCATACTCTACAGTGCCTCCCTTCACTTTGGATCAGCAGCCTCCAAGGATAAGTTTTTAGAATCCTTTCATCTTTCGTAGGCTATAGAGTTGCAATCTCATAGAATCCTAGGGTGTATAGCTTGGAAGAGATATTAGATATAATTTAGTCCAATGTCTTCCTTTTACTGATGAGGAAACTGAGTCTTAAAGAAGGAAAATGACTCTCCTAAGATCAAAAAGGGGGCAGGTAGGTGGTGCAATGGATAGAGTGCTGGGCCAGGAGTCAGGAAGACCTGATTCCAAATGTGGCCTCAGACACTAGTTATGTGACCCTGAGCAAGTCATTTAACCCTGTTTGCCTCAGTTTCCTCATCTGTAAAATGAGTGGGCTAGAGAAGGAAATGGCAAACCATTCCAGTCTCTTTGCCAAGAAAACCCCCAAATGAAGTCATGAAGAGTCAGACACAACTGAAACAACTCAAGAACAACAAAAAGGTCACAAAGGTAGTAAGTATATCTGGATCCTCTGCTGAGTGTGGCAGAACTGTTTTGAATAATTACCTATTTGTCCCTGCCTCACCAGGGATATCTGTTCAGATTTGATTAAAAACTGGGGTGAAATCCTGCTTGCTAACATCCCTGTACATTGGAGCCTGCAATTATACTGTTTACCCAACTAACTGACTTGTTTTATTCTCCAGAGAAGAGCTGAGGGTGGGGGCTGCACTGTGTTCGTCCTGATCACTTAGACCTTTTTTTTTGCACATTACTTGAGGTTTGGAAAGTTTTAAGAATAGATGTAGCTTTATATGTACTAATTTAAACATAGGGTTTGAAGAGAGAAGTGGGTTTTAAAAACATAGTTGTGACATGTTTATTGTAAACATGGTAAAAAATGGAGCCTAAAATTATGCTGCTGAAATATATGCTACCTTGTCAACAAGTAAGCATTTATATTTGGGGGTTTTACCGTGGCGTTTTCTTTACAAATTAAAAAAAAAAAAAAGAAAAACAAACTGGTGAACCTGCCTAGAATATTTCACCATCGTCTGGCTAGGGACAGAGCTGGACTTCCCCCTATATCATACGTTCCTTTCTTTTCCAAATGCAAGTCCTTTGAAGGTGACACAGAGCCTTGGGTTTTTACTCACCCCCAGCTCTTCCTTCCTACTCGAAATCATAATTGTCTTACTTTCAGCATTGCGAATTTCCTGATTCTAACATTCTGATGTCACAAGTTTGGGATTATATGTAGGGATGTGAAGGTCTCCAGGCAAACTGAATTCCTAAATCCAGATTTAGCCCTCCTTAGCATGAAAACATTCTTTGAAACAAGCTTGAGACCTTCTGATCATATTTGAATTTTGACAAATAAGTTCAGTTAGATAATATCCAAAAATATATTTAAGAACTATAATTTTTATTTTTGAAATTAAAGAAAACATTTGCATAGGCCCAATGATTTTTTAGATTAATTAAAAAAATAAATTAAGTGCTTTTGGGCTGTTTAATGATCAGTCACCCAGAAGCAGCCTTCTTGCTGTTTTTTAAATCGGTATTTTCCATTTCCTACCCCTATGCAGGTTATGTTCAGTTCCTGGAACACATTGTCTCCTCTCCTCTACTGCTCAGAATCCTCCCTTTTGTTGTTATTGTTGTAATTGTTATTGGGTCATTTTTCAATGGTGTCTGACTCTCCTAGACCCCATTTAGGGTTTTCTTGGCAAAAATACTGGAGTGATTTGCAATTTCCTTCTCTAGTTTATGTGACAGATGAGGAAACTGAGGCAAACAGGGTCAAGTGACTTGCCCAGGGTCACATAACTAGTAAGTATCTGAAGTGACATTGGAAATCAGGAAGATGTAGGCCTGGTGCTTTTATCCACTTTGCCACCTAGCTGCCCCTAGGAATCCTGGGGCACAAACTCTGGGGCACTGTCCTTAAACATAGTAGGTACTTAATAAGTGTTTACTGAATTAAATCAGTAAGTTCCAGAATTATCCAGAATTAAACTAAAGTGGAAAACATGAATAATCATATTTTTCCTGTATGTTTTGCCCCTTTCCTTTATAACAAATGGCAGAGTAACTAGTTAGTGTTAAAGGTTTATTTTAAAAAACAAAATGTAACAGAACAAAAAAAATGATCTAGGGAAAGTCATAAATTTTTACCAAATATTTAATATGGTGATGTTAAATGGCCACAATCTTTAAGTGTGCACCAAAAGGTATGCACTCAGGGAATTTTATTTATTTATTTTTTAAGCAAACTGATTACTCAGTCATAAACATTATTTTTATTCCTCGAACTTAAGCTAAACCTTAATTTAAAAATTTTAGCAATCATTAAAGGAGCATTTATCAAGTGCTTACCATGCCAGGCATTGTGCTAAACACTGAAATGCAAAGAAAAATAAAAGCAGTCCCGTGCTCTTGAGGAGCTTACATTCTGGGTTAAGACTTAAAACTTTACTAAGAATTTTGGGATACCCTGTATCGACAAACAGGTGTATTTATTAGCTGTGTGATCCTGTGTAATGGTAATGGTAATTTGAAGATCTTCCCTGCCCCTTAAAAGGTTGAATGTAATTATATGGAGCCTGTGATGGGAGGAGTTTGCTGAACAGATGGAGCTGAGCTGAGAGGAAGCTGAGAGTTAGGGCAGGCAGGACATGGGCAAGCAGACAGCTAGCATTGTGAGTGTTTGTAGGAAGTCTTTGGGATGGTGTTGCTTCCTGCAGTGATAAGGTGTATTAACTTGTGGCTATGATGGATTCAGTTTTCTGGTGTTGGGATTTGGCTTTCTAGTGTATGAATGTTTTGCTTATGTCTTCTCTATAGAGTCTGTTATGTTTTGCTATTCAGAACTATACTGGCATATTAATAGTTGCCGCTGGTACTGTGAATATTGCCTTGGCGATATACCTTGGCCAAGTTACTTAACCCTATTTGCCTCAGTTTTCTTATCTGTAAAATGAGCAAACAGCTCTAGTATTTTTGCCCAGAAAACCCCAAATGGGCTCACAATGAGTCAGACATGATTGAACAACACTTTCTATCACCTTTTCCCACAAAAATGGTCAAAGCTAACATATGAGCAATCCTCATACTCAAGAGTATCAACAAGTCTTTAAAAAATGGATCTACATGCTGTGGAAAAGCCCATATTTTGGATCATTTCCTCCACTAGTTCCCCACATGGAAAACAATGAAGATCCATCGATGTTACCAGTAAGACCTGATGATTTTTCAACATGTCTGCTGAATTCCAGTGAATTTTATTCACTTTGGTGCCTGCCCACAAGAAGGATGCCAATAAAACAGAAAAGCAACTAGCTGTGCCTATAAAGAAAGACCTGGCTTAATCTGGAATATGTAGAAAGAATTGTCTTGAATTGAGAAATGTTTGCCAGAAATGATGTCAAATTAAAATTCTGTGCTCTGTTTGACTTGACGTTGCTTTGTGAGCTTCTTTTTGCATAAATATCATGGAGAAAAAAAGTGTCAAGACTAGTCAGTTGTGGCTTATTGTAGCAGAGTGGATTAGAGAACTTGCCTCAGATCCAGAGATACCTGGGTTCAAATCCAGCCTCCGAGATATATTGGTTCTGTGATCCCTGGGTAAATCCCTTGACCTCTCAGTGTTGGACCAAGGCTGGGCAGCTCTCTAAAACTACACATTGAAGTATAGTTTGAAGTATAGATTGCAGGTGCTGGCCTGCATCAGTATAGGGAATTTCCTATCCCAGTGAAAACCACCAATTCAGCCCCCTCTCCCTCATTTCCTATGCTTTCCATCAGTCAAACAGCTATTAAGCACCTATTCCATGCCAGGCCCCTCTATACTATGCACAGAGATTACTATGAAGAATAAAACAATTCTTACTCCCCAGGAAATTACATTTAACTATATGGATTAATTAATTAATAGCTGTGTGACCCTGGGTAAGTCATTTAATTCTGTTTGCCTCAGTTTCCTTATCTGTAAAGTGAGCTGGAGGAGGAAAAAGCAAATCACTGCAGAATTTTTGCCAATAAAATAATTAATTAATTCATCCACATCTCTGTATTAGACAGATGCTGCAGATGTAGAGAGTTGGGTCTTGTAATTAAACAGGAAGGGAAAAACAGCCTGGATTGTTTTGGGGAAATGATAGGAATTTTTTACTGATTCCTAACTTTTCTCTGAAATATAAGACCTTTCAAAATCTCTATATGCTTATCAAGTTGTCTGGTTGCCTTCTAAGGTTACCTTCCATCTACTGTGTTCGTATCTTGTACATTCCTATGTTTTTACATATTGTCTCTCTCATTAAACTGGGAGCTCCCTGAGGGCAGAGTCTTTTTTTTTTGTTTTTTACCTTTCTTTATATCTCCAGTCCTTAGCACTGTGCCTGGCACATAGTAGATGCATATAAATTCTTATTGATCAGTTGATTAACTTTTTTTTTTTTTTGCTTTTTTGAAGGGGGGAGGGGAGGACAATTTGGGTTAAGTGACTTGCCCAAGGTCACATGGCTACTAAGTGTTAAGTGTCTGAGGCTGGATTTGAACTCAGGTCCTCCTGACTGAAGGACCCATGCTCTATTCACTGAGCCACCTAGCTCAGTAATAGGATTTAATCCTATCAGAGGATTAAACTTGAACCCATTATTCCAGAGGAGACTGATGAAAAGATGGGATTTGGATTAGTTGAGTTGGAGTTGTTGGTGAGACACCAAGGTAAAGACATATAGTAAAAGGTGGACTGGCCCCAATCTGGTGTTATATACATGGAAAATTCTCTGTAAAAAGTAGTTGAATCAGGATAACCAGATGGTGTAGTGAATAGAGCACCGGCCCTGGAGTCAGGAGGACCTGAGTTCAAATATGATCTCAGACATTTACTAGCTGTGTGACCTTGGGCAAGTTACTTAACCCCAATTGTCTTGCCTTCCCCCCAAAAGAGTAGTTGAATGAACAGTGGAATGCCTTCCTGCCTCATTTCTGATGATTGGAACCCTTAGATCAATTCAAACCTCAACTCAGGTGTTATTTCCTTGAAGAGGTCTTTCCCAGTTCTCCAATTTGTTTATGCCCTGCTTACAAGTTATTTTGCATTTATTTGTATATATTCTTTATTATCTTATCTGTGAACCTATAGTAATTCCTAGCATTTATGTAGTGTTTGAAAGCTTGAAAAGTGCTTTGCAAATATTATTTTATCTTCGAAACTACCTTGGAAAGTAAGTGGTATTATTGCGAAATTGAGGCAAAAAGTAGTTACATGACTTGCCACTGGTTACCGAGTTAGGGAAGGGTATGAGGCCTGATCAGAACTTGGGACTTCATGACTTCAGGTCCAGCATTCTGTCCTTTGTACCATTGCAGTCCCCAATAGAATGTTAAAGTCCTTGAGGGCAGGGATTCCCTCCACATTCTGTATTTGTATTTGCATTGCCTGGCACACTGTTTGGCATAAGGTAAACCCTCCCTAGAATGATTGTTGGTTGGTTCAATAAATCAGTCAGATGCTTTCCCTGGTTCTCAGATATATGCAAGTATATCTTGGCTTCTCGGGTTCTATATGCAGTGGAGTAGCAAGTTGCTACTCTGGGTGTCTCTAATAATTAGGGTCTCTTTGCACATCGCCCTCAAGACTGATTCACCCAAATGGAAAATGCCCCTTTTGAAATGGCAACAGAGTGCGTTATGTTTAGATTCAAGGCATGTCCTTGTTAGAGGGACCTCAGATATGAATTTAGTAAACCTTTCCTTTCAAAGAGGAGGAAACTGAGGCCTGGAGAAGGAGACTCTCAGTCTGGTAAGAGTCCATTCATCTTCTTGTTGTTAAGTCATGTCCAACCCTTTGTGACCCATTTGGAGTTTTCTTGGCAAATATACTGGAGTGAGTTGCCATTCTCCAGCTTATTTTACAGATGAGGAAACTGAGGCAAACAGGGTGAAGTGACTTGCTTATAAGTGACACAGCTAACAAGACCAGATTTGAACTCAGGAAGATGAAGTCTTCCTGACTCCAGGCCTGGCACTCTATCCAGCTACCAACCATTTTACTTGCATTATAAAATGACAGAGTAAACAACAAAGACAAAAAAAGGAAGCAGACCCCAGTTCACTTGGGAGAGGTACAGGTTCCCTAAAGTACAGATAGCCAGTCCATATATAGTCTGCATGGGACAGGCCTCACAACGAATGCCAGCCCCCCATAGTCTTTTTGGTTGCATGCGGGTGAAAATGTATTCTTTTTCTTTTGCAATTTGGAGCATTTAATTGCTCATTTTAAAAAATCCCCTTGGCATTTTGAAAATGCTAGAGCCTTTTTTGAGTTGATTTGCTTTGACTTAGATGATGAGCACACCTGCTCCAGAGTCCCAGTGGCAATTGGGTTGTAACAATTACGGTCCTTTAAACATACTTAAGGTACGAAAAGCAGTCGGAACAGACCATACAATAGCCGGGGACCCTCAGCATTTATTATTTGGAAATCCCAAAGCTGAATATTTTCCCCCTTTTAATTATGTGTGTTATTTTAACAATTTGAACGTTTGAGAGCATTCTGACTTATTTGGCGTTTCATTAAATGACTACCTGTAATTAAAGCATTTGGGGCAGTAAAAATACCCATTTTGTGTAATGGTCATGTGGGCTATAGTTAGACTGGCAAGATGCCACTGCTGCAGGGGACTTCAGGATTATCTAGTTTAGTCTACCTTTTATAGATGAGGAAACTGAGACCCAGTAAAGGAAAGAGATGTGTTCAGAGATAGTTCCTGGCATTTAATAAGGCAGTTAATAAATGTTTATTGACAGACTGACATTCCAGTTAGTTACCGAACTTGGATTTGAATCCAGCCCTATTCTCTCCAGGCCAAGACTCTTTGTCAGCATAGTGCTCTGCATACATAGTAAGCTCTTAATTTTTGTGGGCTTACTTGACAAACTGTGATTGGTATAACATGGGATAAAATAGAAACTTTGGGAAAATTTTTTTTTCTTATTGTCTTTGCACACAGAGTGGCTAGAGTGCTGGGCCTAGAGTCAGGAAGACTCATCTTTCTGACTTCAAATCTGGTCTCAAACAATTTCTACCTGGGTGACCCTGGAGAAGTCACTTAATGCAATTTGCCTTATAGTTTTCTCATCTGTCAAATGAGCTGGAGAAAGAAAATGGCAAACCATTCCGTACCTCTGTGAAGAAAACCCCAAGTGGGGTCACAAAGAGTTGGACACGACTGAAAAACGACTGAACTAAGAGCTAGTTGTCTTGGAATTGGCATCTTAAATTAAAAATGGAATTTTTGCTGGCTCAGATGTTACCTTCATCCTTACATTGTCAAAAATGACAAATAGAAGAAGATGAATTTAGGCTCTTGGATTCTCTCTGTTTCTTAACAAGGTTGATACAGATACATGTGGAGTGCAGTAGGGATTGGAGATAGAATGGTGAGATGCACAGATGGAATAGAGACTATAAAATTCCTTGAAAGCACAGGCTGAATGTGTGATGAACTAAAATTAAAACTGCATGTGAGAGGCAGTGGGATGTAGTGGGAAAAGACAAGCACTGAGCGAGGGACCAGGAAGCCTGGGTTCCAGGCTGGGCTCTGCCACTGACTGATTATGAGATTCTGGACAAAGAGCCACCCTCTCTGAGAGCTCAGCTCCCTCATCTGTCAGATGAAGGGGCACAGACAAGATGATCGCTGAGGTCTCTCGCCTTCTATGAAGTGAATCATTTCTTGGTAGTTTATGTGAATGTTAATGAGGTACTGCTGTTGTTTAAGAAATAGGTTTTGAATAAAACTTCATCATGGCTGCTACAGATGAACTGGAATGACCAATCTTGGGAGTACAGCTGATAGCACGCATCTTTTTCTCTGATTTAAGAGTTGGGACACTCAGGATCAGGATCGTTGGGCAGCTAGGTAGTGCAGTGGATAGAGTGCTCAGCCTGGAGTCAGGAAGACTGCTCTTCCTGAATTCAAATCTGGCTTCAGGTGCTTATTAGCTGTGTGACCTTGGACAAATAACATAACCCTGTTTGCCTCAGTTTCTTCATCTATAAAAGGAAATGTCAAACCACTCCAGTATCTTTGCCAACAAGACTCCAATTAGGGTCACAACCCTGTTTACCTCAGTTTCCTCATCTGTAAAATGAGCTGGAGAAGGAAATGGCAAACCACTCCAGTTTTTTCTGCCAAGAAAACCCTAGATGGAGTCACGAAGAGTCTGAAACAGCTGAAACATGACTGAACTGAACTAAGGTCAGGATTGTTACCTACACTGCAGCTTGATGGTTCAGTAGATAGAGCTCTGGACCAGGAATCAGGAAATTTTGAATATAAATTTGTTTTTAGACACTTATTATCTGTGAGACCCTGGGCAACTAACTTGATTTCCTGAACTGTAAGATGGCAATTGGAAGAATACCTACCTCACAAGGTTGATGGGAACATTTAATGACATAGTATTTTCATACCACCGAGCCCACTATAGGCACTTAATACATCCTTGTTCTGGGGAAGTCAGGTGGCACAGTGAATATTGTACCGGCCCTGGAGACAGGAGGAGCTGAGTTCAAAGTTGGCCTCAGACACTTGATACCCTTACATTGGGCAAGTCACTTAACCCCAATTGCCCTGCCTTCCCCCCTGCAAAAAAAAAAAAATACACGCTCATTTCCCTACATTGTTAGACATAGTATCCGTGGCTTTTCAATTTGCTGTTTTCCTTTGCAACAAGTAACAACGAAGGATTATACATTGCTGAACCCTGGCAAGACTCTGTTAGGGGTATTCTCAAGGGGAAAAAATGGGAATATCCAGAAATCATTCTGATATGGAAAAGTGGAGTCAACCGGGATGAGGGGAGATCATGAACTTTTGGCCACAGTCAAGTCTAACCCATTGTGGGGCCAAGGGTAAGTCAGTACATAGTAGTTAAAAGACTTTTTGAGCTTGGTGGGAAAAATGGGCAACACTGTTGCAAAGCTTCTCTTTGTCTGGAGCTGTATCTGAGTGGCAGGGGCTGAAGACCTGTTTTGACTGGTCCCATGCTGTGTCTCCTAGCTCTTCTATCCCCTTACCCCCTACATGTATCCACCGTCACCCCTTCCTTCCCCGCCCCCCCCTCCCAGCATTTTCTCTGCTCTCTCTGCTGTCTCATTTTTACCATTTTGCCTCCCATTATCCCCTGGTTCTCCCCCATTCTTTCCTCAGTAATAACTGCCTCTTCTCTCCTGAAACAAAGGAAAAAGTATCAGAATTTTCCTTTTCTCCTCAGCACTCTAGAAATTGTCAACTTTATGCCACTTAACCTCTGTTTGCCTCAATTCCCGTAAGTGTAAATGAGGATAATAACAGCACCTACCTCACAGGATTGTTGTAAGGATCCATTCCTTTGTGTTCATGTGTGTATGTGTATATGTACTTTTGTATTTATGAATGGACAGTAAGGGGAGATCTCAGGATGAAAAAGTTTGAAAGCTGTTTTTATTTTACTTTATTTTGGGCATGTGCTTTCTGGTTTCCAGACATTATATTTTATAATATATTAAATATTTATATTTATTAAATATATCTATACATTTATGTTTTGGTTTTGATCTGAACCTGTGATTTCATCAGTTTACATGTCAGAGGGTGGGTTTAAATGCAGTATTTGTTGTTTACAATGCCAGTACAAGGTACAAGGGCCTGTACTCTGTCTGCTGCACCACCTAGCTGCCCCTCTCCAGCTCCATCCTTGAGGAGCCTTGGGGACTCTTCAAACTTGCCTCTCCTTCTAAAGACACTTCAGTTAATTTGATCCTCCAAACAAACTTGTGAGGTGGGGAGAGCAGAGAATATGATTCCCATTTTATGGATGAAGAAACAGAGACCTAGTGAGATAAGGTGCTTTGCCCAAAGTCACACAGCTAATTATCATCAGAGCCACAGTTTCACCTTTAGATCAGTTATCTTTTCCTTCTGCCCTTTGCCTTGTAACTGGACCCCATCAGAGCTGCATTGGGGATGCATATTTTAGGAAAACAGTCTTGTAGAAGAGACCTTCTAAAAGTCTATATCTGTCAGCAGTCATTATTGAGTGCTTACTTTGTGTGAAGCGATGGAAGTAGATACAAAGAAAGGTTAAGATAGCCCCTTCCCTCAAGGATCTTACATTCTAGTGGGAGAGATAACACACAAAAAAACCACTTACGTACAAGGTCCATATAGAGTTGATTGAAGCTGATCTCAGGGAGTGGGGCCATAGCTCCTGGGGACCAATGAAAGGCCTTTTGCCAAAGGTGGGAGTTGAGATTTGAAGGAAGGAAAGGAAATTTACAGGCAGAGAGATGAGATGTAGCAGAACATTCCAGGTGTGGGAAGCAACCAGTGTAAACACACTGTTGTTTGTAGGGAGCTACCCATTAAATTGAATGTGTTCTCTAAGCTGCATTGCATCCTGCCCTCCCCCCACTCCCCACTTCCATTCTACTCCAATTAGAGAGGCAGTACCGTAGAGCAGAATGAACCCTGGCCTAGAAGTCAGAGAACTTGGGTTGCAGTTCTGTCTGGCCCATTTATTAGCTGAGTGATTTGGGGCAAGTCACTTAATCTCTGACCCTCAGTTTCCTCATCTGTAAAAGGAGGAGGTGACCTCCATGGTCTCATTTAGCTCTAAATCTAAGGATTCTGGTACTCTGGAGAGAGGTAGAAGCAGACTGGTTTATAAAATACTGTGGCTGCCAATTCTTTTGTAGGCAGAGGGGCTTAATCCATTGGAAAAATCAGTAGATAAAACATGTCTGGGAATTTGGACTGACCACCGTCAGCCTTAGGCTCCATAGAAACTGAGCTAGTTTAAAGATCTGTCCAGAGGTCGAGTTAGATGCTCCTTCCTTCCTTCCTTCCTTCCTTCCTTCCTTCCTTCCTTCCTTCCTTCCTTCCTTCCCTTTCTTCCTTCCCTTTCTTCCTTCCTTCCCTTTCTTCCCTCCTTCGCTCTGGCAGTCATGCTTAAGTGACTTGCCTGGGGTCACAGATCTAGTAATTGTCTGAGTCTGGATTTAAATTTAGGTCCTTCTGATTCCAGGGCCAGTACTCTATCCATTGCACCACCTAGCTTCCCCTGTCCAGCTTCATTCTTGAGTAGCCTTGGGGACTCAGACTAAATTGAAATCTAGGGTCTGTTCCCAAAGAAATTTAAGGTCTGTGAATCATAAAAACATAGAAACATAGACTAATGGAGCCAGAAGGGCTCTTAGAAACTATTATGTCCCAAATTTCTCATTTTATAGATGAGGAAACTGAGGCCCAGAAAGAATAAGTGATTTGACCGTGTGGCTGGTTAATATAATAGCTGGCATTTTATAATGCTCTAAGGTTTACTAAGTGTTTTATATACATTATTTCACTTGAGCCTCTTGATATCAATAACAGCAACAATCATTAATAATAATAACTAGCACCTATAGTTTTAAGATTTGTAAAATGCCGTATATGTGAATATATGAATATGTTATATATAATCTCATTTGATCCCCATACCAACTGTGAGAGGTAGGTTCAGTTATTATCTTCATTTTACAGGTGAGGAAATTGAGGCAGACAGAAATAAAATGAATTGTTCAGGGTCACACAGCTAATGTCTGGGGCAGGATTTGAACTCAGGTCTTTTACAAGTTCAGTTCTCTCTCCTCTGTGCCATCTCACTGCCAACATTATGAGGTCAATACTACCGGGTATCAGTACTGCAAGGTATTACTAAATCCATTGTGTAGAACAAGAAACAAAGTCTTTGAGAGGGTACTGACTAATAATAATAATAATAATACCAACAACTAATATTTATTTAGCATTTTACTCTGCATCAGGTATTATGCTAAGTGCTTTGTAATTATCTCGTTTAATCCTTACAACAGTCTTGGGAGATAAGTGCTATTATTATCCCCATTTTACAGATGAGGAATCTGAAGCAAACAAGGGCTAAGTCTCTTGTCCAGGGTTATACGGTTAGTAAGTGTCCATGGCTGGATTTGAACTCTCAGACCCAGAACTCTATCCACTGCGCCACCTAGCTGCCTGTCCTTGGTCTTGTATGTTGTATCTAAAGTGGGATATTGACGCAGGTATTCCTGAGTTTAATCAGGTGGAGAATTCTGTCCTTTGTACCATACTACCTTTCTCTGGGTTTGTGATTCTTAATCCACTCTGCTCTCCACTTACACTACACCATAAATCCCCAGCCTTGCCTTTCCATCAGTCTGGTCTCCTGAGATCCCCTGAACAGGGCTGAGTGGAAGCTAAGGTGATCTCCTTTGGGTACGCTTCAGGGCAGAATGAACCCCGCAGGCCTGCCATAGCCTGCATCTGTATCAAGGGGGGAGCAGCAAGAAGTGGCAATGCCTTTGGGAATGAGCTGAGGCAAAGTGAGCTTGGTGAGTCCCTGGGCTATAATAATACCTCTCATTCACAGTCATTTAAGGTTTGCAAAATGCATTCCTCTCGACAACCCAACATGGCAAGTAGAGGAGGGATTGTGGTCTTTACCTTAGAGATGAGTGTAAAACTAAGAGAAACTGAGGACTTGCTGCTGGCAGTCATTGTGAAGAAGGTGGGGGGACACAGCTTGGTACAATATAAAGAACACTGATATTGGAATCTGGGGCCCTGAGTTCAAATCTCATCTCTGATGCTTTCCATCTGTTTGCTGGAAGGACTTTATAAACCACATACCTTTGGCCAAATCACTTCTACTTGGTCTCAGTTTCCGTGACTGTAAAATGTTGGGGTTGGACCAGAGGGTCTTCTACAGCTAGGATCCTATGATTGATCATTCAGTGAGCCCTTATTAAGCCCTCATGAGTCTGGACTAGAACCCTGACTTTTTGACTCCAAGTCTAGTCCTCTTTCTGCTACATCATGCTTCTCAGTTATAAAAGTGACATTCCTGACCCTTCAAGTACTAAGGATTTAATAAGTGCCTACTGTGTACCAGGGAGCTGAGTTAGGTACTAAGACAAAAACAAAATTGTCCCTCACCTCAGTAAGCTTACATTTCTTTTTCTTTGGAGGGGGGAAGGCAGGGCAATTGGGGTTAACTGACTTGCCCAAGGTCACATGGCTAGTAAGTGTTAAGTGTCTGAGGTCAAATTTGAACTCAGGTCCTCCTGGCTCTAGGGATGGTGCTCTATTCACTGCACCACCTAGCTGCCCCAGCTTACATTTTTAATAATATGTACACACATAGATATATGCAAAAGAGATCCATGGGAGGGAGGGACCAGTAGACTTAGGGAGCCAGAAAACAGATGCCTAATTGAGGGAGGCTGTGGGGAAGTGCTTGAGCTGAGCCTTAGAAGGAAACCAGGAATTCCAAGAAAGAGATATACCCTGTGAGGGTCTCTTTCCCCCACCTCAGGCAAGTAGAGAACTGAATGATCCATGCCCTCCACTGTCTCTCTCACCTGTTCTCTCTCCCTTGTAACTGTTTTCACAATGTGCATGTTCAGGATGGACAGCCATAGAACAGAATGAAATGTGCTGTCTATGGTGAAGGTAGAAGCAGCATTCTCTGAAGAGTTAGTGTTTTCAGGGTGTGGGGCAGACCAGCAAGGAACTTCTAGCTGGATTCTGCCAAAGGAAAGATGTAGCAGTCCTGATTTGGGATTAGGGAAATCTGGATCCAGACTGAGGTTTTGCCACTAACTCACTCTGGGATCCTGGACCACCAGTCTCTTCCTCAGTCTGGGTCTGAATTTTTTAATGTAAATAATGGAGGGGAAATCTTGTGGAACAGATAGGTTGCTAGGCTTCGAATCAAGAAGACTTTGGTTTAAATTCTGCCCCCAAATACTAGAGCATATAACTAAGTCATAGATGAGTTGAAGTCTGCATTGGTGGAGGCAGAAAGGGGAATTCCCACACCCGGAGGCCCCCACGCTAAAGAAACCACAGGTGCTTTGTGTACTTGTACATTGAGTATTAGATGATCTGTAAGATTCATTAAAAAATTATTAAGGGTCTCCCTTTCCAGCTAGAGGCAATTAGGTGTGACACAGTGGATAGAGGACCAGATCTAGAGACAGGAAAACTTGAGTTTAAATCCTTCCTCAAACACTTAGGAGCTTTGTGACCCTTGGACAAATCACTTAATCTCTGCCTGCCTCAGTTTCCTCATCTGTAAAGTGGAGATAACCGTAGCACCTGCCTCCCAGAGTTGTTGAAAAGATAAAATGAGGTAATATTTGTAAAGTGCTTTGCAAACCTTTTTGTGCCGTTGTGGTTGCTGTTCAGTCATTTCACCTGTGTCTGATTCTTTGTGGCCCCATCTGGGGCTTTCTTGGCTGAGATAGTGGAGCGGTTTGCCATTGCCTTTTCCAAGTACCATGTAGCTATCAGCATTATAAGCTCTGTGGTCCTAATTCGAATGCCATCACAAAACCCAACTCAAAGGCTCTTTTTTTAAAAACAGGAATTCCCCCCTTTTTGCTTTCAAGCCTTTCCCCAAGGCATTCACATTTGTATGCAGGAGTAGGAGGGAACTCTCCTTTGGGGGGTCTGACTGCCAGGTCTGATCTGCTTCATGAGCCCAGGGTTCTGAAGGAGGACAGAGCCTGTCAAGCTGAAGTGGTGAGTGAGTAAGACCTACACAGGGGGAATTCCTTTCTCCACGAGAACACATGCTCTAGTTTCCGAATGGAGATGTGTCCCACCATGCAAAATAACTGATGCTTTTGAAGTATGAGGGAAATTATTTTGTCATTTAAAAAATAAGGGTCATCATCAACAGAGTTATCCATGAGCCCTTTGGGCCATTCAGGTAATAGCCATATTACTGATTAGCTTTCACAAATGAACTCTTTTTAATGAGAGATAATAATTAATTGCATACGGTCATAGAAAGAGCACCTGTTTAGAAGTCAGAAGGCATGAGTTTGAATCCCATTTCTCACATTTACTAGCTTTGTGACCCTGGGCAAATTACTCTCATTTACTGGTCTGTAAAATGGAGGTTGTGATAGTTGCCCTACCTACCTCAAAGGGTTTATGTGGTCATAGATTTAAAACTAGAGGGATCACAGAAGAAACTTAGTCCAACACCCCTCATTTTATAGATAAGGAAACTGAGGCCCAACAGTGTTAAATGACTTGCCCAAGGTTCTACAAGGGATTAAGTACCAAGGATGGGATTTGAATCCAGGACCTCTGACTCCAGAGCAAGGTGATTTGTGAGGCAAGTGTTTTGTAAGTCTTTTTTTTTTCTTTTTGGAGGGGGAAGGCAGGGCAATTGGGGTTAAGTGACTTGCTCAAGGACACATGGCTAGTTTTGTGTTAAGTGTCTGAGGTCACGTTTGAACTCAAGTCCTCCTGACTCCAGGGCTGGTGCTCTATTCACTGTGCCACCTACCTGACCTGTGTTTTGTAAGTCTTAAAGCAATATAGAAATGCAAGCTATTATCATTAATTAATTAATTAAAAAGACTAGAGAGTTTTCTTCTCTTTGGCTATAGAGTATGCCACTTGGTAGAAGAACATAAATATAAACCAGTGGTGTGACAGAATGATGTAGAGCAAGGAATGCGGCCTGAGAATTCATAGAGCAGACAGACAAAGTTTCTAGTCTTAGACCTGCCAGTTATTTGAACCTCAGTTTTCTCATCTATAAAATGGGGTTACATGAAATGATACTAAGGTCTCTTTCAGGTCTAACATTATTTTCTAAAATCCTTTTCAGCTCGGAATTCCTGTGTTCTGATACTAAACTCAAAATAGCTCTGAAATTCTGTATTTTTGTCATCATCATGGCATGAGGCATGATGAGATTCTATAGAATAGGAAGGGATATCAAAGAGAACCTACAATCTAAGGTTATAAAAATTATAGCACTGTCTTTTATTTATCGATTGCTGGAAAATGGAATTTTTCTCATGTGATGGCACTCACAGCTCGAATTTGGGTGGGTGCAAAGGAGGTGATGACTTCGCCATTGTGGTGGTGAAACAGAGCTAAGCCAGCCTGTCTGTTTTATAGATGAGGATACTGAGGCCCAGTGGTGGTTAAGTGACTTGCCCAACCTCTGTTTCACTAATACAGCAGGCCAACTGGCTGAATTCAATTCAGCCTTTATTACGCTCCTACTGTGTGCAAAGTTCTGGACTAAGCAAGAGGGATTCAGAGACCAAAGTCTACCATCTCTTCCTGCCACATATGAAGAAATCTTCACATGCTTGATGGAACAAGTGGATCGGAACTGTTTGTTCCAGTGGCCCTGAAAGTGGCTGAAGCAGGTGCCGTGGAGTGGTCAGACATCAAAGGTCATTGGCTGTGTTTGTCTTGACTTGTGTCTTGACTTTTGTCCTGCTGCTGAACTTCAGTGACTGTAGAAGAGAGAGTGGGGCTGATGACTTCGTGCATCTCTGCCTCACTTAAATCCAGTGCACACCCAAGTCAAAGCTTCACCCCATGACATCATTGGTCCTCTTTGAAAATGAAGGGTGAACAATAACAACATACAGGGAACAGAGGCAGTATGACCTGTGTATAGAAATGGAGATCTCTTCAATTTTATTGGTGGTTTGGGGACAGTGACTGTCATTTTGCCTGTCAAAGTATGGGGGAGACTTATTTCTGATTCACAAATATGGATATTAAGATTTTATTAATTAATAAACTTTTTAGAAGTGTTGTTAAATGCTTGGTTTCCAGCCGAGTCACTCCACGCTGGTATGTGTAGTTCTACCAAATTAATTCAATAGGTAATATAGAAGAAAGGACTTGGATTTGGATTCAGAAGACCTGAGTTCAATCCCAACGCTGCCACTAACTTGATTTGTCCTTAGGCAAATCACTTAACTTTATTTGGTCTCAATTTCTTCATCTGTAAAATGGAACATAGGAAGGATTAATTAAATAAATGCTTACTATGCATAGGACCCTGCCCTTGTTACTTAGCATATAGAGCTAAAAATGGCACTGTTTTTACCCTCAAGAACTTTATAGTATAATTAGGAGGAAAGGTCATAGAAGCAAAGGATGATAGCTCTAAAAGTCAACCTCAGAGGCCATCCAGTCCAATATCATTTAAGCAATGAGGAAACTGAAGCCCAAGAGGGTTAAATCACTTGCTCATGGTTACATAGCTTGTGAGTGTCAAAAGTAGGATTTGAACTCACATCCTCTGACGAGCATTATTGTTCTTTCCACTGAACTGCACTGTATATATTAGTTTAGACAAATAGTTATTCTGGGAGGGAGAATATGATGGGGACAAAGGCAATTAAAACTCTCCAAGAAAAAATTTAGGAGGAAGAGAAGTGGGTTGAGATAAGTTTGGTGAGAGAGAGAGAGAGAGAGAGAGAGAGAGAGAGAGAAGAAATAAAGAATAAAGGGGGATTAGAGACATACATATGAAATCCTTTCAGTTTTTATTTAATGACCCTTGAATTTAGAGCAGAGAGCAGTGTCTAGTGATGATATTCCCAGGATACTGTGAGTGAAGAAGGAAGCTGGGTACTTATTTTTCATCGTTAATTTTTCAGTCATGTTTCCCGTCATTTTTCTTCTTCCCTCCCTTCTTTTTTTCTCTTTTCTCTATTTCTCTTTTCTGTCTCTTTCTCTCTCTCTCTCTCCCCTCTCTCCTCTCTTTTATCTCTCTCTTACTCCCCTCCCTCTCTCCCCCCTCTTTCTTTCTCTCTCCTCCCCTCTCTCTCCCCTTTTCTTCCCCTTATTTCTCCTCTCTTATTTTGCCTAAGAACATATAAGTGCATATATGTTGCATTTGCAATATATTTGCATATATTCATAGATACATATGTCTAAAAACACATTTGTTCAAAGTTAAATGCCTTTCCCAGCAAAGTACTTCTGAGAGTTGTTTCCTGTTTTTAACTCTCATCTATGGTATTATTAAATGTTAACTGCTAGATGCAGTCAGGTTCTCAAATTTCTTAAGTGTTTTGTGGCTACCCAAGCTTTTTTGCTAAAAGCAGCCTTTATTTAAAAAAAAAAATTATCAATATCTCTTGGTTTTTTCACATCACCTTCATTTCCAAACATATCCCTCTCTCCCTACCCTTGCAGCCTTTGTAACAACCTTGTCAAAAAAAAAAGTCTTTAAGACAGGAAAAAAGCAAGTCAGCAAAACGAAACCAACACTTCAGCAGAGTCTGGATGTGCAGTGTTCCACAGCCATAGTCCTCCACCTCTGAAAAGAAGGGAAGACCAGGCATTTTCTCATCTCCTTTGGGATTATGCTTGGTCAGCATAACTAAAAAGTGCTCAGTTTTGTTGCTCTTTCTGTTGACATTGTTTTCATCTCAGTGTATCATGTTTTTCCGGTTTTGCCTATTTCACTTTTGTTTGAAGACTGGGTCTCGATTATCTCACCCTGGCAGGAAGTCCATGGACCACTCATGGGCCCAGTCTCACTCTTTTTTTTTTTTGCCTTTTGGAGGGCAATTGGGGTTAAGTAACTTGCCCAAGGTTACACAGCTAGTATTTTTGTGTGGGTGTTAAGTGTCTCAGGCCGGAACCGAACTCGAACTCCGGTCCTCCCAACTCCAGGGCTGGCGCTTTACTTACTGCGCCACCTAGCCGCCCACACTCTTGATCAGCACAGAGGCATTGATTGACCTGTTTGGTTTCTAACCTGGGCTGGCTCACCCCTCCTTAGGCAACTTGGTCTCCCCTGAGCCACAAACTTCCATTCCTCCCCTCCCAGAGGCCCCATATTGATGCCAGACTTAGTAAAGAGACCTCATTGACTTTAGCCCTACTGCATTTCAGAACTCTGGAGCTCAAGAGGCCCACCAGCCTCAGTCTCCTGAGGAGTAGAGATTTTCAGGCATGTATGTGCTGCCAACATACTTGGCCTTACTTCACTTTGCATCCGTTCATTTGAGTCTCTGTGCTTCTCTGCATTTCTTGTATTGATTCTTATTAATATTGCATTACATCCTTGTATTTCAGTTTGTTGAACCATTTCCCAGTCAATGGACACCTTTGTTTCCCCTTATTTGCTGCTACAAAAGTGATCAGTTTTTATGGTTCTCTTCATTGTGGGGACAGCTCCAATGCCATTCTCTTGTCATAGTGGCATCCAAGGTCCCTCCAGGCAGCACAGGGATTTTGTTGGGTTCAAGTATTAATTTCATCATCTTTAATAGTCTGGGCAAGTAGTTGATAGATCCTGGACAAGTCACTTAACCCTGGTTGCCTCAGTTCCTTCATCTGTAAAATGACCTGGAAAAGGAAATGGCAAACCATTCCAGTATCTTTGCCAAGAAAAAACAAAAAATGGGATCATGAAGAATTGGACACAACTGAAAAAACTGAACAATAACAAAATACATAGTCTGCTTTCCATACCTACATGGCTGACTATTAGCCACTTACTGTCCACTGTTGTACAGTGTGGTACACGTGCTGATTTTAACTAGTTGTTTAATTTTCAGTGGAAATTCACACTGGTATAAAGCCTAGATATTGATTTTTAAAAGCTCCTATGGGCTGGTTGGGGCAGCTCGGTGGTGTAGTGGATAGATAGAGTGCTGGTCCTAGAGTCAGACCTAATCTGCCTCAGATACTTACTAGCTGTGTGACCCTGGGAAGGTCACTTAGCCCTATTTGCCTCAGTTTTCTCATCTGTAAAATGAACTGGAGAAGGAAATGGTGAACCGCTTCAATAACTTTGCTAAGAAAACGCTAAAAGAGGTCCCAAAGAGTAGAACATGACTGAAAATGACTGAAAACAACAACATGGGGAGGTCATCTCTCTGATGGATTTTTATGCTGTGGATATAAAGATTCTTGCTAAAAGAATTCAGCCTGGAGAGAACCACATGGAGTCTCCGACTCACTCTGCATACTTTTTTTCCTAGCCTAGCACTATTCACCCTTGTATTAATAGTTTTTTTTTTCCCTTGGCAAGTCATGTCATCTCTCTCAAATTCAGTTTCCTTATTTGTAAAAAACAGGGATTAGATTTGGTGGCTTGTAAAGTTACTTCCTTCTCTAAGCCTATGATGCTACGGAGGCAGCATTTGTGGCCTGGGAGCTTGACCACAGTTCTCTGGTTAACTGATCTTTTAGCTCAATGAGTGTTTGCTTGGGATGGTCATTGCACCTGGCTATGAAGGTTGTGGACAACTTCTAGGACACGGGTTTCATTGATTGTAGAAGACCTGGCTGGTTCTTACTCTTAAGGGAAAGGATTTTTTTTGGAAGGAACCATTTTGTTTCTGGGTCATAAAACAATAGATTTTTTTCTTTTATAATTTTTCTTTTATTTATTTTTTAAAGCAATTGGGGTTAACTTGCTCAAGGTTACACGGTCAGTTATTTCTGGGTGTGGTGGTAAGTATCTGAGCCGGATTCAATCCCAGGTCATCCTGACTCTGGGGCCAGTGGTCTTACTCACTAAGCCACCTGGCTGCCCCTAAGCAGTTGGGGTTAAGTAACTTGCTCAAGGTTACACGGCCAGGTGTTTCTGAGTGGGTGCTAAGTGTCAGAGCCTGGATTCAATCCCAGGTCATCCTGACTCTGGGGCCGGTGCTCTTACTCGCTATGCTACCTGGCTGCCCCAACAATAGATTATTTTCAAAGAACTATAGAATTACAGGCATACAACTGGGATTCAGTCTGAAGGGGCCTACCTATTTAACAAGCCCTAAGTGCAGAGAATTACATCAATTCTTTGTGGGCCATCAGGAGTCCTTCATGGGTTTTCTGTATTGTTTGTTGGCTCCTGTGAGTCCTTTGTAGTTTTCTGTGGGATGGAATGAATTTGAGAGCTTGTATGGGATCTGGAATCTTTTACCCTATGTCTGTGGAGACCTAGACAAGAGGTTATATTTGTAGATGTTTCCCAGAGTAAACTCAAGGTGGGAGCATAAAGAGGAAGAAAGGAAGTGAGAAGATGAGAGGTGATGAGAAGAAAATGAGGGAATTTTTGATACATTTACTAAAATTGGATTCAGTCTATGTAAGCTCGAGGTTTGTACAGGGCTTTGGATATATACATGTATATGCATATGTTATGTACACATACATATATGCATGTGTTCATAGTCATATACATATGTGTGCACCTATACACATGCACATATGTGTATATATGTTGCTGTTAGTTGTTTTCAGTTGTGTTTGACTCTTTGTGACCCCTTTTGGGCTTTTCTTGGCAAAGGTACTGCAGTGGTTTGCTGTTTCCTTCTCTAGCACATTTTATGGATGAGGAAACTGAGGCAAATAAGATTAAGTGACTTGCCCAAGGTTACGCAGCTGCTAAGTGTCTGAGGCCAGATTAAAACTTGGGTCTTCCTGACTCCAGGCGTGGCACTCCCTCCAATGTGTCACTTAGCTGTGTGTGTGTGTGTGTGTGTACATGTATACATGTACATGTATATATGTATGGGGGGGAGAGAGTATGTGTGTGTGGGGGTTTTGTGTGTAGGGGGCATCTGACATACTTGAATAGATAAACAGCTTTAACCATTGTGGTTGATGAATCAGCTAACCCTCTGAATTGGTAATGGGAATTTAAGGCTTAGCAGTTACTTTTCTGAAGGAGCTTTTCCTAGTGAACAGTGGTTATGGTGATGTGTAGCCAACACTGAAGACCTTTCATAGATAAAGACTTTTCTTTGTGTGAAGAGATATTTCATTCCCAGATATTCTGACTTTGTGGGCATGGGATGGGGTGTTTGGAGCTGGTCTTAGGTGTTCACAAGAACCTTCCTCATTCTAGCTATTATATCTTTTTTATACCTCTTTAAGTTTAGGTTGTATTGATTGCTCCAGTGGGCTGTAAGCCCATTGAGGGCAGAAACTGTGGTGTTTTTATATATGTATGTATGTCTGTATATATGTGTGTATATATATGTATGTGCATTGGTTTAAACATAGTTCATGCTTAATAAATGTGGATTGAATTATTTTTAAAAAACAGGAGATAGTGAATTAATTTCTCTTTTGAGCCTCGCTATCAACTTTCCAAAATTACCAGATGTCCAGTAGTCTAAAATATCAAAGCTAGGGTTCACATAAGAGCCTCTTGACTTTCTTCTATGCATTGTCGTTATGATAAGCCTTCATTTCTGAGCTGTGACTTGAAGACTAAGCTTTCAGAAACCTGCAGATGGCAGTCCTCAGTGAGTTTATGGAAGGATGGGGACATGGTCTCCCCTCACCTCACATGAGTGCCCTGGCATTATACACAGGGTGGTTGTTAGGACCAGATCAGCTAATGTATGTAAAAGTGCTTTTTAAATTGGAGAGCCTTGTATGAACTGATGCAGAACAAAGCAATCAGAACCAGGAGAACAATTTACACAATGACCACAGTAAAGTAAGAGAAAGAGAGAAAGAGATCACAGCTCTGATCCCTGCAATGACTAATTGACTCTGTGGGACTCATGACATAAACCTTTCTCTTCTCAGTACAAAGCAAGGCAGGGGCCTGTAGGTGAGGAACAGGATGTGTTGTTAGGTGTGATCAATGTCTCTGTTACTTTGTTTTGCCCAATTCTACCTTTTATTTTTATTACAAGTGTGGGTTTTATTGGGTATATAATAATTGGGAAGTAACGGTAATTTTTTTAAAAAAATATCAAGATTTTCTTTTCTTTTTACAGAAGAACTAGGTATAAATGTATACCTGGAAATTTGAAAATAAATAGATTAATGAATTGGAAAGTGGTGCAGATGTGTTGGGGAAGGGAGAGAGGTTTTGAGATTTTTTTCGTGATTCTATGTTTCACCACATAATTGTGGCAAATTTTCTTGTTGCAAAAAAGTGGAGTGTGATCATTATGTGAAGCTTTAAAAAAAAATTGTACTGGTAATATTTAAAAATCATTTATTACTAAACAGTCTTTGGTGCAAGATTGCAATGCTTGGAATACATGCTAAAATTGAATACTGACAGTGTGTGTGTTCTTGAGTATTCTGGGCTGGTGGCTCGCAGTGTGTGAGAGATAAATGTGTACGCATATGCTAGCCACTGGTGAATACGTTGCTGCTCTGTTTACCTTTTAAGCCACCTGATGAATAGAATTTTACCATATGACGATCATGTGATGAAAGGTTATAAACCAGTTTTTGACTAGAAAGAAACAAACAAAACGCCCCCAACCCCAAAGAATAAACAAAAAAATGGTCTAACGATTATGCTGTGAAATATGATGGTTATATGGTGTGTGTGAGTGTGAACATGAGTATGCCTGCAAACACTCATGTATATCCATGTTTGTTCCCAGACCAGAGCAGTAAGGGAAAGAACACTGGCCCTGGAATCAGGGGATCTGGATTCAGATCTCATCTCTGATACTACCCTATGTGAACTTGGCCAAGTCAACCTCTTCTGTCCTCAGTTTCCTAACCTGTAAAATAAGAGAGAACAGCATGAAGGAAGCACCACTGTGCACTCGGCCAGAAGTCCTTCCAGTCGTTGAGCTGCCAAGGGATGCCCTTGCATCTCTGCTTCGATACTTTTCAGGAGATGCAAGCAAGTATTCGAGCCAGAGAAGAGACTCCTTGCTGTATTATTTGGCTCCAGGCATTTCCTTGCTTGCTGGGTAGCTAAATGAAAAAGAACAGGGAAAAATGTAATGGGCTTCGTACTTCCCAGTGGTAAGAAAATGCTCTCTTTAGGAAATAAAAATAACTCATATTTACATAGTGCTTTAAGGTTTGCAAAGCACATTGTTCACAATAACCTTGTGAGGTAGATAGCACAAATACCATTATTCCCAGCGTTTTTTAAATTTTATTTTATTTTTTGAACTGGCAGGGGAATTGAACCAATGATTAAACAATGTAAGGAACTCCTGGCACGGGAACTCCCTTCACTAACACATATAGGAAACTTCTCCATAACTTAGTCTTAGAGAGTTGCCTAGGACACCAGAGAAATTAAATGTTTTGCCCACAATGTGTCAAAGGCAGAACTTGAACCCAGTCCATGTTCCGGATTCCAAGGGAAATTCTTTGCTTGCTGCTTTTTTTCTTTTTTTGAGGGGAGAAGGCAAGGCAATCGGGGTTAAGTGACTTATCCAAGGTCACACAGCCAGTTAAGTGTCTTAAGTGTCAGTTAAGGATTTGAACTCTAGTCCTCCTGACTTCAGGGCTGGTTCTCTATTCACTGTTCCACCTAATGGCCCCTCTTCTTGCTTCTTTACCAAGGTACCTTTTGTCTCAACTTTATAGATGAGAAAACTGAGGGTCTCGGAGCTTGTGACTTGCCTGTGATTACAGATCCATTCATTGTTTCAGACAGGATTTAACCCAAAGTCTCTGACACTAAGACTAGCATTTTATGTGCCATGCCCTACTATCTCTTTATTATAAATAAACCCAGGAGTCTTATAGCAATGCTCATTGTAAATGGTGTTCTAACTCTGTCTCCAATTTCTAACCATATTTTGAGATTCTCAATATCAATAGGCTTCATTTTTTGTTGTTTTATTTCTTTTTGAAGGGCAATTGGGGTTAAGTAACTTGCCCAAGGTCACACGGCTAGTTTGTGTGTGTGTGTGTGTGTGTGTGTGTGTGTGTGTGTGTGTGTGTGTGTGTTAAGTGTCTGAGGCCAGATCTGAACTCAGGTCCTTCTGACTCTGGGGCCAGAGCTCTACTCACTGTGCCACCTAGCCGCCCCAGATAGGCCGCATTTTTTAATGTTTCCAAAGATCTTTTCACATATTTTATCTTTTGATCCTGATGACAATCCTGTGATGTAAAATGTTGTTACATCAATTTCACAGATAGACAAGCTGAAGCCCCAAAGATATCTTGAATTACTTTTGTTGTTCAGTCATTTCAGTTGTGTCCATCTCATTGGGACCCCATTTCTGTTTTTTTTTTGGCAAAGATACAAGGTGGTTTGTAGTTTCCTTTTCTGCAACTGAGGAAATTGAGGCAAATAGGATGGAATAGCTTGACCAGGGTCATAGTTAGGAAGTGTTTGAGGTCAGATTTGAACTCAAGATGAGTCTTCCTGACTCCAGGCCTGACACTACCCACTGAGCCACCTAGCCACCATGATTTCCTTGGTAATGCCCTTAGTGAGGAGTGGAGTGGGCAACAGAACTCTAGTCTTTTTTTAAGCTACATGAACTCCTAAACAGACAATATGATATAGGTGAATGCTTTGAGTCACTGTTGGAAAAAAAAAAAAGGTTGGGAAACTCCTTATGTCCTTAGTTACTTTTCAAATATTCAGATGCACTATTAGCTTATGGTTAGCATTTTGTTTTTCTCCCAAATATGAATCTTGGTGAATTCCAAATTCACATCTGGTTTAAAGAATGAAAACAACAATTTATGTTAACCAAACATAAGAAAGAAAGGTAAAGTCTATAGTCCCACCATTGGTAATGATCAACTCCCATCAGACCTTACATACCATTTTTAAAATAACCCTCCAATACGTATACTCATCACAGAAGATTGTATGTCCTAGTTCTATGTGCTTGGGTCTTATTGCACTATTAGACTATAAACTCCATGAAAAGTACTCTGCCTTGTCTGGGTGTGGGATCTCTCCTAATACCCAAGTACTGTGCTATGCATACAGGAAAGCCCATGAATAAAGGGATAAATGGAACTATTTGTTATGCCTTTGCTACTTTTGAGCCTATTTACCATCCACTTTTCCTACCACTCTTTTTCTTTCATGATTGTCTCCTTGTTCTCCTCCTACTTCTTTGACTGTGCCTTCTTGGCCTCCTTTTTCAGGTTATCATCCATGTCCTACCCAGTGTACTCCAGAGCTCTTTCCAAAGACGCTACCTCCCTCTCTCTTCTCTGTCAGTGATTTCAGCTTCTCTGGATTAGTCTATCATCTCAATGTAGATACCTTCCAGGTCTTCATATCCCAACCTAGTGTTTGTCTTGAATTCTAGTCCTGCGTCACTAGCTGCCTATTGGACATCTCCAAATGGATGTTCCATAGGCATCTCCGGAGGTACTCATTATGTCTAAAGCAGAACTTAAATTCTTCCCTCCCCAGACCCTCCCTTCCTTTTAATGTTACTGTTTCTATTGACTGTACTGACATTCTTCTAGTTACCTAGTTTTGCAACCCAAGTCTCCCTCACTTCCCGTTGCCAATTAATTGCCAACTCTTGTTGATTCTCTCTCCATTGTATTGCTCATATGGCCAACTATCCTAGTTTAGGCCTAAATCATCTTGCACCCAGACTGTGGCAAAAGTTTCCTAATTGATTTCTCTGCCTCAAGTCTTACTACCTCTAGATAACTTATCAAGGTGATATTCCAAAGGCACGAATTTCACCATATCATTCTCTGATCAAGAAATTCCATTTGGCTCCCTATTTGTCTTCAGGATAAAATATGAATTCCCCTAGCTTTTTAAGCCTTTTCACTTATTTGGTTTCGGCCTACCTTCTCAGGTTTAACATATGTAACTCCTTCATAAGTTCTATGTTGTGTTCAAACCGACCTTCCTGTTGCTCATTCATGACATTCTGTGTCCCTTCTTTGTCTAAGATTTCCATGGAATGCATTCCCGCCTCACCACCACTTTGTAGAATTTCTAGCTTCCTTCGAAGCTCAGCTCCAGAGGCAGCTCGTGTAGGGGCCCCATCTTGATCCTTCAGAATGGTATTTCTCCCACTCTACCCAAAATTATTGATCTATTTTGTGTATGCTTAGTACTTAGTTTTCTGTGTATTTTTGGTTCCCCCCAAATAGAATAGAAGATCTTTGAGGACATTGTTTTTTTGGATTTTGTCTTTTTATACCCAACATATGACATACATTTTGATGAATAGTAGGCACTTAATAAATATTTGTAAAATAAATCAATGATGATGGACTGGTAGATAATTTCTTTATGTTTTGGCAAGCTTTATAAATTCTTATTTTTAAAAATTCATTTATGTCTTTGGAAAAAATGCAACCAGCATGTCCCAGGGTAATTTCAACAGAATCTTTTGTGCTTTTGGATCCAGGTCAGATATAGCATACATCAGGAGTGTTAGACGTGCAGGCCACAACACTCTTTAATGTGACCCAAACCAGATTAAAATGTAGTTCCTATTGGATTTTAATGTGTTGATTATTAATAAAAATACATGAACATGTATGGTTTTCCAAGTTAACATGTGATCTGCAGGGATCCTTATATACAGTTTCACGGCCCCCATTTCTGTTTGATTTCGACAGCACTTGGCATATGCCCATTTTCCAGGAGGAATGACTGACATGAATATACGAGCTGGTCTAGTGCCCTCTTGCAGTATTGATTCATTCTTTTTAGCTCATTGCTGATTGAGGAAATTGCTGTCAGACCAGATCTGTTCTACTGTGTGCTTCATTTGTCTATACAAAAACTCTCCATTCTGAACTAATCTGTTTTCCCCTTTCCTTTTGACTGGTCTCTTTGGGTGTATTAAGGGCACATAGTAGTCTCATCTTAGGACAGGTAGTCCTTGGACACTGTAAAAATTAAAGAGTGCTTTAACAGGTAAGTGTTGGTAAATATCACAGGGGAATGTAGGCTGAATTTGCTTTTTCCATCTTTTTTCCAAATTTTCTTTTTTATTATGAACTTTAAATACATTTACAAACATAAACATTTCCATATGCAAAGAGGCAAAATAGAGGATTATCTTTGAAACAACAAATCTCTATTACATTTAGATTGTTTCTTTTTAAAAGTGGCTATTAAATTGAACACTACAGTTCTTATATGTGTCCCTTTGTGAACTTCTGATCTTTTTGTGTATTTTAACATTGTTCCATTGACACACTTTTCTTTCTTTTCACTTTTTTCACATCCTCTCGTCACTCCTCCCTTTCTCCTTAAAAGGGCCCTTTCGTGTAAACCAGTACCATCAAGCAAAACACATTCCCATATTGTCCATGTCTAAAAATGAATCTCATTCTGTATCTATAGGCCTTCTTTTTGTTGGAGTTATGATTGATCATTGCATTGATTGTAGTTCTTAAGTCTTTCAGAGTTCTTTTCCTTTATGATATGATAGTCATTGTTTAAATTTTTCTTCTAGTCTTGCTCATTTCACTCTGAAAAATCAGTTCACATAAACCTTCCCAGGTTTCTCTGAATAACCCGCCCCTTTCATCATATCTGATGGCTCATTCCATCACATTTATGTACCATAATTTGTTCAGTCATTCCCTCATTTGCTGAGTGCCCGCTTTATCTGGTACTTCACTGCAACAACAAGAGATGTTACAAATATTTCTGTATGTATGAGTCCTTCCCTCTGTCTTTGATCTACTTAGTATATATGCCTAGTAGTGGTCTGAATTCATTTTCTCTGATTTGTGGTAGACGTAGTATGGAATAGAATATTGATTTAGAAGTGGAAGGGACCTTAGAGAATCTGCATCTAGCACCCTCATTTTATATATGAGGAAACTGAGGCATAAGGAATTTTTACCTACCCAGGGTCACAGAGCTAGTAAGTTTCTGAAGGCAAATTTGAACTCAGATCTTTCTGACTACAAGTCTAGTGATCTATCACTTCAAGACACTGCCTGTCATGTATAGTGGAAGTGAGACTGGTTTGGGAACCAGGAAACCAAGGTTCTGTTCTTAGCCTTGACACTTGATCTTGTGATTTGGGGCACATTATCTCATTTCCTTTGGCGCTGGTTTCTTCAGTGGTTTCAGGCTGAGCAAGTCAACAGAATAATCAGTGATGACAGCAACAACAGCAAGTGCTGTATCAGTGAAAAGTGCTCGGGGTATAAAGAAATTATATAATACACATCTTGCCCTCAAAAAGCTTATATTCTAATGGGGAGGGGCAACATGTGTAGAAATAACTACAGTACTGCATAAGGGATTTCAAGATGAAAGGAGGAGAAGTAAATAGAGGTGGAAAGACATGTGATTTAGTGGGAAGAACTTTGGATTTGGATGTAAAAGACCTGGGTTTGAGTTCCGGTTCTTGTTCTTACCTAGCATTGTGACTTGGGACAAACCACTTCACCTTTTAAGACCTCAGTTTCTCTACCTATAAAATGAGAGAGTTTGACTAGATGATTCTTAAGGTCTGCAGTTCTATGGAACTCTGATCTTGCTTAGGGAAGAAGACAACTTACCACCCATCTGTGGGTGGGAAGGATCGTCCTGTCTATGCTTGACATTACACATGTACAAAGACTGGTTGACTGTGCACAGAATCATGGAACCTTAGAGTCTGAGTAGATAGATGCTCCCTCAGAGATCATTTTTTCTAATCTCTACCTGAGGAGTCTCTTCCACAGTATTCTTGACAGGTGGCCATCCAGTCTCCACTTGTAGATATCCACTGATGAGGAACTCAGTTCATTATAAGTAGTAGGTACTTAATAAGTTTTTGTGGAATTGAATCTTGAATTTTCAGCTCAGTGTGGCATTTCTATGGATTTTCAATCAGGAAGGCTTAATTATCTCCTAAGTGTAAGCAATTATACTTAACATGCATAACCCTTAAAACATCAATAGGTTAGGTATGCAGAGGAAAGAATTGTTTGCTGAATGTTGCCTCCCTGTTTGAGCTTAAGATGAAAAGAACATACAGAGACTGAGTGATGCAGTGTCTAAACAAGACAGATAATCTGCGAGAGTATCTGAGTGCCTTCAAGATAGCATGACAGCATGTGGGTTCTTTAGGCAGTCATGTCTTTCTGGTAGTCTGCAGGTCCCCCATACCTCAAGGGCACACTCACAGACCTGATGAACTACTTGGTCTCAGCTGGAATAGACTATCTCTGAGGTTCTTTCCGGCTGGAAAATTCTGTGATTTAAAAAAAAAAAAATTTAGCAACTCCACCCAGAGCTATAAATAACAGTTCTGATGCCTGGGGCGAGCACTACAAGATGTACCCAGGGAAAATCCTCCAATGAATGTATCCTCAAATCCACTTTTTAAAGATAGATTTGACTGGGTTGGGGAAAAAAGAGAGACCTCAAACCCAGGCTACAAAGGTCTACAGGGCAATATTGGCAGGATATTTGAAGGCCTCTGGAGGTGGGAATAAAGGATTGGTTCAGGAATGAGCTCATTGGAATTTGGGGATGGGGAGGTCATCTTTTGCTTGATTTCCTCCTCTTTTGAAGCTCTTGACAACTAGGTGCTAAGCTCATTTGTTTCTAACTGTTGTGTATAAATGTTAAATTTTCTTCCTCATTTTAGTATTTCTGGGACAAAGTCCATATCACACCAGCCTAGTTATGACTCTGGCTTTGCCTCCATTGCCAAGTTTGATGGCATATTTTTCAGGTAACCCCGGGAGATAAGTTTAGAATCCTAGCACTGCTGCAATATTAAAATACAATATTAAAAAATCCTTTAAACATATAGCAATAAATGGAAGGCATAGACCAGATGACCTCCAAGGTCCAGGTCCCTTCCAGCTCCAAAAGATTATGATTCTATGAAATTACCTCCATCCAATGTCTCTTAGAGTTGATCTCACACTTTCTCTCTGTTTTTAGCTTACATTTATATACCCATTCATTGAGTAATTTTCATATTTCTACTTCATTTGACTGGTTTAACATTGCAGAGGAGCAGATAGTGCAAGTATTATCCATATTCTACAGATGAGGAAACTGAGACACAGCCAGGTAAAATGATTTGTCTAAGGTTGTGTGGCTACTATCAAGTCAAGCCATCAAGCATTTCTTAAGCACCTGCTGTGTGCCAGACACTGTAATAAGCAATTGGGATACAAAGAGTGGAAAAAAGGAAAAAATAATCTACATTCCCAAGGACATCATAATTTAATGAGTGAAAATAATATCAAAAGAGAGATGGAAAGAATAAGTAGGAGGCAAGGCTGTTGGAGAGGAGGAGTCAGAAGAACAGATTTTAATTCTTGACTCCATCACCTCTTGGCAGCGTGACTGAGAGTAAGCCATTTGACCTAAGTAAATGTTTCCTCATCTGTGAGATGGGAAAAAATAATTCTTGTGCTATCTAATTCACTGAGTTATGAGGAGTGGGCTATACATTTATGAATTGCTACTATTACATCTTAGCTATTTCTACTTGACAAAGTGTTCTCATGGGCAGAATCTCCCTTGTAAAAAAAAGGGGGGGGCTTAGGATTTATGAAGGAGAAGGGGGAAAAGCATATATTAAGCACTTACTATATACAAAGCACTGTGCTGGGTGTTAGGGATGTAAAAAAAAAAGTATGAAAGTTTCTACTCATAAGAAGCTCACATTCTAATGGGAGAGACGACACATGGAATATTTCAGCTGCAAGTAAGATGGGAAAGTCCCATGGTCCTTGGGGCATAGTTGCAAAGGAGAGGGTAGAACCTCTTCTTAAATGTCATTTCTGCTGATAACATCGTAAGTTTCTGATATTGATCGATCTGACAGTGCCAGGAAGAAGTTATCCAATGCATTGTTGAAGGATGCAACAATTTAACACCTTTGGTATATCTAGAAAGACATGATCAAGTAGTCATAATCAGGTACCCAAAGCTCACTGTTCTTTATAAGCTTACAGACAGCAAATTCCCATACCTCACATTACATCTCAAAATATCAGCTAGTCAGTTGTGGAATGACTGAACAGTTGTGGTAAACGATTGTGATGGAATGCCACTGTGCTATAAGAAATGATAGGCTGGATGATCTTGGAAAAGCATGGATAGACTTGCACAAAATAATGAACAGTGAAATGAGCAGAGCCAACAGATCTTTGAATACAGTAATGGCAGTATTTTTTATTTTTATTTTTTTAAGAACAACCTTGGGGTGGCTAGGTGGCACAGTGAATAGAGCACTTGCCCTAGAGTCTGAGTTCAAATTTGACCTCAGACACTTAACACTTACTAGCCGTGTGACCTTGGACTTAACCCCAATTGCTCTGCCTTCCCCCTCAAAAAAAAAAAACAACAACCTTGAGTAAGTCATTTTGATTATTATAAATATCCAAACTACTAAGGACATATGAAGGAAGATATTATCTGCATCCAGAGAAAGAATTGATAAATAGAAGTATGCAGAGAATGATTTTACATACATACATAATACATATATGTGTGTGTGTGTGTGTGTGTGTGTGTGTGTATATATATATATTTGTGTCTAATATAGCCCTTTGTAGGACGGGGTGAGGGGAAGAGAAGAAAAAAAAGGAAAAAAAGCTACATGGTAATTTTATTATATATTTTAAAGGGATAACAAGTTGTTCATAATAGCGTTGCAATTTCATGTGTAATCCTTTTTTAAAAATTCTACTATGTTGGGATAGCTAGGTGGTGCAGTAAATACAGCACTGGCCCTGAAGTCAGGAGGACCTGAGTTCAAATCCAGCCTCAGACATTTAACACTTACTAGCTGTGTGACCTTGGGCAAGTTACTTAACCCCAATTGCCCTGCCTTCCCCCCTCCAAAAAGCAAAAAAACAAAACAAAAAAAAAAAAACCTGTTATGGAAATGCTTGTTTTATTTCATAAATTAAAAACAAAATCAATGAAATTTTTAAAAAATCACCCGAATAGAACACTGACCCAAAAAAACTTAAGAGCAACATTTTAAGTAGATTTTTCCCATCCTGAACACTCATAACCCCAAATACACAGAGAATAACTTAAAAGTATAGAGACCTAGCAAAATAAATCAAAACCATTTGCAGGCAGGTATTCTTCCCTATCATCCAGGCTGCTCCTAGAGTTGACCTAAAGAGACTTTTGTTATCTGTTGAGTCTATAGAAGGTGAGATTATACCCCAGTGTTTTCATTTGGTTACACAAACCAATAATTTTATCCACTTGAGCAAGAGTCTAGTGCATGTTAAACACTAAAGAATTAAGAAAGTCAAATGTATCTAAGTACTAATATCTGATATAAAGAACAAAATAAAAATAACTGGCATCATATAGCACCTTAAAAAAACTGGCAAACTGCTATTTTACGTCCATTATCTCCCTAGGTATCACAGACATTATCCCCATTTTGCAGATGAGAAAGCAGACTCTGAGAGAAGAGACTTGCTCTAGGTCACATGACCAGCAAGGGACCGGTTTAAGAGCTAGAGAGAACACAGTATCTTGCCTCCCAGACTTGTACTCTTAAAGGCAGGTGAATTATCCTCCCTTGAAGAATCATTTTAAAGCCGACTTCCCATCTTCATGATGCTAATCTGAGAACAAAGGCAATGTGATCTGAAATAGGAAAAGAGAAATGAATTTCTCCCTAAACTGCGTCTGTGCAGTAGAGCACGTAGGGTATGACAGACACGTCCCCTGACGGCTCCCTTTCCCCAGCAGCTGGCAGGGGCCTGGGGCTCAGACCCATAACTCTTTGCACCTGCAGAACGAGATTCAAAACTGGTAGCAGAGGAGTTGCTCTGTCAGGGTATGGGGTTGGGGGCAGTATTCCTAGAACCCCCGGGGTAATTCTTGAGTTTTATTTTAATACTTGCTCTAAAGTGGGGTTAAACGTGAAGCTCTAGAATCAAGATTAAAGAGATGATCTTTAGAAACCTTCCTGAAAGCCTTCAGCACCAGAGGTGGAGGAAAGTGCCTCGGGCTTGGAGGCAGAGGACCTGAGTTTGAATCCTGTTTCTGTTACCTGCATGCCCTGTAATTTGCTAGTGTATTTGTCACTTAACCCTGAAACTACAGTAAATATAAATGAGGGAAATGGAATATATGAACTCTGAGGTCCCTTCTAGCTGTTAGAGCTAAGAATTAGTTACTCTTATAGCATCCATATGGCTGTGGGTGCACCCATTAACCAATAGATGGTCTGGGCAGCCAATGTTTTTTCTCTCAGTCCATTATAATCTTGCTAGCATACCCTCCAGCTGGCCCAGCTTCTCTGTGACTCAGCTTCGATTCTGTCCTTGGTAGGAAGATGCAAAGCAAAGACAGTGCAGGTCTCTTGTTTCTTTGTTGACATTGGGGAAAACACAGTCACACTTTAGAGGACGTGCTGCAACAGCAATGCTTTGGTTGTGTCTCTTTCACAGAGCTCAGCTCATCCAGTTCTTTGACACCCCTAGATCTTAGAACATTATTTTTTTTTTGTCTGGTAGTAAATTTTTGATTAGGGATTTTCTGGATAACTTAACTGGGACCAATGTGAAACGCACTGTAATGGATGCTAGGATTACAAAGACGGAAAAAAATAAAAACATTTTCTCTACCCTCAAGGACCTTAACAGTCTAATAAGAGATGAGGCATTTCACAGATAATTGTATAAAGCAAGCTAGATAGTGTTAAAGACATAGGAGAGCTAGCGTGTGACTTTGGGTAAGTCACTTAACCCCAGTTGCCCTGCCTTTCCCCCTCCAAAAACAAAAGTAAATACAAAGGAGAGGTCAAAGTGAGAAAGATGAGACTTTCACAGACAGAGAAGTTAGTTACTTCTAGCTGAGTTTACAATGACTTCCTGGAAGAAGTAACTGAGTTGGATTTTGAATTCTTTATCCAACTTCCATGCACTTAAAAGTAAATAATATTCACAACCCAACACCAAAACCATTTAGAATGAACCAAAGGACTGTCTCTATTTTGTATGAGAATCCAGGGAAGTGGCATCTGGTGAGTTGTATGAGTACATTAAATTTATTCCAGTGACAATAATACAGTGACACCTGTCCTTCACTATACCCTAATGATCCAATATACTATAGAGGAGCTAGGACAGAAGAAAAAAGGTTCTTTGAATAGCCAGAACAAGATAAACCAATCACCTGTCTCCTAAATGACCCCCTTACCTCCAGTCTACCCCCTCTTCAATTCATCCTTGACTCTTGCCAAAATAATACTCCCAATGTATAACTTTGCTTTTAAAAACATTTTTATTGGTGCTTTTTTATGCATCCCTGTCACTTCTAATATTCTTACCCTCCAGTAGAAATCATCCTCCTATCAGAAAATTATAGTTCAAACAAACAGTACTATGTATGACAAAATATGCCTAGTTCCAGATCTGAAGGGGGCCCCGACCCTTTATACAGTGAGGAGGGGGAGGCCCTTTTTATCATCTCTTCTCTGAAATTGACTTACTGTTTCATTGGTCTGAATGTTGATACTTTTACCTGTTGTTTTTCTTTTATATTATTCTGACCTTTGTGTATGTGGTTCCCTTACTTTGGCTTTTTGTAGCAATTAAAAAAGCCTCTGAATTCCCCATGCCTTTTTTTATGGCGTAATAATATTCTGTTATATCCATATACCACAATTTGTTTTGCCTTTCCCCAGTTGATGTACTCCGACTTTGTTTCTAGTTTTTTTGTTGTCACAAAAATAGCTGCTCTCTAAATGTTTTGGTGTTCATGGGATCTTTCTGGCTTTGATTCCATTGGGGGATACATGCCTTGTAATGATATTTCTCGGTCAGAGGATATGAATAGTTTAGTCACTTTTCTAGTATATTTCCAAATTGTTGTCCAGAACAGTTCCACCGACAATGTATAATGCCTGTCTCTCCACAGCCCTTCTAGTAGTTTCATTGTTTATATTTATATTTATATATATATGTATGTATGTATGTATGTCTGTATGTATGTATATAGCCTGTTTGTACAATAAGTGGCAAGACCTTAGACCTGTTTTAATATCCATCTCTCTTATTAATTATTTGGGGCATTTTCTTTAAAAAATGTAGTTTATTGTTTTCAGTTCTTTTGAAAATTATTCCTTTCCTTTAGTAATTTTTCTGTTGGGAAATGGCTTTTGATTTAAATATTTGTATTAATTCCTTATATATCTTGACTATCAGACTTTTGTCAAAGATATTTTATATGAATATTTTTCCCAGTTGTCAATTTCTCTTCTTATTCTAGTTAAATTGATTTTGTTCATCTAAAAGCTTTTAAATTTTATATAATAAAAATAATCTATTCCATCTCTTGATTTTTGCTCCATCACTTGTTTGGTTATGAATTTTTTCCAAAATCATAGCTATGAAAGTTAACTCCTTCCATTTTCTACCAGATTTTAAAAAATGTTTTGATCTTTTATATTTATGTCCTTATTTACCATTCTTGTGACAATTTCTATCTCAAACCACCGTGGGTGGTTCTCCATTGTCTATAGGGAGAAAATCTAAACTCCTTGACTTGGCATTCATCTTCATGGAAGCCTACCTTTTCAGTCTGATGTCATAGTACTTCCCTTAAGGTTCTATGTTGCAGCTAATTTGGACTAAGAGCTATTTCCTGTTCTTGCCCTGCCTCTTCTCCCTTTGTGTGTTTGTATGAGCTATTTCCTATGCCTAGAATAGATACCTTCCATGTTTCTACCTGATTACATCTTTCTATTCCTTCAAGACTTTTCCCAGAAAATCATTGCAGTCTCCCAACTAGATGTGAATTTTCCCTTCTCGGTTTGACTTTTCCTGTGCAATTCACACATTCTTACTTACATCATACATTAATTTTTTGTGCATATGTCTTAATATTCTCCTACCCCCACTTCACTATAAGCTACTTGAGGACAGCCATGATGGGGTTTTCCATCTTTGTAACTCCAGTATTTCTCACATCATTCTGCACATCATAGAAGTTGACTTTGCTTATTAAAGTGCCTATGTATACATGGTGCTGGAAATGCAAGGGAAAAAATAGTATACAGGTCCTGCCTTCAAGGAGTTTCACTCTAGTAGGGGAAATAGGTCATATACACAAATAAATTTAATAGAAATTAGACAAGGAAGTGTGAAGAGGCAGTCAATTTAAAGTGATATAAGGAATCTCAGAAGAGAGCACTTATAGCTGAGTGGAATATAATTTAAAACTCAAAAGAATTGTAGAGATTACTTTATCTTCCTGATTTTTTAGGGGAGGAAACTGAGGCCTTGAGAGGTTGTGACTTTCCCCACTGTCACACACAATAAAAAGTATCAAATCTAGTGCTTTTTCTGCAATATCACAGACTTTACAAAGTTTCTGCACTGAAATTAATGTACCTAATCACAGATAATCCTCTCAGGGCCTTTGCTCAGAGTCTAATTACTCTTACTTTACACATAATTTTAACTATGATATAACATTGACAAAATTATAGATCCTTGAAGTACTGGAGTATTTAACAAGTATAGAATCCCATAGTATGTTAGAGCAGGGAAGAAAGAAATGCTAATTCGGGCAAATCTGTAGCAATAATAAGTGACCATCAGGAAAGATAAACTATACTATAAAGATATATATCTTTATAGATCTATAAGCATAGATATATAAAGGTAAGTATAAAGATATACTATAAAGATAAAGAACTATAAAAATAAAAAAATTTGAATATAGCAGACTATTTACATTTAGTGTAAAGTACATTTAGTGGCAAGTAGTCTCCAGGACCATCATTATTTTGCAACATTTTTGGTTAATCAGGAAAAGGCTAATGAAGGGGACGAAGTATGCATTACATTTCAAAAATATTTCTATGAAGAAAAAGCACGGGTATTTCAGGGAGTGAGCTTCAGATAGCTAAAGAATTCATTTCAAGAAGGGAATATTTTATTTCCTTTAAAAATTTTTTTTAAATTTTTAAATACTCATTTTAAAACTTTGAGCTCCAATTTCTCTTAATACCTCCCCCATCCATTGAGAAGGTAAGGAGTATAATATCCATTACATGTGTGATCATGAAAAACATTTCCATATTAGCCATGTTGAAAAAAAAACAAGAAAAATAAAGGAAGGGCAAAAAAATATGCTTCCCTTTATACTTGGAGTTCATCAATTCTCTCTCTGGAAGTAAATAACATTTTTTTATCATGTATCTTTTGGAATTTCCATGGATTACTGTATTGATCAGAGAATCTTGGTCTTTCACAGTTGATTATTGTTATGACATTGTTTCAGTGTACTTTGTTCTCCTGGTTCTGCTCATTTCAGTTTGCATCAGTTCATGTAAGGCTTTCCAAGTTTTTCTAAAACCTTCCCTCTTGTCATTTCTTACAGCACAAAAGAATACCTTGCTTTTTGATACTGAGTAAGTGAGATATAAATGGGGAAAAAAAGAGCTTATATTTTTCTAATAGAGACTAGACTATTAAATCATTGCTACCATAGGAAACCACCTACCCCCTCATTTGGAGGCAATTTCCTCCTCTTAATTTGACTTTCTTTAAGTCTCAACTAAAATCCTACCTTTCCTGGTCCTGCTTATTGTTAATGTCTTCCCTCTAAGATTATCTCCATTTTATCTTTTTTTTTTTTTTTTTTTTTTTGCCTATAGTTGTTGAAATTTAGTCTTTTCCATTAGCACTTTGAGGGCAGGGACTGTTTTTACCTTTCTTTGTAGACCCAGTACTTAACACTTAATGCTTGGGGCTTAATAAATGGTTGTTTATTTGACTTTTTTTAGACTGGTTGATAGTGTAATTTTCTAGTTATTCTGGGAGGACCCAAAGACTTGATTTAGGTGGCTGACAGCACAGTCTTTTTAAAAGAGTGTGATACCACTCATCTCCATTGAGATGCAATTTTTAGCTTTGCTAACCCTGGTTGATGAAGGCTATAATAGAAACAGTCTGTTTAGGGAAATACTTCAGTGCTTTGATAGAACTGTGAGCTTATCACTGAGATGACTAACCTCAAACATCCTGACCTCAGTCCTTCCATGCCTTTGTATAAAGTCTTCCTGAGGAGCTACTTAAAAAAAAATCCCATTATGTCCATCCTTCTCCAGATGAGCCTCCCCAACTTTAGACTGGTCCTTAGGAGACAGACACACCATCTGTTTGCCTGTCTTGTACTTGGAATTTCCAACTCATTAGGAACGGACCAGCCAGAGTTTCTGCTCTGCTGATGTAACCTCTAAAACCTTTACACTGCAATGAAGCATCAGGATGGGACTTCAGTAGAGGTTTAAGGAGGAAACATTCTCCAACATTGTGCCCCCATGCCTTCTCCATGTAGCCCTCTAGGTTTGGGGGTAACAGAAGAGAGAACTGACTTTCATCTGAATACTTTATTAGCCTGTAAGCTAAGTGTTGGACTATGACTAAATGTTATAAGGGATTCGGCTTTGTTGAATATACTTGACTTGAGTCCCATTTGTTCTCTGAATACATAGCCTGTATAGTCCTTTAGTCTCATCCCTTGCCTTTGACCCATGAGAGCAGCAGGCCGCCATGTTTCCCTTTGTCTGGTGGCACTGACAGCCTAATATATTCTTTCTCTAGCTACGGAGCAGTGCTAAATTTGGAGTTTCCGTATAGTTTATGTGGATTGAAACATGTCCTTGTCGTCTTCTCCAGTAGCATGTAAGTTCCTTCTAATAAGTAAGGGTTATATAGTTCTTTGTACTTGTGTCCCCAGGGCCTAACACAGTGCCTGGTACCTAGTAGGTGCTTAATAAGTGCTTGATAGACCTGAGTCAATAAGATCTAGATTCAGATCTTGCTTCTGACATGTATTGTTTGCGTGACTTTAGGCAAATCATTTCACTTCTCCCAGATTATTTCCTCATCTGAAAAATGGAAATAATGCCATGAATATCTATTTCGCTGAATTGTCAGTTGGCAGTCCTTTATACTCTGTGACAGGTATTGTGCCAAGTTCTTATCAAAGGCAAAACAACCTCCACTTAAGGAGTTCACAGTGAATTGAGGGAGGCAACCTGAAAACAACTCTGTAAAAAACAAGACATAAATTGGGGGTAACCTTAGAGGGAAATTAAGAACAATTAGGAAAGGCTTGTTGAAAGGGCTGAGACTTGAAGGAAATCTGGGAAGTGAAGAGATGAGGAGGGCAAATGTTCCAAAAGTCAGTGAAAACACGTCTGAAAATGTTGTGTGTGAGGAACAGCAAGGCTCAATTGATAAAAATTTTGAAAAGCGCTTTGCTAACTTTACAACTTTATAAGGCTGTATAAATATGCTACTGGCTAGCATCCTCAGTCTTTATCACCACCATCATCATCTTCATCATCTTCCTCTTCATGGTTACCACCACCACCACCACCCCCTCTGCTTCTTCATCTTCTTTCCCCACCATCCTCCTCCATGACCACTCTGGCCTCTTTCTATCTCCTCTGGCTCCACTATCATACTCATAAAGGCCATAGAGAGGCTTCACCTCTCTATCTAACATCTAGTTTTGAGAGCACATACAATTTTTCTAGCATGGATGTGTTAATTTTTAGGAATCTACTTTTATAAAACATAAAGTTGATTGGAGAGCCAGGATTATCTATTTAATTTAAGCTGGCCGTTAGGCTGGGTCTTAAAAGTAACCATTTTCACCTAGGTTGAATATTATTAACTAACCCAATGGGGTAAGAAGTAATTAAACTTTTGAACAGGTTGCTTTAGTCAATGGCAATAAATGACCTCAGATATTTAAAGTGACTTTTTTGAGTCTAAAATGTATAACTATTTTGGCAGACAATAGCTAATGAGTTGGGTTGTTTGTCTTTTGTTTTGATTGTATGCATTTGGTTTGCAGTTTTTAATGAAAGAGTTTGCTGTCTCTCACTAGATCTAACTAAATGAAAGCTATTTGCACAAATCAGGGAAGCAAATTGAACTCAGAGCAAATAAGGGAATTTCGTAATTTGGGGAAATTTTATTCTGTGATTGGCCCTAGATTTCTATCTCATTACTCTATTATTCATTATTTCTGATTCTTGGTCTGGAGTCTGGACAAAGGCAAGGCATGAGATGATAGGTGAACCAAGCCCCCACTGAGACCTTCTGCCTGATTAAAATGACGACTTCCTTCATGCAAGATCTCTTGGAAAGGAGGAACACAGCTCTTTTCTGAGATCCACTTCAGAAAGTTTGCAGGGCCTGTCCGTCTGCCTTTCTCAGAACAGAACGGATAAAGGGCTGTCTGGAAACAAATTTCTCCCGTGAAGTCAGTTTTTTGAAAAAGGTTTTGTTAAGCCAGGAGATGATGATTAACTCTGACCTTCCCAAAACCATATAGAGAAAGAAAGAAAGTTGGACTCCCCATTTACCCGTGGGAATTGGGGAGAAATCTCAATATAGCTGTGCCATCTTGCGCAGGCACCCAGCAGGCTTGGTTGGTGCTACAAGTTTCCGCCATCAGAATTTTTCAGGTGTGTCATATGTATTTAGTACATCATTTGATAATGTGGGAAAAGGAAATATTAAAGCAGCAAGGGACTAAAGGAGAATGAAGATGAATGTTAGCGTTCCCCTGGGGTTCATGGGTGAAGGAATTAACACAGCTTGGCACTCTACCCTAGCTGTGTTTGTTTCCATGGCAACGGCTACGTACATGTTTCAGACTATCTACAGTGACACAGTTGCAGAAATAGTAGCTTGCAGGTTTCTGATATCGCATCAGTGGACAGGCAGCACGCACTATATTAAGTAAGTGTAAAAGAATTTAAAATATAGCCCTGGATTCAGATGTATGCGAGTTCGGCTGAGCAATGTACCGAGTGTTGCTGCATCCCTCCTCCCAGCTGTAGAATCATCTGGGCAAAGTTGGAAGTTGCAGGATACCGTGCAAACAATTGCCCTGGCTTGGGGAAATAGCATCAAATGTAGCCAACGTGTGTGAGTTGCAAAGGTAAGGAAATGAGCTTTCCAGATGAGATCCTTGAAGAAGATTTTGTGGGGGGGGGTTGGGGGGGGGGGGGGGGGAAGCTGGCGGGGCGGCATGGGGAGAGTTGGCTGGTACTGGTGGGGTGGGGGAGTCAGGTCTGGTAGGCTTGGTAGAAAATAGCAGAGCCTTACAGCAAATCTAATTTGCGGCTGAATCTTTTAACTGCGGCAGAGTTTAGGGGAACTAATGGCAATTTTTTTTAGAAAGGAATTGTTCCCAATCTTTAAAAAAAAAAAATGCCAAAACAAAACACCAGGATGAGTTGGGGAGCTGGGAGGTTTGTTTTGTGATGCAATTAATGCCAAATTGAGATTCCATTGTCTTTTCTGAGCGCTTATGTAAATCTCTCTCCCTCCTTCTCCGAGATGACCCTGGTTTGTCTTTGACATTAGTACTTTTTAGTGGCATCTCTGTTTATATTGTTCAGCCATAGCACAGACTGATCTTCCCTTACTGTTGCTTAGAGGGCACCCGAGTAGATAGACTTTGCAAGTGTGTGACTTTGCAGTCCAATCGCACAATAATTTGGGGGAAGAAATGTACAAATGAGTATTTATTTAAGAGCTTGCCAGCCCTCCACATTTGAATGGCAGTTTAGGTATTAGGTTAATGGGTTTCAACTTCTGCATTGTGATTGTGAGGGCTTTCAAGGCTGTAGTAGTTCAATTTATATTGAGTTTCTATGTCACAATATTTCTGTTTATGTCCATTATCCCATTTAAGAAATGCATTTACCTTATAGTTTTATTATTCATGTATCAGCTGAGGCAAATGGATTGTAATTTAAGCTAATCTATTTATTTGAGGAGGATTATGTGCCCAGAAGTGGACTTCTGTGGAAAGTGGCATGCTACATGTACCTTTTTCCATGTCTAGGAGACTTTTATGTCTGGGAGACTTTAATGAAAAGGTGCTGCTATTCCCAGCACCTAAAACCCAGCATGTTGATCTGTCTGACAATGGTTGGCTTAGAAAAGGAAGAATTCAGTTTCTTCCCTTATAAAATGAAAGGAATGGATGAGACAAATCTGTGTGATCCCTTTGCATCTCTGCATGGTGTGATACTGTGACTTCTGGTGATCAGGTTCAGGGGTTATTTGAATGTCCCCTGGGATCGGGGAGGCTTTGGAGGGTTGATCCAGTTGGAGGGTCATTTGACCAATTGAATCATGGGTTTCCCAGCTTTGCCAGTGGGGGTGTAGCTCACCTTGTCTAAATAAGGTGAGCCAAAATTAGATTCTCCTGGAGCCTCCCATTTATGCTGATCTGCAGTCTGGGCAATACTGGAAGGAATGGCAAAGCTATGTCTTCTTCAAGGGGGAAAATGGAAAGGCAATTCAAGTTCTAAAGCAAGCTTCTTTCTTCTTGAATACATCTCCCCCCCCCCACCCCACACACACACCACTTCCCCACCCCCAACCAACCCTTCACTAGGTCTCAGGGAAGGGAGGGCATCCTTCAAAGAGCCTGGCCCTGGTCCCCAGTGCCCTCTCTTTGCCTGTTGTGTAGTTTACACATCCCTTTGAGCTACTTGGCCCTGTAACAGCTGCTCCACAGCAATCCATGCTTTGCCCTGGAGGCAGTTTATTGGTGGGTAGAAAGCACTCTACATATGCACTGCACATCATTGGTTAGTTGGAGTTTGCATAATGTTGGTTCTTGCATCTGAAGCGCCATGGGCGGGCAAAGCCATTAACCTTGAGTTCTGAAACAGGAAATCAGCAATGGTGAAAATAACCATTTTGAGTGACAAATTCTACTCCTGTCAGGGCAAGGTGGATAGTTTAAATGAATTTAGATTTGTGTATATAATTTAATTTTTTCATGATCTAGACTTCTGGAAACACTAGAGTGTGTGAGAAAATACATATATACGTATATGTAATATATGTACACATGTGAATGTGTCTTTTATTGGTCTGTCTTCATACACACAAGGGTCTGTCTTACATTCAATGAAAGAATTAAATATGTAGTTTTTTCCCCTTATTTTTTGTAACTCATTGAATAGAGTTAAAGCTCTCTCTGTGTTCATATATGGATATATGAGCACATGTATACATGCATAGTCTTTCTTTTATTTTTAAGTCTCATTGCATGAGAGAAATTTTATAAATGTATATGTCCATGTATGTATGTGTGTATAGTCTTTGCCTTATTTTTAAACACTTGTATTGCATGGAAAAGTTAAATTTCTTTCTCTATATGTCTATATGATCTTTGCCTTATTTTTAAATTCATTGCATAAAAGAGTTAAATCCTTCTGTGTGCATATGTATATGTGTTGTGTATATACACATATATGATCTTTGATTATTATTTTATTTTTTAGCTCTTTAATAGCATGGAAGCCCTACTCATGGATTCCAAAAGTCAATTCAGATACCTGAGGTTACTTGATGTGATTTGGATGTCTAATATCTAAGGTATTTGTAAAAAAAAAAAAAAAACAAAGAAAAAAAACTAATGGATTCCAAAAGTCAATTCAGATACGATATAGAGTCAGGGGGAAAAAAAAAAAGCTTGAGGGATTTCTGAACCGCAGCAGCATGGGACAAATGCTGTTTGACTGATCCTTTTACTAAATCTGAAATTGTAACAAAGCAACCTTCTTAGAACCTCTTTTGGTCTAGTGAGAGTGGTATCAGCAGAAGAATTGACTTTTAGCTACCTTTGTTGTGTGTAATTTACATTTATGTTATTTGGTTATTTGATCTTCCAAATAACCCTGGGAGAAGAAGAATAAGCATTATTATCTCCATTTCACAGATTAGGACACTGAGACTCAGAAAGGGCTTAAGCAACTATCCCAAAGGCACCCCCATGCTCTCATTGGATCCTCTCAATAAATCTTGGTAGGCAGGGTAGAACAACCATTATTACCTCCATTTTATAAATCAGGAGACTAAATGACTAGCTCCAGGTCTTCTGACTCTGAAATCCATCAATCCTCTCTTTTCTGTTCACCACTCAGCCAAGGTCTAATCAATAGTCTAGTCAAACATTTATGTTCTTTGTCTTTGCATCAAAACAAAAGCTCTTGGATATTGAGATGCTTAAGATTGCACATCTACACATCCGTATGAATTCAGTTAATCATTTAGACGTGGTTTCCCAGCATTTGGCGACATGCCGCTCATAATTTGTTAAACCTGGAAGGTTCCTGAGAGATCATCTAGTTGAAATATCTTTCTCACCATCTCCTACTTCCTCAGCATTTTTGGGGGAGGTAGCTTGTGTGGTATAGGAGAAGAAAAAGTGCTAGATTTGGAGTTAGGAGGGCCTGGGTTTAGATTCTGACATTGCCACTTACTACCCATGTGACCTTGGGCATGTCACCTTAACTCTTGCTCTCAATTTCTTCAAATGAAAAACAAGGAGTTTAAATTAGAACTGTGAAGTCCTCTCTGAGACTCGACTGTGACCTTAAGAACCTTTCCCAAGGTTATGTAATTTGAATGTGACTGAGCCAGAACTCAAAACCAGTTCTCCTTTTGAATGACTGATGGAATTGTTTATATACCTTCCAGCCAGGCTAGAGTTGTATAACTGCCCCCTGCCCCCAAGGGTGTTTTCCCACTGGTCCTTACTGTACTCTGTCTATATTCTATTTACTAAATCTTGGAGAGACTTATGCTTTATTCCTTTATCCGGATTGGCTGGGAAGTGAGTGCTGCGTGTAAATCATTCACTGTCAAATAATCCAGTGAGACTCATGCTCATATCAGTAGCACATAATTAAAACCCAAAGTGGACCTACCCTGGGGAGCACCAGAGCGATGCTGACAATTTATTAACAACCCTATCACCAAAAACACTGAAGCTGCTCACCATTGTCAAGTACAAACCCTTAACTCAAGTGGGAGGGGGAATTCCTGTTGGGGTTGAGGGAGAAGAACACACATCCTTTGCTGAGGAATGCCTGGGTAGGCTGTGAATTAGCTGGCTGCATCAAGATGTCAATAAGATCTCTTCTGTTTCTGAAACTCTAGACCCCCAACCTTGCAGCACAAAGCAAGGAGAATGTGACATTCAGCTTGACCTGTCTCATTATAGTGTGAGTAAAATTCTGCCCTCACTTCTACTCAGTAAACTTTTATGAAACACCTACTATGTGCCCAGGCACTGTGCTCAGTTCTGGGGATACAAAGTAAGGCAAAGATCACAGTCTAAAAGTCAGGAGCCTTTTCTGTAACTTGAGAGAACCTGTATCTGAATCTCTGCTTGGCCACTTACTGTGTGTTTCCCCGATAATAAGACACTGTCATTAATTTTTTTGGACAGAAAAACACCAGAGGGCTTATTTTCAGGGGAGGGCTTATTTTAATGAACATTGACAGCAATTTTAATAAAGAGGTAAATGTGAACAAAAAAATGTACCTTTATTCAATAAGCAAATCACTGGGGAAGAACAGGATGATGCGCTCACTGCTGCAGCTCTGATTGGATGCAGCTCAGAGCGCGGCGTGCGTTTCACGGAGGGGGGGGGACGGTGCATACAGAGGGTACCGTAATGTAGCAATCTCAATAGGGCTTATTTTCGGGGGAGGGCTTATTTTAGAGGAATCTTACACAGTAAGGGGAGGGCTTATTTTCGGGATAGGTCTTATTATCAGGAAAACACGGTAGTACCTCTGTGTCCTTGGTTAAGTGCAAGGTCACTTAACTCATTCAGTGGTGTCCTCACCCACAAAATGGTAGGGGAAAGTAGACTTTTTTGGTTGTTATTTAGTCATGTCTGATTCTTTGTGACCCCCTGGACTACAACATGCCAGCCCCTCCTGTCCTCCACTATCTCCCAAAGTCTCTCCAGGTCCATGTTCATTGTTTCCATGATGGTGTCTATCCATCTTCTGCTGTCTCCTTTTCCTTTTGCTTTCAGTCTTGCCCAACATCAGGATCTTTTCCAATGAGTCCTGTTTTCTCATTATGTGGCCAAAATATTTAAGCTTCAGCTTTAATATGTGACCTAGTAAATAAGCCTAAATTAATTCCACTGAGTATTAACTGATTTGATCCTTGCTGTCCAAGGTCTTCTCACCAGTATTCTCTGGCATCACCATTCGAAGACCACTAAGGTGGCTTTCTGCTATAAATCTGTTATCTTAAGCTGAAATGAATAGTGATATATATATATATATATATATATATATATATATATATATATATATTATTAACTGACATTTATATAGCATTTTGTGGTTTGGAGATGACTTTACAAATATAATCTCATTTGCTCCTAATCACAACCTTTTGTGGTTTGTAATGCAAGTGGAATTATCCCCATTTTCAGGATGAGGAACTTGAGGGGAAGTAGTTTTGCATAATAAGATCACAAAGCTAGATAAAGAGGCAGGGTTGCAAATATTATCTTCCCCATTTTATAGATGAGGAATCTGAGGTTTGGGGATGTGAAGTGGTCTAAGGTCACCCTTAGTGATCATAGACCTTAGTCTAAGGTCACTAAGTGATGGAGTAAAAACTGGAACAGAACTCTGTGTCCTTGTCATGATCTCAATAATTGAACGTTTTTCCAAGTCTTTTTTTTTTTTGCTTTTTGGAGGGCAGTTGGGGTTAAGTGACTTGCCCAAGGTCACACAGCTAGTTTTTGTGTTACGTGTCTGAGGCCGGATTTGAACTCAGGTCCTCCTGACTCCAGGGCCAGTGCTCTATTCACTGCAACACCTAGCCGTCCTCCAAGTCTTTCTTGATTCCAAGTCCTAGATTTTTCCCATTATGTGTTGTTTTTGTTTTTAGTCCTATCTGATGCTTCGTGACCCCATTTATTGTTATTGTTGTTGGTTTTATTGCCAGGGATACTGGAATGGTTTACCATTTCCTTCTCCAGACAGATGAGGAAACTGAGGCATACAGGGTTAAGTGACTTGCCCAGGGTCACACAGCTGGGAAATGACTATGGCCAGATTTGAACTCATGAAGATGAGTCTTCCTCACTTCAGGCCTGGAAGTCTATCCACTTCCCTACCTAGAGCCCCATTCTTACTATACCACATTGCTGAAAGGGTGTGTGTGTGTGTGTGTGTGTGTGTGTGTGTGTGTGTGTGTGTGTGTGTGTTTGTGTGTGTACTGGCAAGGTAGTGTGATGATAGTGACTCTAAACCCCAGGTTTTTCAGTCAGAGTACCTGGAGTTGGTTGAATCCAGACTCTGCTATTTACTATCTGTGTAACTGTGAGCAATTTCTTTCTACTCTCTTGGCCTCAGTTTCCTCATCTGTAAAATGATGAGGTTGGATTAGCCATTTGTAAAGATCTACATTCTATGTTCCTCATGCTCTGAGGTTGATAGAGGATTTTTTGTTATTGTTATTTGTTTCTTAAAGACAAACACTTGTATTTCTCTATAAATGTATGCTTTCTCTTACCCCGGAATTAGCTTATTAGGGAAATAAAACAAAATTCAGGTTTTAGAGTTGGAAGCCTGATTAATCTATCTGCCAGGTACATATGGAAATAAATTAGTAAATGGTCCACTTGGGACTGAGCGACTGCTGAGATGATGAATTGATCCCCTCTTGTGTATCTGTATTGCTAGAGACTGAGTTGTGTTCACTCCTATTTGCTGAGAGGTAGCTGGGTGCACTGTATCAAGACCAGAAAAAAAGCATTATATGTAAAATTTAAGCTACAGCAGTTTTGTGGGAGTATTAACGATAGCAATAACAATAGCTTTCATTTCTATAGCACTTTAAAGGTTGCAAAACACTTTGTAAATATTATTTCACTTGATCCTCTTTTTTTTTTGAGGCAGTCAGGGTTAAGTGACTTGCCTAGGGTAATACAACTAGTAAGTGTCTGAGCTGGACTTTCATTTGATCTTCTTAGCAACTCTGGGAGGAAGATGCTATTATTAACCCCACACAACAGATGAGAAAAAACCCCTGAGGCTTAAGTAGTTAAATGCCTTAAGAGTTTAACTGACTTGCCCAGGGTCATACAATAAGTGTGTGAAGCTGAATTTGAGCTTGGTCTTCTTGACTCCAGATCCAGTGATCTAGCCACTGTACCAACTAAGCTTTCATGTTAAATTCAAATTTATACCTCAGACTATACAAATATTCTTTTTTCTTTTCTTTTTTTTGCTTTTTTTTTCTTTTTGCAGGGAGAGTAGGGCAATTGGGATTATGTGACTTGCCCAACATCACTTGGCTAGTGTTAAGTGTCTGAGGCCAGATTTGAACTCCAGTCCTCCTGACTCCAGGGCTGGTGCTCTATTCACTGTGCCACCTAGCCACCCCTTACAAATAATCTTAAAAGGCTTATTTTAGGACCATAGATTTAGAGATGGAAAGGACCTTCCTGGTCATCTAATCCAAACTTTCATTTTCCAATCGAGGAAACCAACATCTAGGGGAAGTGATTTAGGGTTATAGACGTTGCACCATCTAGCCCAACCTACTCATTTTATAAATGGAACTGAGACCAAGGAGGTTAAGGGACTTTGCTGAGGTCAGATAGGTAACAAGTTGCAGAGCCAAGATTTGCACCTAGGTCCTCTGATGCCAAATTCAACGTTCTTCCCATGGCACCATCTTGAGAAAATGGCAAGTAGACATCTTGGGACAAACATTGGATTATGATAAAACATTGAGGTTCAGGTTTCATCTCTGCCACTTATCAGCCTCCTGTGTGGTCTTGGGCAAGTCACTCTTGGCCTTTCAGGAAATTCTCAATGGCTATAAATTATGTTGACATTATAGATTTAAAACTGTGGAGGGAGTTTCCACACTGGAAGTGTCAGATGCTGATGAAAGCCTCAATTTGGACGAAAAGAGAAAGTATATTTTAAGGCTTTAAAAGTGCTTTCTTTACACTAATACTTTGCAATGTGATGGGAATAATAATAAAATAATAAATAAATAAAAAAATAAAATAAATAAAATAAAATAAATAAAAAAATAAAATAAAATAAAAAAAATAAAATAATAAAAATAAGTAAATTATCATCCTCCTTTTGAGGATGAGGAAACAGGTTTGGAGTGGTTAATTGACTTGCATAACAGGCTACCCAGATCATAAGGGATAGAGTTAAGAACTTAAATTCAGTTCTCTGGATTCCAGGTTCAGCTCTCTTTTTACAGCATGGTGCTACTTCTCTTGATAATTTAACTTTTGGGGGCAGCTAGGTGGCACAGTAAATAGAGCACCAGCCCTGGAGTCAGGAGGACCTGAGTTCAAATCCAGCCTCAGACACTTAACTAGGTATGTGACCTTGGGCAAGTCACTTAACCCCAACTGCCCTCCAAAAAGCAAAAAAAAAAGATAATTTAACTTTTTAAATGATTGCTCAGATTACTACAAACATTATTTACAAACATCAGTAATACAACTGGGGCTGTTGAGATGTGAGTTACTCATTTGTCCCAACTTGGAAGCTCCCTAGATTGCTGTGGCTTTTTAGGTCTTCTGTCTGCTTTATACTTTCTATCTCTTCTTTTAGCAGACTTAGACATTTCTTCTTGTTGTCACAGTCCCTACATCAAAGAGTCCCCTTTCTTTTTAAATTTCCTGAATCTAACCTGGTTTGTGTTGAGAAACCAGATATCCGAGCTTGATAGAATTGTGTGCAAAGGAAGAGTCAGAAGTCTCTAAATCTGAGCCTTGATGTTTCTTCACTGGGCTGTGTGATACCTTTTTCTGCTGCTCAGAAGCTTTTTAAAAATCACTTCCAATATTATGGCTATGTTCCAAGAGGGTTGAGGTTGTCAGAATAAATGGTTGTTGAATGAACGAATGAATGAATATTGGATAAGTGGCTTCCTTTCTATGTTAAACACATAATTATGTAAGGTGCTATACAAAAAGTGCAAGACATGTTATTATTGATTTGATACATAAGGAAAATGAAACAAGGGAGGACTGAATCATTGTAAATTGTGATTAGAGATGTGAAACCTTTGAACCCCAAACTGTTTTCAAATACAGATGGTCAATTAGGTATAAATTCCCAACTTGAGTAGAATGTGAATAGAGAATATTTATATAAAGAAGGGATGTGGCAGGCTCTGTATTCTTTATGTTTCTGGAAGGTCTAAATCATTGAATATTTGAAACATCCACATGAACACTTAGGAAAATGATCCTTCTCTCTTTTCATTACAGACTCTGTCCATTTTCCTTCTTAGAGGCTCAGAAATCTTCCACTGAAAATTGTAATGCAATCTGATACAGCTTTTCTGTTTCGCAGAATTCCTTGAGATCACTCTGGTCCAGTAACTTGTAGTTCCATTTACAGAATTGATTTACCGAGTTGTCCTTGAGCTTGGAGCCTTCTTCTTCCGCAGGGGGTGGAGCAGATTCATTTTCTTTTTATACTTCTTCAGGATTTAAAAAAATCTGTTTTCGTATGTATGTATGTATGTATGAGAGAGGAAGAGGAGAGAGGGAGGGGTAATTCTAAGATCTAAGCTCTTTATTGCCATAGTATATAGTTTCATTAGATTCTGCTCTCCCCCCCCCCCCAAATCTATCACTTGGGGATCAGATGTGCAATGATGAGACTTTCAGTACTTAGCTAGTCTGGTCTTCAGAGGACAAGATATCTGATTTGCCTTAGGCCAGTGCTTTTCCAGTGGAGGGGCCCTCCCTCTAGTTAATTATTGGTTTTGTGGTGGGCTTGTCAGGTCACACCCCTCCCCCACCTCACCCTCACCCCCAGTGCTGATCCACTTCCTTGAATTTTTTAAGTTGGATTGGCACACAGGTGGGTTTTCTATGGGAAGTATAACGAATTCCATCAATAAAGATAGTATGGGACAATCCTTTGAAAGCTATAGGCTTTCAGGGAAGATTGATCTCTGGGGACAGGTAAGGAGGACAAGATAAGTACCAGCTGAGACATAGGGGACCAGATGGAAGGGGAGCACCTCTGAGTTGAAGGACCTCCCTACCGTGGGTTATTTCCATGAGGGTCAGGGAAGGGGGAAACCTAGGTTAATGCACTAGTGTGATTCCATGACTGCAGGTTATATAACATGAAGGAGCATGGGGCCTGAATGAGGGCCGTAGTGTGCTTGTGGGCAGAGTTTAATGGTATAGGTCACTGTGAGGATCAGGTGAGCTAAGCCAGTTTCAGGGTACATGGTGTTCAAATTACTGTGTGTCTCTAGGGGCCTTGACTACAGGAAGAAGCACAGGCTAAACTTAGGAAATTGGGGGGGGGGGGTGGGGAGGTTGTCCCAGTGACTTGTCATTCACTGCTATATGTGTGTATGTATATATGTCTGTGTGTGTATACATACACATATATCTATATGTCTGTATCTTTTTTTGTACAACAGTGAAGTATAGTTCTCACCACTCTCAAAGGATTACAGAAATTCAGCCAATGAAAGACAAAGAGGGGAAATAATGAGGTATGGTTTGTTTTAGTCTGCTGATGTATTACAGTCAGTCCCTCTTTCTATTGAGGATGAAGTCCTGAAATGAAGTAATTAACAGTAATACTAGCATTTGTATACTGTGTTGAAGATTTACAAAGCACTTTATAAATGTCCTCGTATTGCATGCTCATAACCCAAGGGCTAAGTGCTATTATATACTCTCCTTTCCTCTTCCCTTCACAGATCAGAAAACTGAAGCTGAAAGAAGTTGATTTGCCCAGGGTTAGTAAGTTAATAAACATTTATTAAATACCTACTGTGTGTCCTGAGGGATGAACTTTTGCTGCAAGCCTATAGCTTTCTCAGGACTGGATACAGTTCCTGCTTTCAAGGAGCTCACAATTGAATGAGGGAGATAACATGCAAACAATTATGTACCACCAAGCTGTATATAATATTATATATATGTATATGTATGTATGTATACACACACACAAATCGTCCGAGATAGGATAAATTATCTGAGCTAGGATTAGAATTCTAGTTTTCCCAGTGTCACCACTTTCCCATTATCACCTAACTGCTTCTAGGAACCACTGGGAATTATAGCCTGTATGTTATGAACACTGAAATCTGTTAGAAAAGGTAAATCAGACTGGAGCACAGCTGACCTGTTAGTTCTAGACTTGGTGAGCTTCTGGCAGCGCCCTGTCCTCTCTTCTCAACCTGGAGGAATAACATGTGTTTGTAGGCGTTTTATAGTTACAAAGTGCTTTTCTGACATTCCTTGTTCAAAGTAAGCAAGGTGGGACTGAAGGTGGTGGGGGGAGTGTGGCTCTTGGACTGAATCCAAACTTTACAGACCAAATCCCCTTAATAAAAGGATTTGTTCTATAATAGTTGGACTCATTCAAAAGGTTGTATGTACCCAAGGACCTAGAAGGCCACATGTGACCTTGCTGCAGGTTCCCCACCCCTGCCTCAGACATTTAACCGTAGCCTCTAGGGTTAGTTAAATTTCCATGGGCTGTTGTTTAGTCATGTCTGACTCTTCGTGACCCTATTTGGGGTTTTCTTGGCAAAGATACTAGAATAGTTTGCCATTTCCTTCTCCAGCTCATTTTACAGATGAGGAAACTTAGGCAAACAAGAGTTTTTTTTCTTTGGTTGTTTTTGCTTTTTGGAGGGCAGTGGGGGTTAAGTGATTTGCCCAAGGTCACACGGCTAGTTTTTTTGCATGTGTTAAGTGTCTAAGGCCAGATTTGAATTCAGGTCCTCCTGACTCCAGGGCCAGTGCTCTGTTCACTGCACCACCTAGCTGCCCTGAAAACAGGGTTAAATGACTTACCCAGGGTCACACAGCTAGTGAGTATCCGAGGCCAGAATTGAACTCAGGAAGAGTTTTCCTGACTCCAGGCCCAGAACTCAGTTCACTGCATCACCTATGAAAGGAGAGAGCTAGAGATAGAGAGCTAGCCTCCTAGTCTGGCAGATCTGGGTTGTCATTGTTATCCTGAGCATGCCTATCCCCTCAGGCACCTCTCTAAAACTGTAAATTGCAGAGCAGGTGCGCATGTCTGCATTGGTTAGAGGGATTTTCCTCTCTGGGTATTCCCTATACCAGTGATATCAAAACTCAGATAGAAACAGATCCCTGACACCACAATGGACTATCTATGTGGTATTGTAGTTTGATTTGTTTTGTCAAATATTTCCCAATAATATTTTAATGTGTTTTATTAAAAGATTACAAAAACAGAAGCTGAGATTGCTGTTGCTGTCCTCGAGGCCCTTACGTAGTAAACTGGGCAAAAGATTGACTTTTGGGAATGGTGACTTGTAGAGGAACTTTGAAAGGAGAATGGGACCCTAAGGGTTGACATACCCCATGCAGGAACAAAGGCCCACTTGATTTGGCTGTGGTTTTTTCAGTTGAATTCAGTAAACATTTATTAAGTGTCTTTTATATGCTAAGTATGTTTAAGTTGAGGAACTGGAGAGTTACAGGGAGAGAAGGATAAGTGCCCTGAAAGGAGAGGATTATAGACAGGAGATTGCAGACCAGCTGTCTAGAGAAGAGGGAGAGGAGTGGAAACATGGTTGGAGGTTTTCTGATAGAGAGGTAAATCAAGTCTCTTTCCTTCTCTGAGACTCAGTTTATTTAAATGTAAAATGAGGCCTTTGACCTTGATGACCCTTCTGGCTGCACACCTGTGATCCTAAGGCATTTAAGGTCTTTCACCTTCACTTTCTGGGACAAAATTGTGGTTCTGAGGAAAGCTGGGTAGAAAAACCACTCGAGCTTGCCACTTTTCTGCCGCCATGATTCTTGGAGGCTGGCACGCCAAATTGGGAACACATGAGTACAAATAACTACTAGAAAGATAGGCCTAATAGAAATTGAGTTTACTTGCAAATGTTGTTCAATACACAGTTGGTTTGGCAAAAATGATAATGTCAGGCAGAAGAGCCAGGGAGCCCAGTGGATTGCATTGTCATTTCCCCATGTCCCTGGCTTCTTCTAATCAGTGTTCTAAACAGAATGCACAGAGAGTCAAATGGAATCTCAGCTGATGAATGAACAGAATGTGGCATAGTAATCTATTCTGTGACTTGCTTCAAGGAACCCCCTTGAAAATTATCCATGTCCTTTTTTTTAATGTACAAAGAAAACTAAAGAAATTACATTATGAATGAAAAATGAGATGGAAATTTCTAATCCTTCTCATAAACAGTATAGGGCTAACTTTAAAATATTCTGCTTTAAGCAAGCATTTAATTTGTGCTCTGGGAACTAAATAATGTTGCTAAGATAAAACATTCTAATAATGATTTATGTAAATTTATTTGTACAAAGTAATGGTGTCGTTGCCTATAGCAGATTGCCTAGAATATGAAATGACACTTATGGGCTCACTTTCTCTTTCCCTTCTTCCTCTTTTTATGAATACAATAGAGGAAATGAAAGATTCTAGGAAGAAAAAAGTCCACATTCAAAATGGAGTCTGAGGCCATGTTCTGTGAGGTTAAAGCCAGTGTATGCTGTGTGTATATTTAAGAAAATGACTCCCACAAAAAGAAATTAAAAAAAAAAACCACTGCAATGTTCATTTTTTAAACTGACTCCAAAGAGAAAGGTGTATATTCTTGTCTCAGATGGTAAGACGCACATCTTTTGTGTGTTTTGGATGGTGTTTTTAGGTCATTGATCACCAGAACTTAGATCTAGAAGTGGGAGGGCCATGTAGTCCAACCGTTCATTTTACCAACAAGGAAACCAAAGCCTGGAGAGGCTCGACTAAAACACCATCTGGAATAGAATCATGGAATGCTGTAGCTTGAAGGAACTTTAGAACATAGATTGTCAGAGCTACGAAAGACCTTCAGATAAAAAATGTTAGATCCGAGAAGGAGCTTTAAAACATAGACTGTTAAAATTAGGTAGGAGTTGAGAACATGTACTAATCGGAATTTTATGACATTGAAGGGTTGGTTAGAGCTGGGAAGGAGCCCGGAACATAGGATATTAGAGTTGGGAGGGACCCTAAAGCATAAGATATTAGAGCTGGGAGTGCCTCCAGAGCGCAGAATGTTAGATCTGGGAGGGAGCCCCCCAATGCAGAGGATGTTAGAGCTGGGAGGAACCTCAGAACACAGGACATATATATATATATATATATATATATATATGTATATAAAATTTATCTGCTATCCATCTATCTATTCTATATATCCCAATTTTCAGAGGAGGAAATCGAAGCCTAGGGAAAAGTGACTTGTCCAAAGTCACACGGTCAGTTGGTAGCAGAATGAAGTACTGATCGTCCTTCCTGTGTTTCTCCTGCTGTTTATAAGTATAATGAATAAAAATATTACTTTCCACATATCCTTAGCAAAGTGGCTTCACTTAAAATCATAGCATCACAGAATTTTAAAGCTGGAAAGACGTTAGTGATCGTCTAAAACAGAAAGGCCTGAGATTTGGTCAGTTTTAAGCTCTTTTGCAGTTGCTGTAACCATGGGGGGAGTGAGTTGGTGTCCTCATTGGGAAGAATGGTTTTGAAATGTGGTCAGAGGTTGTGTGACCCATAGTCCAGGGCCTGTGGGTTGTAGCTAGAGCTCCTGAGAGAATGGGAAGAATGAGCAGGATCTTTTAAACTGAATGCAAGATAACATTGGCTTAAAAGGACATAAATGCTTTCCCAAGTTTTCAGCTGTACCATTTGAAGGGCAGATGAAACAAAGCCAGTCTATGGAACTGCTGGCTGTCATGGAGGTTGTCCTTAGAACCTCCAACAGCAAATCTTCAGATGTGATCTTACAAGAAGGTCCACTGAATGTCCCTGGGAGATAAGATTGTAAACCTGATTAAAACTGACTCTTCATTTAGATGAGAATTTACGCAGCAGGCGTCTAGATAATTTATTTTCACTTGTCCAATATGTATGGCAAGAAGTATGTGAACATCCATTCAGCAAATAACGTGTGTCCACTTTAATGCTTTATCTCTGCTCTCATGAAGCAAAGGGAGTTGTACACCGTATTTTATGCCCCCCCCCCCACACCCCCCCCCACCCCCCCGAGGCTCCCGATTGGTAAATCCCCCTCTTTACACTGGGATTGTCATTTCAAGAAGGATTCCAGTCGTACTTCACCTTAACTCACCTTCCAGATTTCTCCTATGTAGCTGCCTTTTCTACCACCCCTACCACCTTCCAGATTGTTTTCTTCTATTAAGATCAGAAGCTCCTTGAAGGTAGGGACTGTCTTGTTTACTTGTTATCTGTTGTATTCCCAGCACTTAGCACAGTGCATGGTACAGAGTAAACTAGCACTTGCTCTCATTCTCTCTGTCCTCTCTCTTTTCTCTCCCTTCCTTAACCTTCTCTAGTCTTCCTTTCTCCTCTTCCTTCTCCTTTCTTCTCTCTCTTCTGTCTTTTCTTTTTTCTCTTTCCTCTCATCTCTTTTTCTCTTCTTTCTCATTTCTTTTTTCTTCTCTCTCCTCTCTCTTCCCTCTGTCTCCTCCCTTTTCTCTTCTCTCACCTTTCTTCTCCTTCCTCTTTCCTCCTCTCTTCTCTTCTCTGTCTTGAACTGCCCACCACCACCACCATTATTGGAAAGCATTTACCAAATGCTTATTTACATACACATAACACCATGAGAAGTACTGGGTTGTAACAGACACAATCTCCGTCTGCTAGGAGTTTAGGTCAAAAATATGTCCCATCATTATTTGCTACTGAAAATCCCAATCTAGAGAGCTGGAAAAGCAGTTCGTTTTTTAGAATTGTGATGTCAGTACTTAAATGTAGACTCGTGCCATACCAAATGAATAGTTACCCTATATTCATTCTCTCCCTCTTCTTCTTCTACATGGGAAAGAAAAGTAACTATTCTTCAAAACCTTAATATAGGTCATTTGGAGTGAGTCTTTGGAGGGAGAAAATGCAAATCCATTCTCCTGTTAAATTAATGTACCATTAGAAGCATATGTACAGTGATCTTCCTTGAAGAGGAATTTGAAATGAATCCTCTGTAAAAAAAAAAAAAAAGACAGGTGTTGAATGCACTTTTAAAAGTAATTTTATGTTGTTTTTTTATGAGCCAAAATGTTTAATAAAAATCTCTTCCGCACCCCTGCATGCTCAATCCCTTCCACACCTCCGCACTTCAATCCCTTCCACACCCCTGCACGCTCAATCCCTTCCACCCCCCCCCCCCATGCTCAGTCCCTTCCACACCCCCGCATGCTCACTGGTTGCCCTAGTCCAGGGTATACTTTCATTGTTAAAATTATTAGCAGGTGTTAAAGCTATCTTTGGATTTAATTGAAGCATTCTCACTGATTTATACTCTGAAGAGTTGAAAGAGCATTGAAAAAGGGAGAACTTTGGAGAGAAAGTAGACAGCAGTAAAGCAATTTTGTTGGAAAAAAATACTGTGGATTTGTCTTTTTTGTGGGAATCCCTTGAATTTGTTCTCTACAAACAGGAAAGGGTGTCTTGCATTAGAGAGGCATAGGACTTTGAAGTGGAAGGGACTAGAGAGGACATCTAGAGCAACTCTTCATTTTACAACAAAAAGAACAGTTCCCGTCTATAGAAGCAGCCTTCTATAGTAATTGATAGAGAATTTGTCTCAGAGTTGGGAAGACCTGAGTTCAAATTCTGCCCTGATACATATTGTGTTTGTTACCCCAGACAAGTCATTTAATCTTTTAGTGTTCATGGCAATCCTCTTAGACTATGAGTTGCAGAGAAGCTATTGACCTGCTTTGATAGAGGGAGTTTGCTTATTCAGGGGTTACCTGTATCATTGAAATAAGAAGTCCATTCTCTGTCTCACATTTACAAAGCACTTGGTGCTTTACGTAATGCTGTCCTTATAACTACCTTGTAAAGCAAGTAGTGTAATTATTCCTCTTGTACAGATGAAGAAACTGAGACTCAGAGAGATAAAGTAATTTGCCTCCAGTCCCAGAGCCAGGGAGTCCCCAATTCCAAAATCAGGACTCAAACCAAGGAATATTGTGCTTCATGTTAAAATCTACCTGTTTCCTTTGGAAGCTGTTATATTTCACTCAATAATATATTAATTTTGAATTGCCATCCTGTATGTTCCTGCTGTACAGTTATCTCTTCCACATTGCAGCTGGTTAGGAGCACTACTCAACCTCCCATCCCCCAGTGATCTGGAAAAACCATGTAAAATTTTGTCCCTCCCTTCCTACCAGAGAAGAAGTTTGATTTTTTTTTTCATTTTTCTTTTATGGGGGTGTTTATAGTACCTTATTGTAAAATTTGGGTTAAATATTTGGTTATAGGCTCTATGTCATCTTGCTGGCTTTTGTGTGTTGTCTACCTCTTCGGAAAAATTCCCCCCACATTCCCATTTAATTTCTTATGCTAACCTGTGATATATCAAAACCACGATGGAGAAAGTTGTAATGTAGAAAGGGATAACTGTATTGTATTTATTTCATTCTTATGTTGGGTGAGTATGAACTGGAAAATGGAATTGAGAATTTGGATTCATTCTCTTGGCCAGTCTCATGGCAGTGTTGCACAAGCTCAGGGCCCAGTCCGTGGGGGGTCTTAAGGCCCCCAGCATAAGTCTCCTGACTTTAATAGGATATAATTTTGCTCAGGGGAACAATAGAAACTCAGAGCAGAATCATCTAAAAGTGGGAGCCTCAAGAAGGGCAAAACAGTTTAGAGCTGATGCATCTTCACGGAATACACATTCCAGACTGGGCAGGGGAACAGGATTTTCATTAGTAATGAAGAGGGAGAAGAGCCCGAGTCAAAGATTTATAGTCTGTCACCCCTACGCCTTAGTCAGGGGGTGCTTGTGATTCTGCTTGGTAGTTAACACTTGCTTTTGAGATAAATACATCTGGAAACCCCCCATTCTTTGACACAACTGTTATATCTGCTGAGGGGGACTGGGCTGCCTTTGATTTTGACTGGATACCAAAAAATACTGATGACCAGACAGTGATGCATATTTTCCAGGTGAAAAAAAAAAAGCCAGGAAATTGGTTTTCGGCAGCCACCAGGAAGACTGAATTACTTGCCAATTAGAGCCTAATAGACTCTCCTTGTGATTAGTTTGATGTGGTAAACATGCACCCTGACTCTTCAATCACAATCTTTTGTGGGCCAGCAAAGAGACAGGAAACGCTAAGTTCCATTGGCGGACCAAATGATTTTTCAAGTACCCCGTCAAGAGCCTGCAAATGTAAATGAAGAAATGGTTGTGCTCATCAATGTCCGTGCTGATGGTGCAGGTTACTGGCAGATGATTTGAGTGATGGGTTTTTTAAAAATTTGTATTATTTTGTGGTGGGGGAAGGAAGGGGTAGAGTATTCTGAGAGGTCTGTAATCTCATCAGTGGGATTCTCCCTCTGCCAGCATATGCTCTTTGGGAGATGGGGTACATGAGTTGTGGTACCCCTCTGGTACTAAGTGTCTCGGCTTTTATCTAAATTGGTTCTTGGATGACGGACATGCATTTGCTCATTGGACCTGTCATCAAAATTTGCCAGAGCTTCAATTTTCCTGGCACCAGCTCTTTCCCTTTCTGGGTCTCAGTTTTCTCTTCCTTCAAGTGGGTTGGAACCAGGGAAAACTCTGAGGTCTTTTCCAGCTCTTTGATTAACTGTGACTCTAATCTGATTATTTTCTAATCTATAAGGGTTGGAACTGGAGAAAACTCTAAGGCCTCTTCCAGGTTTTTCATTCCCTGTGGCTCTAATCTGATTATTCTAATGGCCAAAGGAGGTGGACCATGAGAAGTCAGAGTCACTTCTTTTGCTGAAGGATTGGATAGATAGATAAATAGAGCATTTATTGAACACTTATGTGCCATGCACTGTGAATAGAAAAACAAGAGATCAAGACAGTTTCTACCCTCAAGGAGCTCACATCCTAATATGAAAAGATAAACAGCTGATAGGGAGAGGTGTTTACATTCTAGTATGGGAAGACAGAACATAGGGGAAAGGGGGGGAGGGATTGGCAGCCTATCTGGGGATGTGGAACAAAGATGAGAATGAGGTAGAAATGAAGTGAGCAGCATTGTGACTGAGGCTTCTCAAGGTATGGTGCCTCAAGGCAAGGATTCACCGTTCAGCAAGGCAGTCTTAGGTTAGGGTGGAGTCATGGTTATGGGGACCTGGCAGCTGCTGTTGAAGTAGAAGACCAGAGAGTGAGTTGGTAGTGAAGTGGGAAGGAAGGATTTTGTGAAGGTTTGGTGATAATCTTTATTTAAATAACAATTAATAGTAGTTCCATTTAAATTTTGTTTTTGTTTTTCTGTTTTAATTGGCTATAATGTATAGCATTACAATAGTACTGTTGATGAGTGTGTATGTATGTGAATATATAAATGGGTTTTGCTTTCTTCAATTCATGATGTGGAAATTTCTCCCATCAGTACTATGACTAGGAATAGCTAGGTGGTGCGGTGAATGGAGCGTTGGCTCTGGAGTCAGGAGGACCCGAGTTCAAATCCAGCTTCATACACGTGACAAACTTACTAGCTGTGTGACCTTGGGCAAGTCACTTAACCCCAATTGCCTTGCCTTCTCCCCTCCAAAAAGAGAAAGAAAGAAAAGAAAATCTGAATTACTAGAGGAAATTCCTACATCTGAGAATTCCCTATGCCAATAAAATCAAACATCCAGTCCCTATCCTTATACATACTTACACAAATTTTAAAAAACAACAACCCACAAACCAATATTTATGACTAATAGATTCAGTTCAATCTTAACAATATTTATTAAGTGCGTACTAGGTGTCAGGTGCTATTTTGGGTCTGAAATAAAAACATTCCCTGCTCTCAAGGAGCTTTGATGCTACTGGGGGGGGAGGGTAGAAACAACATCTGTACAGTAAATACAATGAGTAAAGGCAAAATATACACAGATTAGTAGGTAGCTAGGTGGTGAAGTGGATAGAGAAGTTGGGTCTGAAATTGAGAAGACGTCAGTTCAAATGTGACCTCAGACACTTACTAGCTCTTGGACCCTGGGCGGGTCATGTAATTACTATTTGCCTCAGTTTTCTCATCTGTAAAATGGGGATAATAATACCATCTACCTCTTGGGGTATTGTAAGGACCAATTGAGATATTTATAAAAAGTGCCTTAGTGCAGTGCCCAAAACATAGTAGGCACTGTATACATGTGAACTGTCATTATCATTATTAATGATGATGATAAGAGGAGGGAAGTGCTAAAAATTGGGTAAGTTCCAAGAAATGCCTCTGGTAAAAGGTAGTACTTGAGTTGAGCCGAGCTATATCCTAACCCCTCTCCCCTGGTACCCTTCTCCACTTCTGATTGGAGAGGGTGGAGATTAGACACAGGAGAACTCCTCCTAGGTCCTCCATTTAGTCCCTAGGGCAACCACCTCCTCATCATTGAACCCTCTCAACCACTCTAGACTTTATCATGCTCTTCCCTCCCTCCCCCTACCTTAAAGTTTATTTTATGTATTATCTTCTCTCCTTAGATTAAGTACCTGGCACTTAGCTGGGTACTTAATATTTTTTAGTTGAAATGGCTAGGGACTTAACCTGACTCCCAGAGAGGTTAAGCAGAGACCTGCCCATGGGTTCTCACAGTCTCATTGATGGGATTTTATATTTTATTTTGTTCTATGTCTGTATGCTGGCTGTCCCAAAAGTCTTAGTGCTGTTGAAAGTTTTAATAACTTAAAGCCATGTTATATGTGAGCATGCACACATATACACATCTTTCCATATATATGTGTTTCCACACACCTGTGCATGTATATGTATATGCATGTATATGGAAACCTGTGTATATATGTGTATGTGTGTATACACTGAAGTAGCAAGCACCCTAGCATATCCAGGATGGTTGCTAGCACAAGTTCTTTGATCTACTTTTCTAAAGGAAAGCAACTCAAAAAAGGGGTTAACCATCTTACTTTAATCAAACATATATCATTTACCTAGTTCAAGCGAGTTTTTGTGAACTTCAGAGAAAATATAAATAGAAGTTACAAGCAGACAAAAAAAAATACAGACAGAGAAACAGACCACAGACAGGGCTTCCAGCTGTCTGACCATTACATCCATGCCTAGTTAGTTGCCAGGGAGAGAAGCACTAACATCTGGGTTTTCAAAGCTGGGGGGCTCAACAGCTACCTAGAGAGTCTCATCTGGTCAAATCACACAACTCTTCCCATGAGTGAGCCCCAAAGCAAAACCTCACATCATGGTATATATAGCTTTCTCCACAGTCAGAGAACATCACAGCCCTTGTGACCTACTGCATAATCACCAAGTAACAAGGTGTGGGCATTCCTGAAACTCCAGTGTGACCACATTCAGCCTATTAAGGGGCAGAGTACATTTTCAAATCAGGGAAGGTCCTCAAATTCACTTAAGCCTATCAAGGGGCAGGGAATATTCAAATTCTCTTACCATTACTTATACCCACTCTCTCTCTCTCTCTCTCTCTCTCTCTCTCTCTCTCTCTCTCTCTCTCTCTCACACACACACACACACACACACACGTTGGAGATTCCCTCAGTTTGTCTTCCCCCTCCCTTGTTGTCTCTTTCATTAGAATGTAAGTTCCTTATTCGTAGGTATTATTTTGTCTTGTTTCCTTAGTACCCCAGCACCTACTAAGTGCTAAAGAAATAGTTGTTTATTTAAAGTCAGGTCTCTTCAATTCCATACCCAGAGCTCTACCAACAATGCCATCTTGCCTCTTGTGTGTGTATGTATATGTATATACACATACATTTTTGTATATGTAGATGAGTGTATATCTATAACTATATCTCTTTAATTTAGCAAACAGGTATTAAGCACTTGCTGCTTGTGCAGGACATTAAACCCTCTTAATTTTGTTAACAGCCAAAAGTCTTATCTTCTGAATGAATATCCTTGCATAATTAACCCCCTCCCCAGTTCCTTAAGATGTACAAACACTCTGGTTGCCATGATAACTAGCTTTACCCTTAAATCTTCGTGTTCATTTCCCTTCCTCTACCAGAGCCACAAACAAATCGTTCCCTTGTGTCTCAGTAATTATGCCAATGAGGCACAGCACTGTATTGAGTTGTTGCAGTGGACATTTGGCCTGTTAATCTTTATGTGTCTGTGTCTCATCGTTCTGCCCCAGTTATTCTTATCCTTTCATTTTTATCGCTTATTATAACCATTCTCACCATCACCATCACCATCACCATCATCATCATTATCATTATTATGCAACAGGAATTTATTTGCAGAATCTTTCATGATTCAGAGCATTTGCTCTTTCATCCCTAAGCAACCATGTGAGTTTTTGTAGAATCTCTCGGCCCAAGGAAGTAGTAAATACTATGGAAAGGCCTAGAGACTGGCATTTGGGTCCATCCCTTTAGACCCAGAGCTGAGAAATTAACTGTCCAATGAACTGCTACAGAACTGGCTGACTGTACCGTTTGTCAGGCCACCTCTCTGATGATTGCTTATGGGAAGAGCACTCCACTAACCATCAAGAAACTTAGTTTCTAATCCCATCTTTGCCACTAATTCTCTGAGGGATGATCAAATCCCTTCCCTTTTGGGGGCTTCTGTTTCCTCCTCTGTAAAATGAGACCTTTGGAACTAGACCTATAAGGTCTCTTCCAACCTTAATGTTCTTTGATTATCTATGGCTCCAATCTGATTATTCTAATGACCTAAGGAACTAGACCATGGAGCTGTTATTACAGTCTTTTACGTTGCCAGAATTGGCAGGGCTCCATTGATTGAGATAGTGATGACAACTACAACAATCAATTTGGCCAGAAAATGATGGAATCAATGGCCTCATGGAGACACAGCCTGTGTCTATTGATCCTGGTTTGTAGATGCAGACGTTTAGTAAATACTCTGATGATGATGATGAAGAAGAAGATGATATCATCAGCCCCAGATTCCAAGTCCTCAGGTCTAAAAATCTACTGCAGCTATAGAAAATACATATGCGTTTGTCCTTAGAAGATATAACCTGCCATTAGTCTGGCTTGGAGATTTTAAAACGTGTCACAGATAACAGAATTTACCTAAAATTCATTTAGGGAACAAAAAAATTTACTGATTCTTTTAAAAAAAGATTACTATCATTTCCCAATGATATCACCTCTTCCTACTTAAAAGAATTTTTCCTTAGAACGATGAGGTGCAATTAAGCAAAACAAAATTGACTGCTGTGATAGTGTGTATTTCATTCCTACCTCAATTATCTCTCACCTTGATGCCAGGAAAAGAGACTTATGTGTTCTGAGGTCAAGTTTGGTCTCTGCCCCAGTCATTCTTCACATCACGAGAAGGCACATCCTGAAACATACATGGGAGGAGATGAGAAAATGACTTGTTATACGTCTGCCCAGAGCACAGCTTCAGGAGCCACATTTGTAAACTTTGGATTTAAAATGGAAAGTCAGGCAAAAGCAATCCTTTCTGTTTGTCAGGTTCTTTATGACCCTTGCATACTTTTATGAGAACTAATGTAGTTTATTGGTCAAGAGTCTCATTCATCGTAGGGAAACATTCCAGTGCACAGAGTAAATCTTTATTGTCAGAAATTATAGTGTTTCCTGAAATGATTGCTTTTTCCTCGACTCATGGTGCATTAAGGGCAACTTCTAAATGCCTGGCATTAGCACTTGAGAATCTGTTTGCTAGTGCTTGGTGAATTGATGTGAGGTAAATTAACTTCCTGGAGTGGCTGTGGGGACTGTTGGGTGGTTGGAGTTTTAGAATTTACATGGTATATGGCACTTTGCTCTCCAGTCTATAAAAATGGTGTGTGAAGGCATAAATAAACAATGGAGCCATAAATAAACAATAGATTGAATTGAATAATTGAAAGTTAATCCCAAATCTGGGAGCAGTGGGCATGGTTGTTAAACTGTGCATAGTTCTTGAGGATTCCAGAAAAAACTCCAGCAATCTAATTCACTTGGAAACAAGCGAATGAATTTCCCCAGTTTCCTTATCAGGAAAGATCGTGATCAGGATAGATCACGAAGTCATAGATTTCAAGTTACAAGAGAATCTTTTGAGGACATCAGGTCATAACAGCCTCCTTTTACAAAGATGGAAACTGAGGCATATGGAAAAGAAGTGATTTTCCCAAGGTCATGAAGTAGTAATATGTGGCAGATCCTGAATCTCAGTCCTCTTCTGTCTACACAAGGCTTTCTGGGAGGAGGCAACTAAAGTACGATAACTGGGTTCTGGTGTAGATTCTGCTGCTCAGGCTAGATAAAATATGTGACCATGGGCAAGTCACCTCTCTGGGCTTCTGTTTACTAGTCTCTAAAATTAGGGCCTTGATGTTCCCCAAAGTTACACCCTTTGTTCAGTGTGCTATTTAATAATAGATAGCAGCATTTAGAACAGTTCCTGGCACATAATAGGTGTTTAATAAACGTTTATTGAATTGCATTTGGGAAAGAGAATATAGACGAATCCCAGGAGATATATTCCCAAAGGACTACTGTATCCCAAAGGACAAAGTAAGTTGGACTGACAGAAGTAAGAGGAGAGAGACCAGGGCATAGCAGTTTGTTTACAGCTCTTACAGATCACAGATGTAGAGCTGGGAAGGACGGGATCATCCTGTCCAGCCTTCTTATTTTACAGATGAAGGAGATGAGGCCCAGAGAGGTTAGGAGATTTGCCTAAGATCACAAAGGTAGTAAGTTGCAGAATTCAAATCTGAACCTAAGTTCTCAGAGTCCAGATCCAGTGACTTTGTACTGCCTGAGATTGAGTCTATTTTTCCTTACCTTAGAGTGGAGTTTTTTTGTGGTGGTGTTTTTTTTTTTTTTTTTTGTGCATTTGATTTATCTCTTCTGTTAGTCTAAGCTTCTTGAGGGCTGGGACCATAGTTTATTTTTCATTTTTGCATTCCCTCTTAGTGCTGAGAGCCATGTCTTGCTGGGTCCTTTATAAATGTTTGCAGGTGAATGAATGAGATATACAGGGGGCTTAATGCACGCTTAATCTATAGGGGAAAGACACAAGGGTATAAGAATTGTTGACTGGTTGAGTGAAAAACAGTTCCTTCCATCAAGGAGCATGTGGTCTAATTGGGTTTGGGGTGGGAGATGAAGATTAAAGCCAACAAAACAAAATTAGAGAATAGTGAACAAACAACGAGGTGGCAGAACCTCCACCCCAGAACCCTCTACTCTCTATATACTTTCTCCTGCAGCTATGATTCTTTCTCCTATAGCCGTGATTTTTAGATCTCACTGACCACCCAGAAGGTGAAGGTCCACTTAATAACAACAACAATTAAAAAAATAGCTAGCACTGACATAGTATCCACTATGTTCCAGGCACTGTGCTTAAGTACCTACCAAATATTATCTCATTTGACCCTCACAATAACTCTGGGAGATAAGTGCTGTTATTGTTCCCGTTTTACAGTTGAGGTAAATAGAGGTTAAGTCATTTGCCCAGGGTCACATGGCCGATTAAGGGTCTGAGGGTTGGACTTGAACTCTCATCTTACTAATTTTGGGCCGGCTGTTCTATCCACTGTGCCACCTTGCTGCCACTGGCAAAAAGCAAGAAAAGATAGTGGATGATAGGGATCTCCGCAGGCTACTGAACAACATCAATGCGCTCTCCTAGTTTGGGGGAGAGGAACATTAAATACAAGAGTGGTCAAGGAGTCTATGCAGGTTTCCTGAGCCAAAAAGATCTCTCCTTCACCCCACCAGTTGGAGATTAATTCCAGCTAAGTAGCTTTTCTTACAGGGCACACATATTTATTACCTGGGAAGGCTTTCTATTTATCATTCACCCCTTATTGAAGATTGCTGTAATTTTATCCTCTGAAAGGAAGGGAGACAATAGAGAAATGGGGAGGAGGGATCAATCAGCAAGAATTTATTACACCCTGCTTTGTGCCAAGCACTGTGTGAGGGGTTGGAGATGCAGAGATAAAAGAGAAGGTAGTCCATGCCTTCACGGAGTTTCAGACTTAAGAGGGGAGACAGCATGGAAATATGTTGTTCAGTCATTTTTTAGTTGTGTCTGACTCTCCGTGATTCCATTGTGGGGTTTTCTTGGCGAAGATACTAGAGTGGTTCTCCATTTCCTTCTCCAACTCAACTTACAGATGAGGAAACTGAGACAAACAGGGTTAAGTGACTCGTCCAGAGTCACACAGCTAGTAAGTGTTTGAGGCCAGATTTGAACACAGGAGGATGTCTTCTGGATTCTAGGCCTGGCTGTCTATTCACCAGGACCCTTAACTGCCCATGCCAACGTGTGTGTGTGTGTGTGTGTGTGTGAGAGAGAGAGACACACATATGTATATACATATATGCACACACATTTATACACATACATATGTGTACACACATATACATATAATATATAAATATATAAAATACATATATGTATGAGTACATATAAAACAGATATAAGATAACTTTGGAGGGTGGTAGGGAGCAAGGCATAAGCTGGGAGGACCAGGAAAGATTTTCATGTGGTATGATAATGTGTGAACTGTGTCTTGGTGGAAACCAGGAATCCCAGGAGGCAGTGATGAGGGAATGCATTCTGAGTGACACAGGAGATAGAGTGTGGTATGTGAGGAGTAGAAGGAAGAGCAGTCAGATTGTGCCATGCAGGGCATGGAAGGGAGTTACAAATAATAAGGTCAAAAATGGCAGATGGGACCAGTTTGTTGAAGAACTTTAAATGTCATACCGAGGAGTTTATGGTTGATCCTAGGTAGACTAGGGAGTCACTGGAGTTTTTAAAGAGAGATGGACTACATTTTTGGAAAATCGTTTTGATGGCTGGGTCAGTCAGTCAATAAGTATTTGTTAAGCACTTATTACTGTGTGCCAAGCATTGTGCTAAATGCTGGGAATACAAATACAGACAAGAAGAAAGATGGTACCTGTCCTCATGGACCTTACATTCTAATCGGAGAAGACAGCACATAGAAAGGAAATGAAAATGTGGGAGGAGGAGAAAGTATCCACAGTGGAGATGGCCAGTGAAGTCTGAAGGGTCAAAAGTGCAAGAGTGAATAGTTAACCTAGGCATTTGCTCAAAGTGAAGGTTCTGGGAGGAACGCCCCAGGGGGACTGAGGTCCAGAGAGGTGAAATCACTTGCCCATGGTCACACAAATGTTATGTTCTAGAGCCTAGGTTCAAACCCAGATCTTTTAACTTGAAAACGACTACTTTCAATCATTTGACAGGTTGGAATTGATAACCTCTGAGTTCTCTTTCAACTCTGGATATCTATGACTTTATGAATGAGACAACTCACACAGAATGATATCTTTCTCTTATATGATCTGCTTCCTCATAGATTCCCCCTTTCCTTCCCCCAAACAAAAGCAAAAAAAAAAAGCCCCCCAAACCCTATTCCTTCTCCATTTTTATTATTGGTACTTGGGGATTTCCATAGTAAGAGGATCTTCATAAAACTATCTTTGACATATCTTCAATATCCCTTGAATAAGACTAAAGCCAAAAATGTTTTCTTAAAGCACATCTATACACATTAGAATGACCTGAGAAAGCTTCCTGGAGGAAGGGGAAGCTAGGCCTTATGCTTGCTCAGCCTGCGTTTTTCCTATGACTCATTTGGGCTCAGGATGGCTGAGGCTTTTGAGTTTGGTGCATAATTTATAAATGTAAATAAAGCTAATAGGGTGGAATTGTGGGAGGAGCAGAAAATCTAATGACTAATCCCTGGGTAGTAAAAACACCCTCTGCAATAAATAACTAGAGTACTACAGCAAGCATTTAAAATTTGTTGCAAAAATATGATCCAGAGGATTGATCTATGTGACCCTTATGTAAATAGTGCAAGATTCAGTATTTAAGTCAAAAATCCATAAGGATCCAAGGATTGCAGTAGTGACAACAGCAAAATCCTACTGGATGACAGGTAATGTGGTCATCATGTTAAATATTAAACTCGTGGTTTATAGGATCATAAAGCCGGAAAGTGACTGACCTCCAACGCCAGCTAGTCCAGCCCTTTCATTTTACAGACAAGGAAACTGAGGCCCTGGGAGATTAAGGGGCTTGCCCAAAGTCACACAAGTAGTCAGAGGGTAGAATCTGAACCTAGGTCCAGTGATTCCAGAGAGAAATTAAAATGGAGGAGATGGTCTGTCTCATTTGCCAAAATTTCAGGAGGTACAAAATTGGAGGAGATCCTGTTCCTTTGCCATTATCCAGAAAAGGAAACTTTAAAAAACCTGCTGCAAGACACATCTGAAGGCCCGAGAGAGGGGAAACATCTTTCAATGTGGGCATCTCCGCAGTGAAAGAGCCTGAGAATGTCAGTTGCCTGGATCCCAGCCTGTGAGGGGAAGGTTTCTTAATGGAAACAGGCTTGGCGAGGATACATAGAAAAGAAGTTTGACATCAGGGCCAAGTGTACATGACACTAAAATTACCTTTCATCAGACATCAGGGTGTCTTTGACCACCAGGTACCCAAGGGAAGTAAGCTGGTCAGCTAAGCACTCAGTGGCCCCCAGAAGACCACTTGGCTCCTGACCTACATAGGAGCAGACCCCATGCCACATTGTGCTAGTTTTCAAATAGAAGGTTAGATAACCACTTGTGAGGGATGTTCTAGGTCAGTGGTGTCAAACTCAAATAGAAAAGGGACCACTAAACCATGGTAAGGACCTTTGCAAGCCACATATTGACTTAGAAAACCACATATTGATATTATTTATGGTTTTTTGTTTATTTTGTTAACTGTTTTCCAGTTACATTTTGATCTGGTTGGACCTCATTCTGCAGTGTAGTGGACCAGAGGTTTGACACCTCTGCTCTTAGGAAATCTAGGACACTGGACTTGGAGTCGGGAATACCTAGCTTCATATTGCACCTCAGAAACCTAATAGCTGTGTGACCCTGGACAAGTCACTTAATCTCTGTTTCAGTTTCCTCATCTGTGAAATGGGGGTAATAAAAGCATCTACCTCTCAAGTCAGTTGCCAAGATAAAATGAGATGCAAACCCTATATAAATGTATAAACCTAATATCAATCAGTTAACATTTATTAAGTACCTACGGATGCAAGGCACTATGCTAAGCACTGGGGATACAAAAAGAGGCAAAGACAGCCCTGCCCTCAAGGAACTCACAATATAATGGGGAAGACAACAAGCAAACAAATATATACAAAGCAAGCTACATGCAGGATAAATAGGAAATAATTGACAGAAGGAAGGCACTAGAATTAAGAGTAGTTGGGAAGGGTTTCCTGCAAAAGATTTTAGTTGGTACTTAAAGGAAACCAGGGAAGTCAGTATACAAAGTGGTCCAGAGATGGGAGAAAGCCAGAGGAAATGCTGGTTGTGGAACAAGTAAGTGGTGGAACAGCCAAAGCCAGTGTCAGATAGAACACTAAATGAATATAAACCTTTTATAAATAAAGTGTATAACCCTGCATAAAAGACCTACACAAATGCTGGCCAGCCAGCTCTCCCCGTTTTATAGATGTGGAAAACTGACATTCAGAGAAGTGAAATCTGTTGGTCACGACTGCATTGCTAGTCATGGAAGGAAGAACTGAAAACTAGACTTTGTCTGGTATTTTTCTCTATGGTATCACTAGGCAGCGCAGTGGATAAAGTGGAGTCAGGAAGACTCATCTCCCTGAGTTCAAATCCAAACTCAGACACTTAGTAACTGTGTGACCCTGGGCAAGTCACTTAACCTTGTTTCATTTAATCTCAGTTTCTTCATCTATAAAATTTTCTGGAAAGGGAAATACGAAACCATTCCAGTATCTTTGCCAAGAAAACCCCAAATGGGATCATGAAGAGTCAGACATGACTAAGCAACAACTAATTTTTCCCCACTGTACCATGGTGTTTGCTCTTTGGTTAAAAAGAAGTCTGCATGCCTATCTGTGACTTTGTTCCCCATTTCTTCTCTTTGGGCTATAGAGGTGATTGATATACATATATATGTGAATATATATATGTATGTGTGTATACGCATGTAAGCATGCACACATATACATATACATGTATATATGCAACTAGAAAATGGTGGTTTGGTAATAGATAATAGCATAGTCTGCTTTCCTCGCTGAAGCCTATCCCAGTTAAATGTAAGCTGAAGCCCAGAACTGTTTTGACTTTTTCCTTTGTATCTCCTGAGTTTAACTTAGTGCTTGGCACACCATAGGTGCTTAATAACTACGTGTTGAGTGAATGTTGAATATAGTGGCCTGAGAGAGACGGCAGTTCCAAACAAGACTATCGATATTATATCTCAGATAGGGATTTGAGAGTTTATTGCAAAGACGACAGAGGGAGGGAACAAAATCTTTTTATCCTTACATCTCTCTACTCTGACAAGATAAAATGCTTCATTGCCGAGTGTGCCGTATGCAAATATCACTGACATTTATTAAACATGGAGAAACCCTTGTGCCCGCTGCTATTTAGATATTTCTTCCAAGTCCCCTTATTAGGGAGAGCAATCCCTGTCGACTATCATAGCATATGCTGATTAAAAAGGAACAGATCATCAGAAGAATCCAAGTTCAAACTGGGGGCTTTCCCATTCCTCTCAATTTCATAGCAGCATTTACAGAATCAGGATTTGGTTGTGACCTTTTTAAGGTTGTCGTTTCATAAGAGCAATCCTGTTAATACACATCTGATGACCCTCATGCTAGAAGAACCAAAAAAGCAGTAACTAGTAATGTTGCTGTTTTCTCGGCCTAAGATAGGAGAGAAAGGAGGTCATTATTTTTTCTCGTTGAAACATAGCCTGGATTTCTAGAGGAAGGGGAAGTGAATTGATTCTGTATAAGTATAAAATTTATACATCTTCACATCCCTGGGGGTTGGGGGATGGCAATAGGGGCTTCTAAAAGAGGCTTGGCGTGACATTGGCACATTATCTCTGTGCTTTCGTGCAGCTGTCCAGGAGGGTTTGCACCATCCCTCTCTGTCCCCTGTGTAATGGAAATGCAAATTTGGAAGATCTTCCCTGCCCCTAGGATAAAATGCACCTGAAGCCTGGGGAGGGAGGCTTGTTTTTCAGCAGATACTTCTTGACTGGCCAGTGAGTCAATAAGGTTGTTACACTCTCTGAGCCAGGAGAAGGCTATATAAGCCCTGATGTGTAGCTTTGTTTTGGGACTCACTTTGAGAAGTGTTCTGTGATTTGATCTGAATTCTGGGAAGCCGTTGTTGAGAGTCCCCCGGCTTTGAGAAACCCAGATGTTGACTGGGTATGGATGTAATGGTTGGACAGTTTGGAAAGCTGTCTACTTGATCTGTTAATGTCTTGATAATTCTGTCTGTATATTTTGAAGTTTGGGATGCTGACCTTTTTCCCCTGAACAAGGTAAACGATATATGTCTGACTGATTAAAGTAAGCTTGTTAACCCATTTTGAGTTGCTTTCCTTTAACAAAGCAGATCCAAGAACCTGTGTGAGCAGGCACCTTGGGGACACTGGGGTGCTTGCTGCTACACCCTGTTATGTTTTTTGACAGTTTTGAGCCAGATGTCAGCTCCTACAGATGTGCTACTCACTCACTTTTCATCAGAAATCCCTCATAGCTGTTGGGCCCCATGCACCAAGCTCTAGAAAGCCCTTTCCTTATACTCAGTGACTGAAGGAAGAGTCACCAGCCAGAGGAGCTGCTACTTCAATAGTCAAAATTTCTGGGTTTCACGATTCATAGGGGAGGGACTGCTTTTCCTAAGTCTGTGCAACTCCTGAGAAGTGGAGAGAGGGAGAATTTATCGTATTTTTGTAATATCAGAATGTTACATCGTTCACTCACATGTAAAAGTCCAAACTGATAGGTTGCCCCTTAGCCTGTAAAGATTGATAGACAGCCAAGTCAGTGAGAGACATAATTGAGAAGTGCTATACTTTCTGGTGCCAAAACAGCCTTGTGCTTACCTGGGACATGATTTGGATAGGGAGTTAGTTTCTACCCTGCCAGTATGTATGAGAGGATTGTGACTTATAGGGACAAAAACACACTCTCTCCTTTTCGAATTGAGCCGCCCCACCCCGGATGATAGCCAGCATTGCAGGGAGTGGTACAGTGGAATGAAAAATGGGCTTGGAATAAGGAGAACCAGTTTAGAACCCCAGCTCCTACAATTCAACTGGGTAATCACAGTGAATTCTGCGCCTCAGTTTCCCTATATATCAAATGGGAGTTAAAAAAAAATCCACGCAGTACCTACCTTAGATGGATTACTATAGAAAATGTACTTTGTGAATCTTGTGACACAGTTCATCCATAAAGGTAGCAAGGATTGGTCCAGGAGGCGTGCTAGGCTTAAAAGTGGCTACCCATGTGATATTTGAACAAATCTCCTTTTCTCCTTGGACCTCAGTTCCCCGTGAAGTGATAACTGAGAGCCCTTTTCAGTTCTGATATGTAGAAGTGAAAGGCCAGTTGAGGAGATCCCAGTAGCATATAACTTCAGATTGGATAAAGAAACATAAACTCACAGAGTTTTTTCCCCCCTACCTCTTAATCCTTGCTGCATACCATGGAATATGACATTTTTTCTTTTCTGTCTCAGTTTAAGAAAGTTTTTAAAACATTAATTAGCCCCAAAGAGTAGTATCATAAAGAAGAGAACTACTCCTGAGGTCTAGAGCATGTTATTTTTAGTATATGCATTATTACTTCCCTCTCCAATCCATCCTCCACACAGCTGCTGATTAATATTCCTAAATCACAGATCTGACCATGGTGCCTCTTGACTGCTCAAAGAAGCTTCAGTGCCCCCCTATTGACTTTATGACAAAATGGGATTTGAAGCTAGAAAGGGTCTTATAGGTCATCTTGGTCAAGCCCCTCATTTCAGATGAGAAAACTGAGGCCTAGAGAAGAAATCCAAACTTCTGTGTTTGTGACTCAAAGCAAGCTGGTTCCAATCTAGTTTTTCCAGATTGATTTCACACGTACTCTTGAATCAAACTGACACCCTTGATCCTTCCTATATATGAGATTCCATCTTTTTTCTTCCCTGCCTGTCTGTTTCTCATCTCTTACCCCTCTTACCTCTGTCTCTTGGAAGTACCCATAACTCCTTTCTAGTCTCAGCTTAAGGACCATCTCTTATAAGAGACCTTTTCTGATTCTCCAGTTATTAGTTCTCACAGCCTCCCTGAAAGGACTCTGTTTATTTTGAATTTACTTACCTCGGTCAATGGGATCTGCTCTTCCTCATCCCCCACCCCTACCCTACTGCCTAGTGGACCATAAACTGCACGAAGGACAGACTTTTTTTTTTTTTTGGTTGTTGTGCCTTTATTCTCCCCCGTCCTAACAATTTCTGATGCCTGACACATAGTAGGAGCTTAAAAAACTACTTGTTGAACTGCACTGGCTTTTGGAAAGAGGTTTTTTTTTTCCCCTGCTTCTTGTGGCTGCTAAGCATAAGCCCATTGGGGAAGCAGATCAGTGCTTTGTGAATCAGGGATTCCCTCAAAGCCTGGCCATTAGTTAAGTCTGTTTCCTAGATGAGACAGAACTACATAAGGGAAAAAGGGATTGGGAATTCCTTGCTGTTCCCCCGTTACCCCCACCCCCTTCTGTTTGGAGAGCTTGCAAACAAATTTTGTTTCCTTTTGTCCTTTTCCACTCAGCAAATATCGACTTTGCCCCCCTTGGCCCTGAATGGAACTGAAATAAGCTTGGCTAATCTTTGTTTAAAGGCTTTATCACCAATCAGTCAAAACAACTTGGGAAGAGTGGGATGGGGGGTGGGGGGGAGTGGTGGACTGGGACCAATCCAGAATCATGGCCAGTCCAGGCTGCTCCCTCTAGCTAACTGCACCTGATCCATCAGAGAGACTCCCCGCAACCTGTGTCTAAGTGCCAGCCTGCATTGATCAGGTAGCTAAGTAACTTTTTTATTATTATTTATTTTAAGGAACGTCTAGGCTACACTTGAAAACCAAGTGATCCTGAGCGATAATAACAGAGCTGACAGTTAACACTGTACCACCCTGCTGAGGCCAGAGGAACAGGGTAATTTTCCTGAGAGCTGCATTAGAAAGCATTTGGTAAAATGGTGTAATCGAGGTAGTTGGCATCCACAGCTAATTCATCCTGCTGGGTTTTCCATGGAAATGATACTGAGTAATCCTGTTGAGGGTAGATTTGCTGTCTGCCCCTCAGCATCCAGCTTCTGGACACACATTACCAGGGAAAGAAGGCTGGCTGTCTAAAAGGCCCTGCCTGTTGTATACCTATGTTAAAAGCAAGCATGCCAAGCCCAGAGAGCCCCTGTCAATGCTGAGGGAAATCAGATGAGGAGGGAGGTGAAGAAAGTAAATGATGGGTTAAAGAATACAAGGGGAGGAGGGGAAGTCAGTGCTGGGCCTGGATTCTGAGAGCAATAGGAACGTTGCAGCTACAGTCATCTCCCTCACCTGTCACTTTGACCATACCACCTCCCTTCCACAAATCCTCTAACAGCTTCCTAATATTCTCTACATCAGAGTTAAGCTCCTGACTCTTGGCTTCATGACCCTCTATCAGTCCATCCAAATCGGCTTAATCTCCCTTATTCTCTGCCTGCCTTCCTATCTGCTTCCTGTATTTTGGCTTCCCTTCTACCTCCAAACTTGACCCCTTTGTCTAGTTCTTGTCTGCTAAGCTTATCCAGCCTCTCCTGCTTTCCTCCTTCTGGAGCACCTTCTTCTAACAGAAATCATTGATTCTTAAGTGAAGTTTCTTCAAAAGTCCTTACAGAGCGTCTATTCTAGGAGTTCTTAACCTGGGGTCCATGGATAGATTTCAGGGAGTACATGAACATGGATGGGAAAAAAATACATTTTTGTTTTTGCTAACCTTTAATTAAAATATAACATTTCCTTTAATTATGATTTTTTTTTCTCTTCTGAGAAGGGATCCATAGGAGTCATCATGGTACCAAAAGGATCCATTACTACCCCCCCTCCAAAAAAAAGATTAAGAAACCCTGATCGAGCACTGGCCTTAGAGTCAGGAGTTACCTGAATTCAAATGTGACTCAGACTCTTATTACTTGTGTGACCCTGGGCAAGTTATTTAGCCCCGATTGCGCCCCCCCAAAAAAAACATAAACAAAAACAAACAACCCACCCAACAAATCCCTGATCTGGTCCAACAACCTTATTCTACAGAGGCAGAAACAAGCTTAGAGAGATTGAAGGTTTGATCGAAGGGCACACCAGGTGGCTAGCTAGTGTGAGAGGCAGGACTCAAACTCAGGTAATAGGATCATCAGTTTTTAGTAGTTGAGTATCAGTGAATGGAGAAGTGTTAGACTTGGAGTCTAGAAAACACAGTATCAAATCCTGCCTCTGATACCACCAGTTATGTGATCCTGGGAAAGTCACTTAATTGCTCTTAGGCTCACTTTTCTTTTCTGTAAAAGGGAAATAATAATAGTACTTAACTCCTAGGGTTGTTGTAAGGATAAAATGAAATAACATGTAAACTTTGCAGACCTCGTTGTTATGGTGTGTCTAACTCTCCATGACCCCATTTGGGCTTTTCTTGGCAGAGATACTAGGGTAGTTTGCTATTTTCTTCTCTAGCTCATTTTACAGATGAGGAAACTGAGGCAAACAGGGTTAAGTGACTTACTCAGGGTCACACAGCTACTTAAGTGTCTGAGGTCGGATTTGAACTCGGGAAGATGAGTCTTCCTGACTCCAGGCCTGGTGCTCAAACCTATGTAAGTGCTATTACTGTCTCCATTTTACAGACGAGGAACCTGTCTTAGCCCAAGATCAGTGTAATAGATAAGTGCTATATGAATGCCAGCTATTGTTGTTTTTTTAGAGCTGGAGAAGATCTTGGGCATCATTTTGGTCTGAACTTCATCCCCAGTTATTACTACAGATGAGAAACCTGAAGCCTGGGCAAAGGCTTATCCAGGTTCACACAGTTAAATCAGAGAATCATAGTACTTTTAGATGAAAGGGGCCATACTATACCCCCTCCATTTACAAATAAGGAAACTGAGGCTCAAAGAAATTAAAAGTGCTTTTGCTGTACCCATTATGGGAAGCAGTTGGGAATTATCCTAAGAATGTGACTAAAACATTCTTGCCCTTTAACCCCACAGTCCTACTGCTTGACATATATACCCAGGAGGCTAAAAAAAAACAACCAAAGACAAAGGCCCCTATACACACTCAAAGATATATGTGTGTGTTTGAGTGTGTGTGTGTGTGTGTGTGTGTGTGTGTGTGTGTGTGTGTGTATATATATATATATATATATATATATATATATATATATATATATATATATATATATATATAAACATTCTGTGGTAGCAAAGAACTGGGAATGAAGTCGATGCCCTTCCACTGGAGAATGTCCAAACATGTGCATATAATGAAATATCACGCCGTGAGAAACCACCAATAAGAATACAAAGACTCAGAAAGACTTATGGGAATGGATACACAGTGAGACCAGCAGAGCTAGGAAAATCATAAAAAGAATGATGACAATGTCAAAAGTGGAAAAACACAAGAAGGTGGATTGGAATGACTGAATGATTTCTAATTAAAATAGCTTGTTGAAGACATAAGACCCTGAAGAAGAAGTAAGAAAATATTATCTTCCTCCATTGGAGAGGTGAGGGACCATGGGTATGGGGTGTTTTTTATACTGTGATATATTGCTTAGTTTTATGGGACTTTTTTTTCCTCAGCTGATATGTTGCTTAGTTTTCTTATAAAAGTGTTTGTTACAAAAGATGGCTCCCTGGATTGGGATATATTTGGAAATTTAAGATGATATGAAAACAAAAGATATCAACAGGAATTTAAAATGTTTAAAAAGCGAATGCCAGAATGAAAACCTAAGTGTTTTCGTTTTCTAGCCTAGGCCTTTTCTTTCGGGAATGACCTTGTAACCAACAAGCCATTTACCCTTTGAAGGATAGATTAAGTTTAAAAGCAAGCCTATTCATAATTTACTAGTTGGTAAGCTCCCTGAGGGTGATGACTGTGTCATTTCCCATCTTTTTAGCTTCGCTGCCGACCACAGTTGGCATTTGTTGAATTACACCAAGGTGGCAAAACACAGAAAACGTGTATGCCTAGAATGTCTTCTCTTGTGTGGGTGTCTGGGTCTTTTCAGGTGGGTGGGCTGGTCCATTTTTGTAATTACCCACGAGGCTGCTGTAAATATTGGCCTCTTTGAGAAGCGTGTGCCATGTGAACAGCAGGCGGGCGGTCTCCTGAGAATACCGCACAGCTGACTGCACAGCTGAGGACTATTGCTCCTTTAAGTGGATCTGCCCGGCTTCTGAAAGTGTAGTTGTCGTCGCACACACGCCAAGCTCTCGCTCTCTCTGGCAGACTAGGAGACGTTCTCTGGCAATCAGCGTTTTCCACACACTTTAATTGTTTGATTTCCCCAATCGAGCACATTCGGGTCTCATTAGCCTGATCCAGAACCAGAATGGAACTGTTTTGGCTGTGGCCTGTGATGGGCTGTTTGTCCCAACTGGTTGATGAGTCATTGTGAAAGGGGGTGGGATTTGGAGTCAGAGGGACCTGGGTTCTAATGTCCTTTTTTCTACTTACTGACTTGGTGAATCTGAACTAGTAGAGACCCCTCTGTGAGGCTCAGTTTTCTCGCTTAAATGGACATTTTGGGATTAATAACCTTTGAGGTCCCTTTCAAATCTAGAGGTGTGATTTATAATCCTCACTGTTCTTTGTGCTTCTCCTGAATATATCCCCAGGAACTGTTCTCAAGGACCTCTGAAATGTGGAACGAGGGAGAGTATGGTGGGTTCAAATCCCACCTGTGTGACCTTAGGCAAGCTTCAGTTTTCTCATCTGTAAAATAGAAATGGGGAATAGAGCACCAATCCTGGAGTCCAGAGAGCCTGAGTTCAAATCTAGCTTCAGACACTTAACACTTACTAGCCATGTGACCTTGGGCAAGTCACTTAACCCCAATTGCCCTGCCAAAAAAAAAAGTTAGACTAGAAGACTTCAGAGTTCCTTGAAATAAGATCTGTGGTTTTAAAATTTGTACTAGAAATAGTGTTAATTATCGTGTGTGCCATTTCCTAAAAACTGTCTAAAAAGCTTCACACTTCTGAAGAAGATAGAATAGAGAGACAGTTTAGTAGTGTGATAGATGGAGCACTAGACTTGGAGTCGGGAAGACTTGAGTTCTAATCCTGCCTCAGACATGTATAAGCTGTGTGGCCAAGGAATGACTTGACCTCTCTCAGCTTCAGTTTTCTCATCTGTAAAATGGGTATAATAGTAATCGTGCCTACCTCACAGGGTTTTTGTAAGGAGAAAATGAGATAGTATGTGTATCTTACAGTGCTATATCAAATCCTAGTTATCATCCCTCACCACTGATGATAGCGTTAAGAGAAGAGGCTCTTAACAAGTTTGGTTTTTGAACAATGGTTTCCAAAAGGCAAGTCATATAGCTCATTGTGAAGTTTGTGATCACTGAGAGGTCATGGATTATTTATCTATTCAATGAATAAAGGGCTAATCTTGAAATCAGGAAAGACTTTGGTTTGAATCCTGCCTTTGACACTTAATGACTATGTGATGTGGTCAAGTCACTTCCCTGCTCAGTCTCCGTTTCCTAATCTATAAAATTGTAGGGGTTAATAGCAATACCTAACTTGTAGCCTTGCTGTGAAGATCCAGTGAGAATGTATATAAAATATTTTTCAAGGATTTTTTCCCCCCAATAATGGGGGCAGAGAATGGAGAACCTGGAAATGTGATGTCAGAGTGTATCACCAACGCAGTATTCACAGCACCAATGGCAACTATGAACATGCTGGCACAGTTCTGAATTGCAAAATATAACAGACTCTCCATATATAAGACAGAAACAAAACATTTGTTCAGATACCAGAAAGCCAAATCCCAACATCAGAAAACAGAATCCATCATAACAACCAAGAAGTTAATAAACCATAACACAGCATGGAGCCACACCATCCTTTAGCCTTCCCACAAACAAACACTCACAAGCCTAGCTGTCTCCTTGCCTGCGTCTTCTCTCTTCCCTCTATCTAACTGCTTTGAATCCCAGCTTCCTGTGAGCTCTGCTCCACCCTTCAGCAAACCCCTTCTACAACATGCTCCATGTAATTGCATTCGACCTGTTAGGGGGCAGGGAAGATCTTCAAATTCCCATTACCTTTACATATTGGTGTAAGGAGTTTGGGCAAGGAAAAGCCCTCCACCAATGCAGATAAGTAACTCTTCCGCCATTTTCATTTCTTAATTCTGCTAATATGTGAGAAGTGGAGCTTTGTCCCAGGTCTTTCTGACTCCAAGGTTAGCTTTCCTACCCAATATGACTTGCTGTGTTGGCTGTGAGCAGTTATTATCATTCAAGAAATGTAGGATCTCCACATTGAAAGGAACCTCAGAGGTCACATAGTCCAACCTGTGCTGGAAAACAAATTCCCACTGGCATGTTCAATAAATTGCCATCCACTGATTCTGGAGTTGGAAAACCTTGGTTCAAATGCTGCCTCTGACATTTATGACCTATTGTGACCTCGGGCAAATCACACAACCTCCCTTTCCTTCAGTTTCATTATCTTTAAAATGAAGGATTTACTAGATGACTTCTCCCTTCCAGCTCTGTCTCTGTGACTATGTGAATCCCTGAGTTTCCCACCATGCTTGTGAGGCTGACCATTCTGTTTTCATAATTCCCATTATTGGGAAGTTTTTCCTTATGTAGGGCCAAAATCTACCCCTTTATGTTTCATTTAGTTCAACAAATGGTCATCAGTTGTCTACTCTATACTGTGCTACGTGCCAGGCAAGACCCAGAAATTTAGATAATGTGTGGTCTTTATCCTTAGAGAGCTTATAATCTAGTAGGGGCCTGAAACACCAATCCAGATAGCTTTAAAACAAACCAAGATGTATGATAAGTGCATTAAAGACCAAAGTGTAATATGAAGTCTGAAAGAGAAGGCTGTAACCAGCTGGGTAAATGAAATATCTACACTAGGGCAGCCAGGTGGGCAGTGAATAGAGCACCAGCCCTGGAGTCAGGAGGACCTGAATTCAAATCCGCCTCAGACACTTAACACTTACTAGCCCTGTGACCTTGGGCAAGTCACCCAATTGCTCTGCCCTACTCTCTCAAAAAAAAAAAAAGAAAAATATCTACACTACGCTGTGGCTTGAAGTGTTTTCTGGTTAATAATAGGCTAGAACCATAACTTTACTAATGGGCCTATAGAAATAATTATATAAATGTGAAACTATAATTAGGGTGGGGAAAAGGATGGGGGCAAGCTAAACATTCATCTCGGGAGGGGAAGAAAGTAGGGATTAATATATAGTACCTACTATGTGCCCAGCATTGTGATAAATACTTTTTACTGATATTGTCTCATTTGATTCTCTCAAATACCCTGGGAGGCAGGTGTTACTATTATCCCCATTTTATAGTTGAGGAAACTGAGGGAAACAGAGGTTAAATGACTTCTCCAGGGATATATTTTAAAATGCCCTGTATAGTTATGGCTTCATATCAGGTATTCAGTAGGGCCTGAAACAAAGACACAGACATAAGGCAATTAAGACCTAAACCTAAAACCCTTATCAAGCAAGCTTAGAAACCACTTTCAGGCAGGTAAGAGGTTTTATTATTTCTTGGTTGGTCTTTTTTTTTTTAAGCATTTATCATAGTGGAAGATCTGAAATCTACAATCCTTTGGCTGTATAATTTATAAACTTTGATTTTTGCAGATTTGGGATTAAGGGTCACAGATCTGAACATAAGGGTTTCCATGTAGCTTTCTCACCAATCTTATTTTTTTCCTCCTCCCTCCTCCCCTTCCCTGTGACTGTCTTTGCTTTATAAAAGGTTTTCATATACTTCATGTCATCAGAACTCTGTGGAGTGGTAGGTGTTGCCCCACAGTAGATAATGAAACCCAGACAAAGAGTTTAAACAACCTGTCTAGTTAATCAGCCCGTCATTTTATGAAGCACCTACTATGTTCCAGGTACTACTTGAAGCCCTGGCGATGTGAATGTAAAGAATGAGTACAGTGAGCATAAATTTTAAGGAGGCTGTAATAAGTACACAGCAGAAACATCAACAAAAACACAACTATATACAAAGCAGTTAAATATGTCACCTTCTCCCTTCTTGCTCTCTTCTCTGTAGGTTTAGAAGACTCTGCTCTCTCCTGGTTCTCCTGACTGATCATCCTTTCTTAGTCTCCTTTGTTAAAGATTCTTTATCACACCTGATAATGGAGGGTGTCCGCCCAGCACTCTGTCCTGGGCCCTCTTCTCGTTTCCCTCCTATGTTATTTTACTTGGTGATCTCATCAGCTTCCATGGTTTAGCTATCATCTTTATGTAGATGATTCTTTTTTTTTTTTTTTGAGGGGGAAAGTCAGGGCCATTGAGGTTAACTGACATGCCTAAGGTCAACAGCTAGTAAGTGTGTCAAGTGTCTGAGGTTGGATTTGAACTCAGGTCCTCCTGACTCCAGGACTTTATTCACTCCACAATCTAGCTGCCCCTTTAGATGATTCTCAGATTTATTCTTCCAGCCCTGATCTCTCTCCTGATGACGAGTCTTGTATCTCTAACTGCCTGTTGGATATCTCAGACTGGCTGTCCTATTGGCATCTTACACTCCACATGTCCCAAGCTGAACTCTTATCTTTCCTCCCAAATCCTTCTCTCTTCCTAAGATTTTTATTATTTTTTATTTTATTTTATTTATTTATTAAAATTTTATTTTATTATTTTTATTATTATCAAGTACCATGATCCTTCTAGTCATCAACGGAGGTGTTATCCTCACCCGTGCCCCCATTCAAACTGTTGACAAGTCCTTATTGATTCTGTTTATATTAAGATAAGTTTTGTAGAAACAAACAAAACCCCCTTAGCACTGTGCCTCCCATATACTAGGCACTTTATAAATGCCTCTTCCTTTTCCCTGCCATCACTGAGAACATCACACTGGAAACCACGATTGTGGAGACAGTGATATGGTACTCTGCAAAGAGCCAGGATTCAAATCCCACCTCTTCTGCTACTTGAGAACCTGTGTAATCTTGGGTCTGTTCCTTAGCCAACTTCCTGGCCCTCTCTTTCCTCATCTGCAAATTAAGAGAGAGGGATTAGACTGGATGATTTTTAAGGCCCTTTGTTACTCTAGGCTATGATCTTTCTGCCAGACCTGGATTTCAGTGTTCTAGGGGGTGTTAAACACTAGGGCATTGGATAGCTGGATGGGGAACCAGCCTGTGTGATGACTGGAGAAGGAGTGAGGACCATGGATCCCATGATGTAACGTGAATGTGTTAGCATCTCTTTCTGTCTGTCTAGAGGGTTAAAAGCAAAGCCAGTGCATTTTAGACAAGTATTTCTTAATAGGTTTTTATCTCAGCTTTTGGAAACCTGAAACTCAAGTCTGGACCTTTCCCAATAATTTTTTTCTCCAGCCTTGCATGTTCATGCTGATTGGTTTATTGGAGAGCTGCCCATAAGTTTTGGGTTGCTGAATCATTTGATCTTTACAGACCAAATGAATCAGAAGACATTTTTGAAACCTGGATGCTCATAGAGTGGTGGGAAGGGGTAAAGTAATGGGAGGGTTGAGGTAGCATATTAAAGTAATTTCCTACTGTAGATTTAATGAAAGTTCCTAATACAGCAAAGTTCCTTAGACCATGCTTCTATACCCGGACAGCCACCTGACCACAGAGAATGAAGACGTCATTCTTCCCTGACTTCTTCCTGCTGCCCCATGGTTCCTGCTAAGAGTTCTCAGCTGTGACAGTTCTTGGAAGTTGAACTCTAAGATAAAATAATCTTTGATGGGTTGAGGAGGGTCTCCTCAAAGGTCTCCTGGCAGTGAACAAGGGTATGATTTTAGAAACTGAAAAGTCTGTGAATGTCATCTGGTTCACCACCTTCATTTGACAGAAAAGGAAACTGAGACGCTTATTGAAAGCAGTCCATTGCTGAATTACTTTTATGGGAACCATGGCTGGGGATAAGCTCCCTAGTTCTCAGCTCTTGCCTATAGAAAATTAAGACATTGTGCTTTTCTTTGAGCTACAACCTGGCTTTTGGGAACCTAATTTTCCAACTGCCTTTTCTTTGAACATCATTATTAATTGTTTCTCAAGAAATGACATTCAGAATGATACTCTGGAACTCTTGAATACAGCTCATGAAGGAGGAAAGAAGGAAGGAAACAGACATTTATTAAACACTTACTATATGCCAGGTGCTTTACAAATATTATCTTATTTGATCCTCTCAACAGCCTTGGGAGGTAGTAGCTATCATTGTCCTCATTTTGCAGCTGAAGAAACCAAGGCAGACAATGGTCAAGTGACTTATCCATGGTCTGTTGTTCAGTTGTTTCAGTCGTGTCTGACTTTTTTTGACCCCATTTGGGGTTTTTGTGGCAAGGATACTGGAATGGTTTGCCATTTCCTTCTCCATATCGTTTTACAGATAAAGAAACTGAGTTAAAGTGACTTGACCAAGGTCACACAGCTAGTAAGTGTTTGAGGCTAGATTTGAACTTAGGTCTTCCTGATTCCACTATACCACCTAAACTTCCTCTTGAGAATATGTTCAGAGGAGGAATCATATAATTGTAGACTGAGAGCTGTCAGAACCTTAGATGTCAGCAAATGCAGCCCTCTTCGAGAAATGGAGAAATCTGACAGTGAGTTCAAATAATCTGCCAGAAATCACAGGGTAGTAGACAGCAGTTGAGCAAGGATCTAAATCTGGGTCCTCCATTTCCAAATCCTATACTCTTTATACCACATGGAAATTATACTTTGTTTTTCTGGGCCTCAGTTTCCTCATCTGTAACATTTATATAGTGCCTACTGTGTTCCAGCATCATTTATTTGATCCTTACAATGACTCTGGGAAGTAGGAGTTGTTACATCTTCATTTCACAGTTGATAAAATTGAAGCAGACAGAGGTTAAGTGACTTGCCCAAGGTCACACAGCAAGTTGGTGTCTGAGGGTGTATTTGATCTCAGGTTTTTGTGACTCCAGGCCTACTGCTTTTTCCATTGCACCACCCAGCTGCTGTAATGAAGGAACTAAACTGGATGATTTCCAAAAGACTTTGTAATCTTTTACTTTTGTGAACCTGGGGAAGTAACTTCCTCTCCCTAGACCACAATTTTCTCATCCTTAAAATGGGGATACTTATACTTTGAGAGAGAGAGAGAGAGGCATAAATCTGAAAGTACTTTATGAATAGGAGTTTATCATACCCTACCACCATGGACGGGCCTTCCCTGCTGTCCAGTTATATTTCACGCCCCAAGGGGCCTGTCCATTGGGAGTTTATTCCATAATTCTGAGCAGAGGGGATGTTAGCTATAGATACCAAATCCCCACATTTGGCTGGCTGATTTCTGAGAGTTTGGTGTGGTGAATGTGGTAATTCTTCCGTTCAATCTAAGTTGAAGAGCATCCCGTAAAAGATGCTATTCTCTTTCCCCCACCCCCAACTTGATGGATTCCAAATGTCAGCTTTGCATCTTGGCATTTCAGGCTTAACTGAATTCTGTTTTGTTCAAATTCTAGTAAAACCGGGACATGTTTTTTTTGAACACCTATATTCTCTTCAGCTTTCGACTGCTGTGAAAATGCTTGGTGACAGATTACATAGTGAAATTTCTTGATAGTAGACAGTGAGACTTGATTAATAGTTTCTCAACTTGTGGTCCACAAAATCCTGGTTTCTGTGTGATGTGACTGTTAGTCTAAGAGAAAGTTTGGATGTGAACATGATTTTTCCTTCAAAAACTATTGAAAATGAAATTATGTATCGAAAAGACATAGAGTGATTTTCGTCTTCCTCCATTTTTGACCAAAAGGTTTATAGAAGAGACCTTAAAGGTCATCTCATCCAACCCTTTCATTTTTAAGATTAGAAAACTGAGACCCAGAGTGGTTACATGACTTGGTCATTGTTACCCAGGTAGTGAATTGAAGGGCCAGGATTTGAACCAAAGTTTTATGATTTGACATTTTATATTCCTTCTGCTTGCACTTGACCCAAATAGCAGTCATTAGCTGTAGTTCTGCCTTAGGAAGAAGGTGAAAGAGTCCCATTTTAGAGCAAATAAGAGGGAGGCAAATAATGTGAGTTATTCTATAGGAAATGTAGGATTTGAATCCAGTTTTCTTGACTCATTATTGTTGGAGAAGGGAGAAACGTCTCTTCCCTCTCCCCAACTTCTATTTCTCCCTTCTCTTTTCCTTCTCTCTGTTTCTTCAGAGAAACTGAAGAGTTTTCTCTTAAGCTAGTTTTCCTGGTCTGAGATGGTGGAGGGAGCAGGGAAAGGGAGGCAGGAAGTAGTGTTCTGTAGAATGAGTGGTCAAGAGGAATTGAAAGAATAAGGGTGATTAAATATGGGTGTCAACACCAGGAATGTCTTTGTAGGTAGCAGCTGTTCAGATCCATTAGTATACTTCTCAAAGAAACCAAGGAAAAGAGAAGGCACACAGATTTGAGAGTTTTTTACTTTGGAGAAATTTCAAATTTCTTACTGAAGGCCAACCACACAAAAGGTATGGGCCAATAATATTCCAGCCAGAAGCAGGGTATGGAAGGAGCTCAGGAGCTCTTTGAACAAATGACTTCCTAAAGCTTCCCAGGAAGAAAACCAAGGCGTGGTAGTGGTGGTGGCAGTGGGCAGCTGATTTGAAATTTTATGATATATAAATACATTAAGACTTCACTTGTGTGAGAAGAAAAAGGAAAAAGTAATTATGGAAGGTAATTGATTTTATTTATTGAAATGATTAATTTAATTAATAATTTTGATTTGTCTCTTTTCTGCTCTGCTTCCTCTTTTCCTTCCTCTTTTCTCCTAACTTGAAATAATTTGTCAATTATAAATTAAATAACCATCAACAAAAATGAACTAGATAGGTAAACGAGTGAAATCTCATAAAGACAAACAACTGAAAAACTTAGGAACTCTGATCAACATAGTGTCTATTGATGTGATTCCAGAGGACTCCTGATAACAGGCTGTTTATGTCCTGACACAGAGATGATGGACTCAGAGTGAAGATTGAGACATATTTCTTTTTATTTTGATACAGCTAATTTCAGGATTTTATTTTGCTTGACTTGAGATGTTTGTGAAAGGGGTTTTGTTTTTCTTTATTTCTCAATAACAAGGAGTTTGGGGGAGAAGGCAGGAGAGAGAGCAAGGGAATTTTCCTTGATTGAGAAAAATTAAATTAAATTTTTTAAAGTACATAAACTTAAAAAAATCTCCATAAATCCCCAGAGTTCAACAAAGCAGAAACAAATGAATTACAAACAATAACTGACAAGCAAAGGAAAAAAGTGAATTTTTTTTCTCCTATGTTCCCTTCTAGGACTAGTGTCTGAATTTCTTTTTTCTCTGTTTTTGTTGTCTTCTTCCTTTCTTTCCAGCTGTGACGTACACTCTTCTGGCTCTGCTGATTTGGCGATTCAGTTTTAATTGTAGATATTTATAGAAAAGGTGAATAAGGCATAGATGATGCCAGCATGCTATGTCCAGATCTCTGTGGGGATGCTATTTATCGAGAAGGGCTGGGCATTCTGAGAGAATGTCCAGAAGAATCTCCTGGGTTTGCAAGTGTGCACATTTCTTTGGCAAGCTACTTAGTTAGCTTATAGGGAGTGGATGCTTTTTCCAACCATGTAGGGTGAGGTTACTTCACATTTTATTAAACTGGCAAAAGATGGCTCAAGACAGAAATAGTCAGTGTTGGAGGGGCTGTGAGAAGATAGGTACACTAATATACTGTTGGTGGATCTGTGAATTGTTCTGATTATTCTGGTAAGCGATGCGGCATTATGTGAGAGAAGTTGCTAAACAACTTGTAACCTTTGACCCAGTCAGTAAAAAGTCAGTGACCACCCCTTCTTCCCCCCAAGTTCCATTTGTACCAGAATATTTGAAACCATTTTTGTAGCAGCAAAAAAAGGAAGAAAAAAAGAAAAATAAAATGAGAGCCCATTGATTAGAAGAACAGCTGAAAAAATGTGGTATATGAATGCAGTGGAATATTACTGGCTGTGAATATGAGGAATTCAGAGAAATGTGGGAAAATTTGCAGGAGAGAAAGCAGAAACAGGACAACAATGTACAGCATTAGAATTCAGCTTGAATGCAATCTTGGTTCCAGAAGATCGATGAGGAAAAAAAGAAAAGACAACTTCAGAGGGCCTTAATGATTCCATATTTCAGAAACCATTTCATCTGGCACCGGAGAAGTGAGGAGCAGCAGGAGTTTGAGAAACAAATATCTGAAGTTGAGGGCCAGAAAGCCCAGAAACTCAAGGAAACCAGACAGTAAAGGGGGCAGGGTAAGGGGGATGTTCTGTGGGGAGAGGAAGAAGGAAGAACTGATTAATGTGTAATGAGGGCTTGTGAACAAGCAGAATCCCATTTGCAAATATCAGTTCAGAGAATGTTCATTTGGACTTGAGCTAATTTTATTACATCACGGCCATCCGGTTTATTCCCACCACTGAGGTGGGAAAGGATGTCTTACCCCATGTGGTCCTGTTCAACCTCCTATTCAGAGCCATCACTGATCCCTTTAGTTGCTAGTCCAATCTCCTTCCTTCCCAAATTGTCATGTTTACCAATATGCTCATATGTTGTGACATCATAGTAGAATGTAAGCTTCTTGAGGGCAGGGTCCATTTAAAATTTTTTCTATGTTGTACTTGTACCCAACTAAGAACACAGTACCTTACCTCTAGTAGACTTCTAATAAATGGTTGGATTAGACTGGGTTGGGATTTAAAAAATGGAGGCAAAGATGAAAATACCTTCATTATGATACGCCATGTAACATTAATAGGAAGAGAGCTTAAATGCACAAATTCTCATTTCCAAATAAAAGGTTACTATAATGGATAGACGGCTGACTTTGGAGTCAGAGGACCTGGGTACATCTTCACACTGCCACTTAATACCTTATATAAATGGGGGCAATTTATTCATCATCTCTGAACCTCAGTTTCTTCCTTTGTGAAAAGTAGCCAGATTAGATCAGGATTTTTTTTAACTCTTTTTGTGTGTTGTGGATCCTTTTGGCAATCTGGCAAAGTGTAAAGACTCTTTCTTTGAACAATTCTTTTTTTTGCTTTTTGGAGGGGAGAAGGTAGGGCATTTGGGGTTAAGTGACTTGCCCAAGGTCACACGGCTAGTAAAGTGTTAAATGTCTGAGGTTGCATTTGAACGCCGGTCCTCCTGACTCCAGGGCCAGTGTTCTATTCACTGTGCTACCACCTAACTGCCCCAAGAACAATATTTTTAAATGTATAAAGTACATAGGATGTCAGAGGAAAATGGATTTTTTGTTTTGTTTTGTTTATTGGTAGAGGTAAGGCAGGACAATTGGGGTTAAGTAACTTGCCCAAGGTCACAGGGCTAGTAAGTGTTAAATGACTGAGGCCAGATTTGAACTCAGGTCCTCCTGACTCCAGGGCCGTGCTCTATTAACTGCTCCACCTAACTGCCCCGGGGAAACAGATTTTATTGAAATAATTATCGAAATTTTTTTTAGAAAAGTAATCAAGTTCACTAACCTTACTTTAAGAACTCTGTAACTTCTAAGGTCATTTCCAGCTCTAAATCTATGCTAGTATGACTCATAACTGGTTAAGCCAATGTTGTTTAAACTGTGACCCGTAGGGCTTCAAAAGCACGGGCAGGACTTCTGGTAGTTCTGCCTTATCATCCTCCTGGGCTTTCAGGGTCTTCTCTCTTTACTGTTTCTAAAAGTTTTCTGCTTCTGAAGGCCCTGGCTAGTATAGTGGGAGGGTGAAAAGAAACAGAAAATCAGATTAGATGTGATGAAATTTTGATTGAAAAGCTGAAGAGAGGTGTGTTAACAGAACAATCATACCCGTGATTGGGAAGTTCAGTTGATTGAATCAGGGTTCCTGCTTTATTTTGTTCTTTGGCCATAACCTGTACCCTAGTTGCCAGCCACTAATCTGGAATAATTTTGCTCTTGGTTGTAAAAGGGGTTGATGGATTGATCAATTTGTAGGCACGGTGGTTCAATGGAAATCATTCAGACTTGCCAAACTTCAGGTATATTCTTTAATTCAGAGATAGGATGATATAGTAAATAGAATGCAAGACTCAGACCTGAATTGGAGTTGTACTGCCATTCCCTTTGGAGCTGTATAACCTTGGAAAAAATCACTTACCTCTGTGAGCTTTGGTTTCTCCATTTCTAAAATGTAAAGTGTAAAGTAAAATGCAAAGTATTGTTCAGTTCTGTCTTGTCTGTCTCTGTGACCCCATTTTCTTGGGTACGATTTTTCATGACCCCACTTGGGGTTTTCTTGACAAAGATACAGGAGTGGTTTGCCATTTTCTTTTCCAGCTTATTTTACAGATGAGGAACTGAGACAAACAGGATTCTGTGACTTGCCCAGGGTCATATAGTTGTACCTGTACTTGCTTGTTATGAAGGGGACAGTGAATTGCTAACTTTAAAGTGTTATAGAAATATGAGCTATGATTAGTGATGCAATAGTTACCTTATTGTCATATGTTTCAGAATATTATCATATACAGAGTATATGATATATGCACAGATAGATAGACACACGTACACAGAGTATTTACTAGGATCATAGTATTGAAATTGATCTAGAATTTGAATAGATCTTAGAGGTCATCCAGTATAATGTTCTTATTTACAAAAGAAGAAACTGAAGCTCTGTCAGGAGAGTCCATAGCTCTTCCATTTAATACATCTGAATGTAAACCTCAAGAAAATTCTACTAGAGACAGTTACATATTTTGTAAGTTCCCTCATCTGGCCTTTGACACTTTCTAGCAGTGCAACCCTGGGAAAGTTCCTTCATCCTGTTTGACTCAGTTTCCACATCTGTAAAAGGAGCTGGAGAAGGAAATGGCAAACCACTCCCCTGTCTTTGCCAAGAAAACCCCAAGTGGGGTCATACCAATGAAACGACTGAACAATAACAACGTTCCCTATATGTCTGTTCCCCTTTGTAATGACCTGTTATTGGAGAAGGAACTCTCCAATGATGTGCTACTCTATTAACATTGAGGTAACTTTCGTATTGTCGGGAGTGGTGCTGGCAATGGCAGGTATCCTTCCCCTGAGAGGAAAAGGTAGGTTTAAAAATAAAATGTCTTAAAAAGCTAATTGCCAATGTATTTCGCATATCCCACCTGACTCCTACATAGGAATGAATATTTTTACAAGGGCAACTTCCAGCACACAGTTGACCGAACCATTATGAGGTGATTGTCATTTACTTTAAGAAAATACATTCCTTAAAAAACCAAAAAACACACAACTGTTTAGATGTTTAAGTAAAGTTTCTATTTGAAATTTACAAAAGCCCAACGAAAACATAAGAATGGAACCATATGTTAAACCATAAACTGAAACATAGCTTAAGAAAAAAGCACAATGTATTGTATGTATGTATGTACAATATATATATACAATGTATGTATATATGAGTACAATGTATTGACAGTATCATCAACAATAATGGTGGCAACTGGAACTTGTTTAACTTTTTGAAGTTCATAAAATACAGACTGTCTGATTGGAGTTTCTAATAAAATAATAAAAAGCAAATAAAAATCTTATTTACTTCTGTGCCCCCTTCTGAGCTCTTTAAGAAAATGCAGGCCAAAGGTCTGTGCTTTAAAAGCACAGACCAAGTCCTGGTCATTAAAAAACAAACAAACCACCAAACAAAAAGAAAACCAAAACAAACCAGTAGCAGGACCTGGGATAGGAATTTTTATTTTTTGGTCTACTTTTGTAATTTCATTGATCCAGCTATAGGGAATTCCATTTACCACAGTAAATTGACAAGAGTTGCCAGAGGGCACTTAGCATTTAAGTCACTAGGGGCACTTGGTGACAGGAATAAATTAATATAGCACCTACTATGCAAGTACCTGTCACTATGCTAAAGGCCTTTTACAAATATTAAGTCCTTTGATCCTTATACACACTGGCTTCACTGTATCTATAGCGATGGGTCGTGTGTGGTAGATACTATTATTATCCCCATTTTACAGTTGAAGAAAAACACAAATGGACTTGCCTAAAGTCACACAACCAGGGAGTGTCTGAGGCTTGATTTGAACTCAGATCTTCCTGTCTCCAGACCTGGCACTCTATCTACCATATCGCCTGGCTTCCACCTTGATTTGCTTGACAAATACCCAGCAGAATAATCTTTCAGGGATCCTCTGAAAATTATGGAAATTGTAAGTATTTGTTAGAGGAGAATTCTCTTGGGTTTTTACAAAGCTGAAATGTAAGAAATGAAATGAAAGAAGAAACTATTAACTCTAGGGGAATATGAGCTAGTGATGTCCAATGAGAGTCTAGGGAGGGAAATGCTTAAAAATGAGACCTGTAAATTTGCTCTGTTGTTCTCTTTATAGCATAGGTATTTTAACTGGATTTGGAGGAACTGTATTATTTTAATATGTTAGTTATTAGGAAATGTAGACCATAAAATGCCTGTTTAACTTGGATAGGAATTGGACTGTGTAGGACAGTGCCAAAGACTGCAGGGTGCTAAATAAATGTTATTGATTAAGAATAAGATTTAGAAGGTAAAGGACAAAAGTACTCACAATAATTTCTGATATAGATATATACATACATACACATACATATACATATATGCACATACATATAAACGCATATATGTATACCATGTATATGCAGTGCCTTGTGGTTTAGAAAATGACTTATTTCCATTATGTCTTTTGAACTTTATAATAATCCTTTTAGGTAATGCAAATATTATTTTATTTTACATAAGAGGTTTTTAGAGGTCAGGTAACATTGGTTAGTGACAGGATTTGAACCAAGATCTTTTTGACTCTTGGGTGCTATCCTTTTTCTACTCCCACAATTATGCCTCTTCAGAGTATTAGGTCTCCTTAGTACCTTGGCATGCCAATGGTACATTTCCCCTGTATAACACCTTAGGGTCCCTGGAGAGAATACGAGGGCTCTGTGATTCCCTGGGTATGGGGAAGTCCTGGTGAGGCAGGGTAGAAACTTCTCTCCTGGGACACATAAGAAGATAAAGGACTTGGCCCCATATTTAAGTCAAAGGTAGTGATTTTGAAGCAAGGTCTTCCTGATTCCAAACCTAGCATGCCATCTGATAAACTGTGAGACTGAATTTTTCAATGAACATTTACTAAGTATTTACCATGTACAAAGCTCTGTGCTGTATACCATAGGGCATACAGAAGGGTAGGAACAATGATCTACATGGTCTCCTTATATAAAAGATACTACATAATATCATAAAATATTATGTATATACTATATATGTTGGGTTTAAAAAAAAACCACTCTAAACCAGAGGTTCCCAAACTTATTTGACCTATAATTCCCCCTCGAAATCTATTTTCTTTAACCCATTAATGGTTTTTTAAAATCTGCATCATTAAAAAAAAAATCATGACACATCTTAAATTTAATAATTTATTATAAATTTGTGGGGTTTTTCCTCCATTGAAATTTTGATGATACAGTATTACATCATGTAACCATATAGTATTGTATTATAAACAAATCATTATATGTACATATTCCTGCTAAAGCTTGCTGGACTCGCAACATGCTCTCCTGCCAATACTTGCTTGTTAAAACCTATCAGTGGACTTCACCACTTATCAGTAATAATTTGCATTTTGTGTATTTATTTGGAAAATAATGTAATCACTATGACTTTAACTCTGTTGCACAATAGACAAAACATGTATGAATGATTTTTCAAAAATTTCTTCTCTTCTTTCCTTATGTTTCCATCACCCCCTTATTTTTATTCAATGCCCTCCAATTGCACTTGAGGCTACAACCACCCCCTGGATCATTCCTGCACTCCCTTAAGGGGTGGTATTGGCCACTTTGGCAACCTATGCAATCAAAACAATAATCATTAAAGGAATAATATATATTTTAAAGAAAAAAACTTTTAAAAGAAATAAAAGGTACCTTTTCCACTATTCCTTTTATTTATTTGTTCTTATTTTTAAGAGATTAATTTTGGTTTTTGCACAGATCTTAATAGATGAACTTTAAATTTCTGATAAAATAAAAGTTTTTTGAGGGCAGGGACTGTTATATTTTTGTCTTTGTATCTCCAGTGCACACATATTAGGGACTTAATGAATACTTGCTGATGGATCATTTGATTAGAATACTCTGTGTTATGATTGTCCTCATCATAGTTAAAGTAAAAACAAAAAATGTGCTTGGGCATCTGTAAAATTCTGAAATTTTCTCAGTTGCTTATAATATAGATCAGGCAAGTTTGGCAACAAAGTCCATTTTAGGGGTGTGCTCCCTTCAGCAGCCAGTAGTGTCTGATTTTTCTGTTGAGTTCTTTCTATGACTACTTACTCCTCAATAATCACAGCTTTTTTTTTCTGTGCAACCTATTGTATCACCACGGCAATATTCACGATACTACCAGCAACTACGAATATGCTAGAGTAGTTCTGAATCATAAAATATAACAGACTTCCCATATAGAAGACAGAAGCAGAACCTTTATTCAGACACCAGAAAACCAAATCCCAACACTAGAAAAAAGAAAGTTATTTTTATTATTATTATTACACAGGGTTTTAACTTTAAATAGCTTTAAACTACACTAAGACTTTTGGACATTGCATAAATATGTATGTATCTATGTATATATAATAAATACATACATACATGTGTATCTGTATTTATGTGTATGTGTCATGCTGCTCAAAATATAAAAGTTCCTTTAATTTTTTTTTACCAAAATAGAATGAAGTAGCTTTGTATTTAATTCTCTCTTGATTTTTCTCCTTTCCATCTAATATTTAACTATTTTAGCTCGAGGTAGAGGTAATGAAATCTGCATACAGTACTCAATTACTTATTTAAAAGCCTGTTACTTCTCTTAGTGATTTGGGGGGATACTTTAGCAGGCCGAGACTTCACCATTTTTTGTGGATCATTTTTTGGTAGTTAGATCAAACCCATGAACCCCTTCTAAGAATAATGGTTTTTATATTTTGCTTTTTTTTTTTTTTTAGTGGACAGAAATTTTATTCTCTTTCTTCCTTGTCCTCCCCCAACCCCCATTTAAAAAGAAAGAAAAATAAAACCTTTGTAGCAAATAGGTATAGTCTAGCAAAACAAATAACAAATTCCCTTACAAGTCATGTCCCAAAATTATATCTCGGTCTGCAGCCTAAGTCCATTGCCTCTCTATTAACAATTAAGGAACTTATTTAATTATTGATCCTCCCAAATTGTGACTGGTTGTTGCATTGATCAGAATTCTTAAGTCTTTCAAAGTAGTTTGTCTTGACAGTGTTGTTAATGTAAAATTGTCCTTGTTCTCCTTGTCTCATTCTGTATCAGTTGATACAGTTCTTCTCAGGTTTCTCTGAAATTATCTGCTTCATCATTGGTTGTGTCACAATAGAATGTTTTTAAATAATTGAAGGAAGTGCTAAAATTCAGTTGCAAATCAGTGAAAATAAAAGATGTAGGTTTTTTCCCCACCTAAGTTCATGGACCCCCTGAAATCTGTCTCCCCCAGACCGCTTCTGTGAGCCCCATGTTAAAAACCCCTGCTGTTGAGTAACCCAAGATTTATTTGGTGATGTTTTCTAAAAGCTCCCATATTTCCTATGTTGAACCACGTTTGAACTCGGCTTGTGAACAGAATGTTAAGCTGATTTTATTGTCTCTATAGTATTGGACTCTATAAACACTGATTTGTTGTGTTGTTGAGTCATGTCATGGCCGGCAGTCATGTCTGACTCTTTGTGACCCCATTTTATTGGCAAAGAAAAATAAAATGATTTGCCATTTGCTTCTCCAGCTCATTTTACAGATGAGGAAACTGAGACAAAAAAGATTAAGTGACTTGCTGGGGATCACACAGCTAATAAGTATCTGAGTCTGGATTTCAACTTGGGTCTTTCTGTCTCCAGGCCCAGTGTTCTATCCATTATGCCACCTAACTGCCTCTTAAACAGCATTATGGCAGTATTAATCCAAATGATGACCTTCCCCTGTTCAGTGAGAAGATAGGCCTGTTGGTCAAATGGTATTCAGTATGACTTTTCCAGCATCTTCTGTAATCAATGTTTTCTATGTCTGTCTCACAGGACTGTTGTCCTGCTGATTAATGGTACCCAGGTGGCAAAGTGGATTGAGCACAGGGCCTGGAATCAGAAAGACCTGAGTTCAAATGTGACCTCAGTCACTTTACAACGTTTGGAAAGTGCTTTGCCTGGTTCCTAGAACGTAGTGGTTCTTGTCCTTTGTTCTTGCAGAGGACCAAAATGACATCACTATGCTAGAGTCAAGTTTCACTGTGTCTGACTCTGACTGATCGGACCAGTATGAGCTCGAAGTGTTCTACCACAAGTTGGGCACAAATAGTCTGTATAACTCTTTGGGGTGAATTCTCTAAATCTGTGCACCTTGTGTTTCTTTTGAGCTGTTTTAATTCTTCTGTGCTCATAGAGCACAACACCTTTTCCGATGTGGGCTAATGTCTCCTATGTCAAACAATCAATTCCAGAGTTCTTAAGAGAGACCTTAAGAGTGTCTTTGTATCACTTCTGACTACCATTTGAACACTTGCCTTGTATAAGTGCTATATAAATGTTAGCTATTATTATTATTAAAAAGGCAGTTAGGAGGTGCAGTGGATAGAGTGCAGGCCCTGTAGTCATGAAGATCTGAGTTCAAATTTGGCCTAAGACACTTTCTAACTGTGTGACCCTGGGCAAATCACTTAACCCTATCTACCCTAATTTTCTCATCTGTAAAATGAACTGGAGAAGGAAATGACAAACCACCCCACTATCTTTGCCAAGAAAATCCCAAACGGGTTCTCAAAGAGTCACATAATGACTAAATAACACAACAACAATTGTTATTATTTAGGAAAGCACATTAGACATGTTAAGACACTGCATAAATGTGAGTTCTTATTACTAGTTCTTCACAGGTATCACTGAGCAAGTACCATTTACTTAGCATTTTATAAGGTGCCCTAGGAAGAAGAAATCAGGTCTCTTGAAAAGGTTAAGAACTTTTTGATGAAGAAGCCCAATGCAGGAATCACTTGGAGAACAAAACAAGATCATTTGAATTTAATGCTAACTTTGGTGATAATAAGCAATAATTGCAGAAGAAAATGAAACAAAGCATTTTAAAAGCTCCTGCTATGTGCCAGGCCCCATGCTAAGCTTTTTACAAATATCTCATCTGACTCTTATAATAACTCTGGGATAGAGCATTGGGCTTGGAGTCAGGATGAAGGCTCATCTTCCTGAGTCCAAATCTGGCCTCAGTTAGATGTGTAACCCTGGCCAAGTCACTGAACCCTGTTTGCCTCAGTCCCTCGTCTGTCAAATGAGCTGGAGAAGGAAAAGGCAAACCACTCCAGTATCTCTGCCAAGGAAAAACCCCCTGTGGGATCATGAGCACACAACTGAAAGATTGAACAACAACTCTGGGAGGTAGGTTCTGGTATTATCCCCATTTTATGGTTGAGGAAACTGAGGCAGAGAGATTAAGTGACTTGCCCAGGGCCATAGAGATAGTGTCTGAGGCTGAACTTGAATTCATGTCTTCTTCCCTCTAGACCCAGTCCTTTAGCCACTATGTACCTGAGCTGACTCTGAAAGGAATTCAGAGAAGAACAGGAAAGTGCAAGAAAAAAAGTCTTATTGCAGTTCTATGCTTTAGGAGCTTAGAACTGGGATAAGACCTTTGTGACACCCTGTGTTGATCCCAGGTTAGGTAACTTGGTTTCTAGTACTAATCCTGCCCCTAATTATGTAGCTTTGGGTAAATTCCTTAATCTCTGTTTTCTTGCCTGTAAAATGAAATCTGAACCAGATGACTTTTAAGTTCCTTTCCAGGGCTTGAAGTTAGTGATTCTGTGTGTAGCTTCGTGGGCAGGGTGGGAAATGAGATAGGCCTTGAAGAACACCCATGGTTTGTGTGTATGGAAGGTGGGAACTGTCTCATTAGGAGTAAAAGGACTGCAGCTACGTAGGATCGTAGATTTTGAGTTGGAGGAGATATTGAGTTCATGGAGTCCAATCTCCTATTTTGACAGATGAGGAAACTGAGGCCTAGTTAAGTGATTTGCCCAGGATTACATGTATAGTAAGGATGTATCAGAAGTGGGATTGGAACCCAGGTCCTTTGACTCCACAATCAGATTTGATGTACTTCTCCACTAGATAACACAACTTTATTAGGAAGTAATGGGTGTGGGCCGCCTAGGTGGCACAGTGAATAGAGCACTGGCCCTGGAGTCAGGAGGATCTGAGTTCAAATCCAGCCTCAGCCACTTAACATACTTACTAGCCATGTGACTTTGGGCAAGTCACTTAATCCCAATTGCCCTCCCCCCAAAAAAAGTAATGGGTGGGGCAGTTAGGTAGCGCATTGAATAGAGCATCAGCCCGAGAGTCAAGAGGACCTGAGTTCAAATCCTGCCTTAGACACATAACACTTACTAGCTGTGTGACCTTGGGCAAGTCACTGTAAGGGTTATGGGATTTAAAGATCTTCCATGCCCTGTTGGACTTGCAGGAAGGGGTCGGACAAGAGGAAGTAGAAACCAAGCTAGAGTTCCTGCAGTGACTGGCAGCAGCAACAAGGGCCAGCAGGGACAGCAGTAGCAGCCTAGGTGGAGGCGGAGGCACGAACCCTTTTTTTGAGCCAGCCAGAATTTCTGCTAAGGACTCCTGCTGAGGACTGCCAGGGACCGGAGCTGCTGGGAGCGTGCTTCCTGGACACTGAGCAGTTGCTGTGAGTGGGGAGAGGAGGACCTTTGCCTGAGGTAGCCTGTTCTGTTTTGAAGGCTTGAGAATGTGGTTGTTTACTACGTTAACTACATGTGCCAATTTCATAACTACTGTGATGGCTTTGACTTTCTGGTTTTGGGACTCAGTTTTCTGGTATTTTAATAAATTTTGTAGCTTTATACCCCAGGTAGAGAGCCTGGTATATTTTGTGATTAATAACCACATCAGCATATTTATATTTGCTATAGACATTGTGAATATTGCATTGTTGATGCAGTCACTTGACCCCAATTGCCCTGCCTTCCCCCCTCCAAAAAGACAAAAAAAAAAATTTAATGGGAGTGGCAGATAGGTGGCGCAGTGAATAGAGCACTGGCCCTGGAGTTAGGAGGACCTGAGTTCAAATCTGGATTTAGACACTTGACACACTAGAGATAGTTAGCAGGACTAAAATCTATTGTTAGGAGTTTGGGAAACTGTTGTGCATGTGAGCTCTTGCTTGAGTTAAGTCCTGGATAAGGAGGAAAGAAGAAGGTCAGTGTAGGAAGAGAAGTCATCAAGTGACTGGACAGCATCCTGGATGTGTGCCAAAGTACTAACTCTGTGACAATCCCAGGACTGCCAGAGAAGCCCTTCTGTGCCAGTCACTAGGCTTCTTTTCTCATACTCATCTTCTCCTTTTAGACACTTGATTTTACAGTTATTGAGTGGTTAGTTGGTTGGTCAGGGTAACCAAGGAGCTGTCCCTGGTAGGGAACATTCCTTCCTGTTTAGAATAAATTATGAACCAATGCTGACCCTTCCTCATAAGTCATTTATTCAGTATTCATTTATTTATTAAGTCCCTGTTATGTTCCATATTCTGTTCTGGTCCCTGGAAATAAAAAAAAAAAACAATAATTAAATAGTCCTTGCCATCAAGCAGTTTTCAGAGGGAGTCTGGCCTAATACCTAGTATTTATAAAGCAGAGAGATGGAATGTTATGGATTGAAATGGCAAGCAGTCCCATCGGGTTTGAAAGTGGAATGAGTGAAAGGGAATGATTTTGATAGGGGGAAAAATTTATAATAAAATTCTTGAGGCAAAGCCCTAGACAACCTCTGGAATTGTTTTTTCTCTCAGGTATGGGCCATTTTCAAACCTAAAGCTTAGATGAGAGGTAACTAGATGGCCATGGGAGTGTTGAGCCTAAATTAAGGAAGACCTGAGTTCAAATCAGGCCTTAAATTTTTACTTTATGTGTGATCCTGGACAGGTTACTTTTTCTCTCTCTGCCTCAGTTTCCTCAACTGTAATATAATAACACCTACCACAGAGGTTTTTTAAAATCAAATGAGATATTATTTGTAGTGTTTAGCACAATGTTGGGCACATAGTTTGTGCTTAATAAATGCCTATTTCCTTCCCTTCCCCTCTAGAGCCCATCTTTATTTTTTATCCATAATAGATCTGGGAAGGCTTATTTTTTCGTAGGGTACCAGTATAAGGGGGAATTCTACCCTGATGCAGCCATCATTTGGAGGAGGAGGAACAGGTTTAATTTGACTGGGATCTGGCCTTGACATGGACTAAAATTTTACTCTGTAATGACTGTGGAATAAGGTCTTTGTAGGTGGCTATTTCTCAACAAATAAACCACAGACCTGAAAATTTATTTTTCACTTACTTCCTTTGCAATTCTTAGTGTGAATTAGAGTATCAAGAACAATGCCATTACTGATTTAGAGCATTTTTTCCTGTGTTGTTGATAGGTTGAATTTCTCCTTAGTTCATATCCTTTGACCGTTTATTTTTTTGGGGGTGGGGTGGGAGGGGAATGACTGGTATTATCATATATTTGTAAAAGTTCTTTATGTATCTTGGGTATCAGACTTTTTTTTCCTTTTTGGAGGGCAATTGGGGTTAAGTGACTTGCCCAAGGTCACATGGCTGGTTTTGGTGTTAGGTGTCTGAGGCTGGATTTGAACTCAGGTCCTCCTGACTCCAGGGCTGGTGCTCTATTCATTGAGCCACCTAGCTGCCCCGGGTATCAGACTTTTAACAAAGAAATTTGTTGCAAATATTTTTTCCTCAAACATTGATCTTCCTTTGTTTATGTAAAAGGTTTTCAATTTTATGTAATGAAAGCAATGAATTTTTTTCTTCTCTTGTCAATATTATTTTCTAAAGTCTATCTTGAATAGCTATCTTGAAGAGCTCTTTTCTCATCCATAGTGCCAAGAGGTATCTTCTTTTCTGTTCTTCTAGTTCATTTCCAAAATGACCTTTTATAATTAGGCCCTGTATCCATTTTTAGTGTTTTTTGGTATATGGTTGGATGTTAGTTTATACCTGATATCTGATAGATTACTTTCCAGTTTTCTTGAAGTTTTTTTTTTTAATAGTATGCCATTAACTCCAGTAGCATGGGTTTTTGTTTTTATTGTGTACCATGCTACTATGTGTGATTGCTTCTGGGTTTTCAGTACCTAATTTGTTATATTGATCAGCTATTTTGTTTTTTGTTTTTAACAAGTAGCAAATAGTTTGGATGATTACTGCTTTGTAGTATAGTCTGAGATTTGGTACATTTGGGCTCTCTTCCTTCCCACATTTTTTCATTATTTACCTTGAGATTTTTGACCTTTTGTTTCTCCAGATGAATTATATTATTCTTTTCTCATTCTTTAAAGTAATGCTCAGGGAGTTTGATTGGTAAAGAACTGAATCTGTAAATTAATTTAGGTACTATTGACATTTTATAATATTGGCATGACACAACCATGAGTAATTCATATATCTCTAATTATTTGTCTTTATTCCTACAAGTAAAGAGTGTTTATTTGCATAATTCTTGTTTCTGTCTTAGTAGATGGGTTCCCATATATTTTTTTACATTTGTTAGTTATTTTGTAGGTAATTTCTTTTTCTGTCTCTCCTTGCTAGGTTTTGTTAGTAATATACACAAAGGCTGATGAGTTTTGTGTGTATATTTCATATCTTCTTATTTTGCTGAAATTATTGGTTGAATTTTTTAATGGAAACTTTAGGATTCTTTAAACAAGCGATGTCAAACTAAAATAGAAATATAAACCATTTAAAAGGATCCCTGCCTGTGCATATTGGCTATATAAACTACATAAACCACATATTTATATTGTTAATGTTCTGTTGTATTTTTCTTTATTTTGTTAAGTATTTCTCAATATTTTAGATTTGTTTACAAGGCTGGCAAAGATTGATATATAAGTAGCATGGTGCTTAGGTGGTACAATGTGTATGTAGAATGCTAGACTTGGAGTAAGGAAGACCTGAGTTTGAATCATGTTCAGATACTCTGGGACCATAGGTAGGTCACCTAACCTATCCTGAGGTAAATACTGAACACTGAAGCACTATTAAATACCTTTTTAAAGAAAATCAGTATAAAGAGGCCTGAATTTGAGTCTAAGAGCAAGGAGCAAAGCTAGGGTCTAGTTCATTATACCACTAGCTAACTGGTTGTCAGTAAACAGGTATTAAGCACCTCCTCTGTACCAGGCACTGCGCTAAATCCTGGCGGATACAAAAAGAGGCAAAAGATAATCCCTGCCCTTAAAGGAGTTCACAAGCTAATGAACTTTGAGCAAACTAATTTAATTTAACAAAAATGTCTTAAACATGTATATTGTGCTTGACTCTGGGGAAAATGACACAGACTCCTCTCTGAAAGGACATATATTTTAGTTAGAGAAGAGACTTAGGCCTGGGAAAAGTGCTGTGAGAAGCTAGAAAAGTAAGAGGGCCCCCCACCTTTTTCTTTTGCCTTTTTTGGAGGGCAATTGGGGTTAAGTGACTTGCCCAAGGTCACAGGGCTAGTAAGTGTTAAGTGTCCGAGGCTGCATTTGAACTCAGGTCCTCCTGACTCCAGGGCTAGTGCTCTGTTCACTGCGCCACCTAGCTGCCCCAAGAGACCCTTCTTATTGTAAATTGGGAGGGGAAGAATCAGGGAAGTTTTCTTGGGAGGACTGGAGAACTGAGTTAGAAGGTCTTGCAATAGGTGACTATGGAGAGGGAATCCATTCCAGGAATGAATTCAAAACTATTACACTGGCTTGGAATGCACTTGCACCTTGTTTCCTTCAAATCATGACACCTTCTATGTGAACCATTTCCTGATCCTCTGCAGTTGCATGCCTGCCCATTTACCTTATTTTATGTTTTGTCTGTAATTATTTATGTCTATGTTGTCACCCCTGGTAGAATGTAAGTTCCTTGGGGGATCTGTCAAATCTGTGGATCTGTGCTTCGATGCAGATTGTCACCCAACTTACACATCTCTCTATGGGCAATTCTAGTCCATGTCCTTTCAGAAGTTTTCCAGGGAGTTCACTGAATGGGCTAGGAACCTGAGGCAGCTAGGTGGCTCAGTGGACGGTCGGAGCATTGAACCTGGAGGCTGGCCAGAATCGCATTCAAAACTGACCTCAGTACCACCCTGGACAAGTTGCTTTATCTTTGCCTCAGTTTCTTTATCAGTAAAATGGGGATTAAAAAAAAAAGCAACTACCTTCCAAAGTCCTGGGAAGATGAAATGAGATATTTGTGAGGAGCGAAGTACTATATAAATAAATGTTAGCTGTTATTGTTATGTGTAGTAGAAGATTAAAATTTTTTTTATTTTTTAAATTAATTTGTTTGTTTCCTTTTAGTTTTCAGGATTCAATTCCACAATTCCTTGAGTTTCACATTTTGTCCCCCTCCTCCCCTCCCCCCCATGGCATCATATATAAAGTATAGGATCTTTAAATACTTTCACATTATACATTAGTCAGGTTATAAAGATGGATTGTATCGGATGGAATGAAACATGGTAAAGAGGACATAAAACCAAATAAGAGAAGGAAAAAGATCAGGTATTTTGCTTCCACCTGGATATAAACTCAGTTCTTTCTAATTCTTTCTCTGGATGCACATATTTCTCTCCATCATGAGTCTTTTGGGATTGACTTATATCACTGTATTGCTGAGAAGAGTCCAGTCTATCAAAGTTGGTCATGACACATACGTTGTATCTGTAATTGTGTAGAAATTTCTCCTGGTTATAGTAGAAGATTTTTATTACTATTGTTCCCCCCCTGCCCCATACTGAACAAGCATCAGTGGTGGTCTGGCTATTCAGCTTCTTCTAAAAAATCAAATGAGATAATATTTGGTCATATGTTACAGCCTGCTCACATCCACCACATGTCTATTCATTGCCCACTGTTATGATAATCATTTTTTAGTTCTTTGGAGGTAGTGGTATTGCATATCTTGCTGCCATATAGCAACACCAGTAGAATTGTTAGTATTTTTTTTTTAAATAGTCCTTGGCTTTCATAGGAAGTTTGGAGTCATTAGAGGAGCTTTGTAATTTCCTGAAGGCAGTTCAGTGCGTTCTTCCCCTTTTTTTCCCACTCTGGGCCCAAATTAAACTTCTGTACTTTCTACCCCAGATCTACTAAGGGATATTAAAAAAAACAACAACATTAAATTATGGAGGCCATTTGCCTCATAGAATTTAAAATTCCACATGTCTGTGTGTATTAATAAATGTATATTATATATATATATACATACATACACACATATCTCACTATATATATGGAGTGCTGTGTGACACATGTACAAATATTTATAATGTTAGGTTGAACATTAGTGTTTAAGTATATATAATTTGAGGTCTGAGGAAGGAAAAAGATCATTTTTATCCGGTGAGGGTTATTTGTGGGGAAATAACAAAAGCCATTCTAGAGAATATATCTTAAATTTCAGAGGATTTAAAGCTGGGCAGAATCTTAAAGATCGTTTAATCCAACTCTGTTATGATACAAATGAGGAAGCTGAGACCTAGGGAAATTAAATAACTTCTCTAAGGTCACATTAACAAGATGCAAAGCCAGGATTTAAACCCAGCCCTTCCAAGTCTATATCTAGTGTTCTTTTCACTGGATCCTTTTTTCCTTGATAACCCATCATGGATCTGTTGTCCAAAATTTATCTGAATCTTTCTTCAACCCGCTTGTATTTCTAGTCTCATTCCCCACTCTTCCAGGAAGGAGATTTGTATGGTCTTTCCCCTTCTTATTTTTATATCATTATTAATTACTTTTGCACAGTGTATTTGACACACAGTATTTAATATGTGGTTGTTTATTGACTTTTTGTAAGCCTTTGACTTTGTGTCCAGAGTCACCAAATGTCACAGATAGAAGGGACCTCAACTCATAGGATGTTACAAGGTAGAACATGGTCTTGGATCTCACGGGGCTTCAGAACACAGAATGTTAGAGCTGGTAGGGGCGTTAGAACATAAACTATTAGTCTTCAGAGCCAGAAAGGGTATTGAAACATGAGATGTGGTAGATCTGAACTGGGAGGGGTCTTATAGTTCATTCGGTTCTACTCCAGCATTTTACAGAGGGAGAAATTGACTCTCGAAGAGGGAAAATGAGTTGACCAAGGTACATTTAAGTTGGATCATGAAAGGGATGGGCACACTTTCAAAGAGGCAGAGGTCGAGGGGAGAAGAAGCATGATGGAACATATTTTCTTTGTTACTCAGTAGCGTTTTGTTCCAACTGAAAGATGAATTCCGGGGAGATACAGCACACCAGGCTCTGGAAATGAGGATTGGGATGCATTTTAGAGATGAAACAAATATATATCAACCTCTGGAATTTTTCTCCACTGTCACAAGCCCTTAAAAAAACACTGTGCCATTTGACTCAGACAGAAGCATCCCCTTGGTATGCTACTAAGATAATTGCTTCACTGCCACTTATGTGTGAGTATGTTTGCACTTTGAATGTTTATGGATTTAACTAATGGCTATGGATTTCCACATTTGCATAAGGAGCTAATCTAGTGAATAGGAAAGCAACTCTTAGCCTTTTTTGAAGATATGCTTCTGAGGTACAGTCTAGACACACTTAGTAATAGTGAAAGCAACAGGTCACTTTCCATAATCCTGACGGTACAGTAGAGCACTGGATGAAGAATTTGCCCAAGAACTAATTACATGGCATAGGCATCTCTTAATGTTCCTACTGTCTGTCCATCAGTGGAAAGATAAAAGGCACAGTTCCTGCCTTCGAGGAGCTTACAAACCTACTAGGGGAGATTTAGCTTGTTTAATAATAATGTTAGCAACAATTCAGATTTATACTGGGTGCTCCCAAAATCTTTGGGCATTTTAATTGGCTAAGTGGCTTAAAAACAGCAGTAAGAGTTTTGGGACACTCTGCAAGTTTTAATTACATAAAACCACCCTAAGAATTTGGGATACCCGGTATAGTTTTACAATGTGCATTATATACATTACCTCATAGGTCTGGTACAAGGTAGAAGGTACTAGGAAGAAGCCAGGTTGTTTAATAGATAAGAGTGGTGGATTGAGGTCCAGGAAGGCCTGCATTTAAATAATGCTTCTGACACTAGGTCTGTAACCATGGACAAGTTACCTTTGTGAACCTCATTTTTTTTTCTTCTGTAAAGTGATTTACTAATATCTGTAGTATTTTTCTTTCTTTTTTGGGGGGGAGGGCAATTGGAGTTAAGTGACTTGCCCAAGGTCACACAGGTAGTAAGTGTGTCAAGTGTCTGAGGCTGCATTTGAACTCAGGTCCTCCTGATTCCAAGGCTGGTGCTCTATTCATTGTGCCACCTAGCCACCCCTGTAGTATTTTTCTTAACAGGATTATTGTAAGGAAGGCTCAAATGAAATTATGTATATGGGACCTTAAAGCACTATGCAAATGCTGCCTTCTTCCTTTTTTTTTTTCCTCCCTGCCTGGGAAGGAAAGAGTTAGGTCTAGACAGAATGTTCCCCCAAAATCTGAGGTCAAGTCACTTTCATTTCTGGTCCTGACATTCCTCATATGTAATTTGAGGAGGCTGGACAGGCAGATGAGCCCAAATGGTTCTTCTGACCATGAGCTCTGACATTATAGAAATCAAACTTAAGTGTCTAGATTTTGAATCTTAAGTGTTTTCTCTGTTTTGCCGCTAACGAATGGCTCAGATGCCATCAGTTTCCCCTTCGGCAAACCTGACGTCACTTGTGTCCTCCTTGGGAAAAATCAGGAGCTGGGTGTGGAGCCCTGCCTGCCGGAAGCTCTGTGGTTTCCCACCAATGAACTGTGAGGTGAACTCACTCGTTAGACAGGTTATTGGGGCTGGACATGTGACAGTCTTTTCAAAGCTGTATTTTTCCAACACCCCTTAGCTATGAGAAGTACAGGAATCTAGTCGGGTGGAGAGATCCTGAGAAGTTGAGACTTGTATGTGAGGTTGTTTCTGATTTTTCCATTACTTTGGGCCTTTAAAAAAAAAAGTTACTTGCCAACTGGCCAAAAGGGCCCTGAAACACTGCACAGACGATGGAAAGAAAAAAGTGACTTCCTACTAGATTGAGGAACTTGGAAGGAAAAAATAGTCTAAGTACATGGAGGCAAACCAGATTGCTGTCGGTAGGTGGCAAAGTACTTTACTATAAATATTGCAAGAGGCTTCTTTCTTTTTTTTAAATCACTTTGCATTTCAGATGACTGAAATGACTTCTTGTGCTACAAATCTGAAAACAAAGTGGAAGGGGTATCCTTACGTGGAGAAAAAAAGTTTGGCTCTACATCAAATTTAAAGTGGAAGTCCCAATCTTGGCTGGATCCCCTTGTTTAGTATTATTTCATGCATGTTATATAAGGTCTTGGAGACCATTCAGTTTGCATGGTACAGTGTAGAGGGGGCTGGATTTGACATGAGAGAATTTACCTTTAGATTCCAGCTCTTCCATTCGTGACCTATAAGATCTGGGAGCAAATCATTTCACTTCTGAGGTCTTTTTTCCTTATTAGAAAAATTAGGGGGATTGGATTACATCATTGGTGTCAAACTCAAAAGACATAGGGGCCCACTAAACCCTCCAGGCCCCATATTGACCTCATCTTAAAATGGAATATTTTAATTTATTTTGTTACATATTTCCGAATTTCATTTTAATCTGGTTTGGGCCCACACTTGGGAATGTTGTAGACTCCATATGGGCCAGTGAATGTTTGACATCTCTCAACTAGATGACCATTTGGGAATTTGTGATAATGCAGTACTTGCAGTGATCCCAAGAGGTATCCACAATAGCCAAATTTATTTTCATTTCCTTACTTTTGCTTTTGTCTATTCAACTGTTATCCTTTAGATATGACTTTGTGATTGCATTGTATGGTTTTGTTTTGGTTTTTTTGAGATTATTCTTTGCAATATATTTTAGAGAGCAGTATGGTACAATGTAATATGAATTGGATATGAATTGTCACTCTGCCATTTAATGTGTCTGCTACCTCACATATGTCACTTAAATTCTCTAGGTCCTGGGGGCAGCTAGGTGGCGCAGTGAATGGAGCACTGGCCCTGGAATCAGGAGGACCTGAGTTCAAATGTGGCCTCAGACACTTAACACTTACTAGATGTGTGACCTTGGGCAAGTCACTTAACCCATAATTACCCTGCCTTCCCCCCTCCAAAAAAGAGAAAAGAAAAAAAATTCTTTAGGGCCTCAGCTTTGTCACTTGTAAAATGGGAAGGCTGGTGGAGATGATTTCTAATGCCCTTTCTAGGTTCAAATCTATGAACCTTTAGATTTAGAGCTGGAAGATCCTTCAGAGGCCATCTATTCCAACACCTGAATTTTACAGATAAGCAACTGAGGCCCTTGGAAGTTAAGTGACTTTCTGAGGCCACACAACTAGTATGTTTGGTGGACATAGGATGTTTAAAAAAAAAAAAAGCCAACAGCCCAGGAATAGCTTATGCAGTGAATAGACCAAACATGTTAAAAACACATGTTACCTGACCACGTGGTGGTGGTGGTGGGGATTTCTTTTACATGTGTTCTAACTTTTTCTTTCCTGGAAATAGATAGTAAGATTTAAAAATTATCTTAGGATTTTAAAAACATGGACTGCTTATGCAAACAGTTATTCTGCTTTTAGTAACAACATCAGTAGCAAACATTATGGTTTATAGAAACAGAAGAGTTTAAAGTCTCTATTTAATATCAAACAGGAAACAGAAAGTTATCTTCAGCCATGTGGCGGGCTATTTTCTCCCCCTCAACAAACCTGCCGTGTTCTGTTTATCAGGGTCCCTCAAGTCTCCGGGAAATATTCTTTCTTAGATTTGGTTTGCAGATCCTAAGTTTTCCTGGCAGTCCCAACTGCAGCATGACCCGTGGAGGGTGTTTTGCAGCAAACAGTTAATTGCTGGAGTTCAGTCTAAAGCTTTATAAATGCTTGAGAATGATTTGCTCTGTTTTACCCCCTCTTCCCATTTGTGTCAGTGGTGCCAGTCACCCAGGACACGCACATGAATATTCTTTCTGAAGACCTAGGATTCATTTTAAGGTCAGCCTTCAATTTTCAAAGAATATAATTTGCCACTATATATAGAGCTTCATGATTGCTTCTAATAACTAATGTGGGGGGAAGGGGGGGCTCAACAGAGAAATAAATGCCTAACAGCTGTGTCTGTTTAAACTTGATTAAAGGCGGTTTAAAAAAAAAGTAAACAAGTACAGAGGAGACAATGGGAATAGAGAAAGACAAGTATCTCTTATTGTGAAAAGTTTTACAGACAGAACTTGGGTCTACTTAGGAGGCCTGAGATGTCTGTGTTTAAAGTTTACTTTGCTGTTTGTCTTGAGTGGGATCAGTGTTGTAGTGAATAATTTATAGCCAGCATGAATGAGCTCATTAGTCACCTTTTCAGACTTTAACTGAGTTTCGTGGTTGTCATTACACCAGCCTTCTGTTCAGCCACTGAGCAAAATGACAGTTTGGCAGTTGGCTGCCTGTCCTAGGGCAGGCTGCCTCCTTTCAGGTCTCCCTTGCCTTTTGTGTGCTATTGAAACCTTTTTCTTCTGACCCTGGGCTGGTCCAGTAAGTCTCAGTCTTCAGATGGTTTTGCTACTCCGACTTCAGATGACATGTTTTTGACAGAAATCTTTAAAAATGCTCTCTCCCTGCTAGGCAAGATTAGGTGGAATGAGATGATCTCTAGCCCGTCCTCCCCTAGAATATAGGTTTTCTTTGGACTGTGTTTGATATTGTGTCCTGAGGTCACTTGAAAACACAGAAACTAGGTAGCAATTCTGTCTAATAGAGTGCCCGAGTCTTTTTGGCAGGTAAGAGCATTACGGTCATGAGTGTGCTTCAGTGAAAGCATGTTAAAGCTCTGAAAACTGGTATGACTTTGGATTAGCACTTTGCAGCAAATTAATCAGTTTGGATCATCACAATTCAGAACAAGACCAGAAAGGTGGAGGTAGACAAAGGTCTTGCTTGGCCCTAGGATTTGGAAATTATTTTTAACTCTCCATTTCATCTCTGGACCCTTACATTGTACAGCACTTAAAATTTGGAGACTGATGTGGAATGGTAAGCCCAGGATCTAGGACGGGCATGTTGGAGGCAGATAGCAGTAATGTGGAGGGAATTGTCAGGATGCTAAATGCCTCATACCTTTTGAACTTGGTTATGGAGGCCTTTAGATGGGTATGATATAATACTACCTTACATTAACAACAACAAAAGACTAAACCGCCCTCAGTTTAAAAAAAAAAAATGGTGGTATTCCCACCACTGGCCAGGGACCAGACCCTTCTGGCAGGGTACCTAGTATTGACCCATCCTGCCCCCAGACATCTTGTCTGAAGACCGAGAGAGAGTGAAAGTCTTAGTATCATGGGTGTTCCAGTATGTAGAAGCACTTTTTATTGGCTTCTGTCATTGACATGGGCAGCACCTCCTTCTGAATTCTATATTGTTAGTCAGCAGGCCTAACAATGTCTGTGGCAAGTAAGAAAAGATAATTCTGTGCTCTACTGTGAATAAAATAGCCAAATTAAAAAGCAAGCTTTTTTTGAGGAGGTAGGGTATTGGATCCAATTCTTTGAAAATAAGCAATCACAGGTTTTTTTTGTTGTTTATTTTGTTTTGTTTTTTGGTCTTTTTGGAGGGGGGAAGGCATGGCAATTGGGGTTAAGTGACTTGCCCAAGGTCACATGGCTTAAGTGTTAACAAGTGTTAAGTGTCTGAGGCTGGATTTGAACTCAGGTCCTTGGTTTCACTCCAGGGCCCATGCTCTGTTCACTGCACCACCTAGCTGCCCCAGTCATGTTTCTTTAGGTACAAAAATGAGGTGCTCTTTAACTCTACCCATAGAGAGAATTATTCAATTACCAGACTATCAGTGATCAAATTTATCTTATATATTGATTTTTTGGGTACATAGTTTACATGTTGTCTCTCCCATTAGACCTTGAGCTCCTTTAGACTCTTTTTTGTTTTTGTCTTTTAAACTTTTCTTTGCATCCCCATAGTTCAGCACTGTGCCTTTGGAACATAGTGCTTTATAAATGTTTATTGACTGAATGACTGACCGAGAATTTGCAATTCTGTTAGCTACTTCCTCTAGAATTATATTAACATTTCTGTGCTGCTTAAGGATCACCAAGCTTCACTCTAGGAGGTAGATAATGAAAGTATTATTAGCCTCATTTGACAGATGAGGACACTTTGGCATAGAGAGGCAAATTGGCCTGTGCTGCTTTGTAACACAGTAACACAGCTAGAAAGTGTTGGAGGCAGAACCGTATGCGCCTTCCTTGGTAACTTGAATCTTACACAGTATTCAAGTGACCAGTCACTTGCAACCACACTTTGACGCTTGAGGGTACAGAGGATTTGCACCTGAACTGCAGTATTCTTTAATAAGTAGAGGGGAAAAATCTTGGGGGTTTTCCCCTGAAATATTTATCACTTAGGAGAATTTCAGTCCAAAGAAAAGTCCTGGTGAACTTTGACCAGTCTAGAAGAGGATCGTTAGTTTGCCTTTAATATTTCTGCATCTGGCCCTATCAATTCTGTTGTAATTCAACACTAGTTGCTGATGGAATGATTCTTAGGTGGATATTTGTTGTGCCTTTCAGCCCAGCAGGGAATAATCCAGACCAAATGAACTCAATTCGTTACTGTTTTCCAGAAAGTTCATCAAAGTTAGATCTTTCCAAAGGGAAGGTTTTGCTTGTAAGGATTGACTAGTTTCCCTCACCCTCCTACAAAGAAAATAAAGTGAGAGAAGTTTGTTTTTTGGCATTGTTAACACTTTGGCAGGCTCATTTACAGAGACCCATGAGACTCTGGGACTTGGTGTACTCACTGAAAAAGGCAATAAAACCTCTTGAAAACTTCAAAAAAGGAAAAAAGTTATTGGGATTTCTTTCCTGTGGAGGGCTATGGACTTACATAGATAAAAAGTTTTGAGAAGGAAGGCTTTCCAAGAGCATTATGATTATTATGATTCCTTTTTTTTTTTTTTTTTGCTTTTTGGAGGGGGAAGGCAGGGCATTTGGGGTTAAGTGACTCGCCCAAGGTCACACGGCTAGTAAGTGTTAAGTGTCTGAGGCTGGCTTTGAACTCAGGTCCTCCTGACTCCAGGGCCAGTGCTCTATTCACTGCACCACCTAGCTGCCCCTGGCATTATGATTCTTGTTGGGTGAAGCAGTCAGTCAATAAATATGCTCGATCACCCACTTTGCACCAGGCAAAGAGCAGGCACAAGAGCAGTACAAGACAGAGAGTCCCCACCCTCAAGGAGATAAAGATTGGTTGGCACTTGTAATCTAATGTTTCCCTTTTCTATTTTTGTTCTTCCTTTAAAAAATTTATTGATAATTTTGTTTTTATATCACTTATATTTCCATATGTATCCCTCTACTCTTTCCCTTTTTTTTAAAAAATTTGATTTTGCATTTTGGATGGGAGAAGAGCAATTGGGGTTTAATGACTTGCCCAAGGTCACACAGCTAGTTTTTGTGTTAAGTGTCTGAGGCTGAATTTGAACTCAGGTCCTCCTGACTCCAGGGCTGGTGCTCTATTCACTGTGCCACCTAGCCACCCCATTCCCTTTTGTTTTGATTACAATGAAAACAACCTACCATGCTGATCATAAGATGAACTAAAAATACCACTTTGGAAGGAAAAATATGCTGATATTTGTTTCTTTTCAAGTACCTTTAGGTTCACAGATTTAGATCCATCCTCAGCCCTTCTCCATTCCTTCTCCACATTGGTTGGGATAGAGGAGCAAGCCCTGAATATAGACTCCAGAACCTGATTTTCAATTCTGGATCTGTAACTATCTGTGGGTTGCTGGGCAAGGAAGGCATTTTATCTCCCTGTCCCTTAGTTTCTTCACCTGTAAATCAGGGGATTGACTGGATGGCTGCTAAGTACTCTTTCAGGTTCTAGAGCTCTGATCCTCCAGTGTCTCCATCTCTCTCTGAGTGATCTCACCAGCTTCTGTGGGTTCAGAGGTCATCTCAGATCTTCCTATCAAACTCATCTTTGCAGAGCTCCAGTTCTGCATTTCCAATTGCCTGCCAGATGTATTCTCATGAACAGCCTGTGTCATTGTTCAGTCTTTTTAGTTGCATCTGATTCTTCATGACCCCATTTGAGGTTTTCTTGGCAAAGATACTGTAGTCTGCTCTTTCCTTCTCCAGCTCACTGTACAGATGAGGAAACTGAGGCAGACTGGGTTAAGTGACTTGCCCAGGGACACACAGCTAGTAAGGCTAGCTTTTGAACTCAGGAAGATCTTCCTGCTTCCGTATAGGCATGCTATCCACTGTACCACGTCGCAAACTTTGCATGTCCCAAACTGAACTTCTGCCTTTTCTCACAAACCCTCCTCTCTTCCTAACTGATCTATGTATCTCAAAAGCACCACCATTCTTCTAGTCATCCAGTTCCCAAATACTATTGTCGACTCTTCACTCTCACTTATCCCATATATCCAGTTCCTTGACAAATCTCATCAGTTTTTTCCTCCTCAGACTCTCTCAGGTTCATGTCCACTGTCCTGGTTCCCGCCCTTATCACTTGTACTACTGAATTAACCTCCTAATTGGTCCCCCTGGTTCCAGTCACCCCCTCCCCAGTCCATTCTCCACACACTTTCCAGACTGATAGTCTTAAAACATAGGTCTGACCATGTTACTTCACTGCCTAAGAAACCTCAGTGACTCCCCATTGCATCTGAGATAACATACAAGCTTCCATGTTTGATATTTAAAGCCCTTTACAATCTGGCCATAGCCTTCCTACTTTTCCAGACTTATTGGCTTTTACTCCCCTGCATGTTCTCTTATGGTCCAGTCTATATAGTCAGTCACTTCATTTCCCTGAGACTCAGTTTCTTTTTTTGGGAAATGGAGAAAATATCTGTTTGTACTGCTTACTAATATTAGAAAGCTAGGTGTTTGGGGCTGCTAGGTGGCACAGTGAACAGAGCACTGGCCCTGGAGTCAGGAGGACCTGAGTTCAAATCTGGCCTCAGACACTTGACACATTTACTAGCTGTGTGACTTTGGGCAAGTCATTTAACCCCAATTGCTCTCAAAAAAAAAATAAAAAAAAAAGAAAGCTAAGTGATCAGTGGATAGAGTGCTGAGCTTGTTTGCAGGAAGACCTGAATTCAAATCTGGCCTCAGTCATTTAGTAGCTGTGTGACCCTGAGCAAGTCACTTAATTGCTTAGGTTTTTGCCTCAATTTTCCTCCATTCTAAGATGGTATTATCAAATACTACTTACCTTACAAGGTTGTTGCAAGAAAAGCTTTTGTAAACCATAAAGCATTATAGAGATAGAAGAGCTATCAGAAGGAGCTATAAAAATGTTAGCTGTTATTCTAGTGGGTACTCCCTATTTCTGATTTGCAGGTCTTGTGTAATCAGGAGGTGAGGCAGGAACATAGGAGAGTTCTATACACATAGAGCCTTAGCCTGACAGAATAATTACATTATGTTTGGGTGTGAGAGAAGCCAGATATGTATAGACTAGTCTGGAGATAGAAGGCTTAATTTAAAAAAAAAAAAGCAAAATCATTTAATTCAACCTTATATTTGGACCCACATGGGAATTTATAGAAAGTTTGGTAGTAATATCATAGATACTGTAAGCCTGTTCACATCAGTACAATAGAATCCCTAATGGGAAATACAGTGTTTATTATACTAAACAGCTCTCCAGTTGACTCAAAACACCAACACTTTGAGAAAGGTATAATTTTGTCCCCACTGATTGATAAGATTTTTAAGCCTTTTGTAAAAAGCTCTGCAAGGATACTTATTTTCCCATAAGCTGTCTGCACTGATTCTGTGGAATTTTCGCAAATTGTTTCATGAGTACAGTACATGAGAATATGAGGAATGCTTAAAATGAAAGGGTAAGCTTCCCTTAGGACGATGGGGAAATTCAAGTGGAGGCCTGCCATTTTTAAGATGGAATAGAACTGTAATCTAGTCTGAATTTACTTATTCATTTAATTCAAGAAGCATTTATGAAGTACTTACTATAGGCTAGGTACTGAGGAAAATAAAGACAAAAGTAAAAACAGTTCTTGCCCACAGGGAGCTTACAGTTCTGCTGTATATTATTCACCAGTACTCTAGACCAGAGGTTCCAAACTTATTTGGCTTACCACCTCCTTTAAAAAAAAAAGTACTCAATGTCTCCCTGGACATTTAATGTTTTTTTCCCCCTGGAAATTTACGCCATTTCAAAAACATATAAAGTATTTTTTCAAAAAAAGACACATCAGACTTGGCTCTTCTCAGCAATGCAAGACTCTAAGATGCATGGTGGAAAAGGCTATCCACATCCAGAGAAAGAATTATGGAGTCTGAATGCAGATTGAAGCAAAATATTTGCTTTTCTCTCTCCTTTTTATTTTGTTTTGTTTCTTCTCTCTCGAGATTCATTCCATTGGTTATAATTCTTCTTTATAACTTGACTATTGTGAAAGAATGTTTAATGTGAGGGTATATGTAGAACCTATATTGAATTGCATGCCCTTGGAGGGGTAGGGGAGAGCAGAGTAAGGGGAAGAAAATTCAGAACTCAAAAACTTGTGGAACTGAATGTTGTAAACTAAAAATAAATTTAAAAGGAAAAAAAAAACTGACAAATTTAAATTTAATAATTTATTGTAAATTTGTGTCCCCCCCTTCCCTCAATGAAATTTTGATGACACAATATGTAACCATGTAACTGTATCCTATTGTAAATAAGTCGTTTACATGCACATATTCCCACCAGTGCATGCTGGACTTCCTGACAGTGTGGGACATGCTCTTCTACCAACACTTACTTGTTAAGACCTGTCAGTGGACTTGACCACTGCTCCATTATAACTTGCATTTGGTGTGTTTATTTGGAAAATAATGTAATCACTACAACTTTAACTCTTTTACACAATAGATGAATCAGGTATGGACAGTTTTTCAAAAATTCCTTATCTTCTCATATATCCTTATGTTTCCACCACCTTCTTATTTTTATTCACCTCCCCCCACCCTATCATTCCAGTGTCCCCCCTCTCCCCGTGGGTGGTATTGAGCACTTTGGAAACCTCTGTGAGACATTCTCTTCTTTTCCATTTAACCAGGGAAGCCATCTCTAACTACTCGGAATCCACCTTGATTTTCTACCAGCCCTGAACTATTAGACTCTGGATCATATTACTTGCAATATTGGTTCATAGTGTTTTCTAATCATTTCATTTGTGCCAATCTTGTCTCCCCAACTAAATCATAATCCCCTTCTTGAGGGGCAGGACACCTTGTGTACATCTCATATGTTCCAGTGCTGGGTCCACAGTAGATGTTCGTTAATTTTTTTTTTAAGCAATCAGGGTTAAGTAACTTGCTCAAGGTTATAAGGCCAGTTATTTCTGGGTGTGGTTCTGAGTATCTGAGCCTGGGATCTGATCTCCAGGTCATCCTGACACGACACTGGAGCCGGTGCTCTTACTCGCTGAGCCACCTGGCCACCCCAATGTTCGTTACTTATTGACAGAATGGAATGACTGAATCAGGAATCCCGATTCAATCAGTCAATCAACAAATATTTATTAAGTTTCACTGTTACTCAGCATCAGGAACTGTGCTAAAGATCAAGGGATACAAAGAATAGCAAAAACAAGATGATCTTACATTTTAATGGAGGAGACAACATGCCAATAAATATATACATATACACAGACATAGTGCAAAAAAAAAGGTAATAAATTGGAGATAATCTTTTTTTTTTTTTGGAGGGCAATTGGAGTTGTAACTTGCCCAAGGTTACATGGCTAGTTTTTTTGTGTGGGTGTTAAGTGTTTGAGGCCAGAACCAAACTTGGGTCCTCCTGACTCCGGCACCAGCGCTTTACTCATTGCACCACTTAGCTGCCCCAAATTGGAGATAATCTTGTAGGGGAAGGAAAGACGAGGGAAATGACCAGAATAGAAAGACTTTTTGCAGACAGTGGAATTTGAACTGAGTCTTGAAGGAAGCTAAGGAAACCAGGAGATACATCCAAAGAGGGAAAACTTTCTAAACAAGTTATACAACTAGTGAAAAGATATGGAGTTGGTAGATGGAGTGTTGTGTTTGAGAGACAGCAGATAGGCCAGTAGGCAGCTAAGTGGCACAGTGGATAGAGCACTGGGCTTGGCATAAGGAAGATTCATTTTCATAGGTTCAAATCTGGCCCTTAGACACTTATTAGATGTGACTTTGGGCAAGTCACTTGACCCTGTTTACCTCGGTTCCTCATCTGTAAGATGGAAAAGGAAATGGCAAACCACTTCAGTATCTCTGCCAATATGACCCCAAGTGGGGTCATGAAGAGTCAGATATGCTTGAAACAGCTGAACAACAACAGAACAAAGGTAGGTCAGTATCACTGGATCATTGAGTAGGAATGGAGGGAAGTCAAGAATCCAGGATCTTATTTATCTGTTTATGGTTAAAAACAAAAAAAGAGCTTGTAAGTTCAGTATTTCTGTTTTTCCTCCAGCCAGGATTCTTGATACAGTTTAGTTTTGGTTATTTCATTTTACCAAAGGAAGGAAAAGGTACTGCCTCTTTCTTACACTCCACCAGTTATCACTATACATATCTACATACATACATACATACATACATATGATGGGGTACCTGGGGTCTAGGTCAAACCAACTTGTAAAACCAGTCTGTGAAGTTGTAATTTGTCCTTTCTCACCCTTGAGCTCTGCCCCTTCTCCCTATCCCACACTCCACCTAGGCAACACCCTGTGACCCGTTTGTTCTTACTTAATCTCTTCATTTCTTCTCAGGCCTGGCCCACACCCTCCTTTGTCCTTGCCTTTTGTCTCCTGACCTGGCCCAAATCTTATCTAAACTATCTATTTACATTCTCCTCTTGGTCAGCTCTGACCTTTGTCTATGCATTGAGGCCCCTCCCATCTGGTCAGCCCTGACAATGGCAGCCCTACCCTTTAAAGGTAAAAGCATGTACCCTTCTCACTTGCAGGCCCCCTAAAGCACTCTTGCCCACTGTAATGGCGTAATAATAAACTTTCTCAACTCTAACTCCAAGCAAGGCTGAGCTGAATTCTTTCCAGATGCCCTTGCAGGTTTCCTGGTCTTGGATGAGATCAGGGTTCCTGCTGAACCTATTGGGATCCCGTCCCCCATCACATACACACACACACACACACACACACACACACACACACACACACACATACATATTTTTTTACATGGATTCCTTTCCACCTAGGGAACATATCTAACTAGTCGTTTCCCAGGGATTTCCCATTGCCTACACTTATGCTTATGTAAATTATGCACCAGAATGAAAAGTGTGGGAACTAAAAATAATACTCAAAAGTTACCTGAGGCAGGGGTAGGGAACCTGTGGCCTCGAGGCCCTCAAGTGTGGCCCTTTGACTAAATCCAAACTTAACCGACCAGATCCCCTTAAGGAAATGATTTGTTCTATAAAACATGGACTCAGTCAAAAGGCTGAACCCAAACACCCAGAAGGTCCCATGTGGCCTCGAGGCTGAAGATTCTCTATCCCTGCTCTAGCATATCTAGCCTGGTTTTGTAGCTGGTCTCCAAGAGGATTAAATTTCACAAATTATACATTTACACAGAGTTTCCTTTACTTTTCCTACGCTACACAAAACAAAGAAGAAAGCTTTCAGTTTCCAAACCTCAGCAGGCATCACTAATCAATCTAGACTTTCTGCAGTGATCCCTAAATTGGTTTCTTCCTTACCACTCAAAATTCTGCCGAAATTCTGCCATCTAGTTCAAGCCCTCATTATCTCCAAATGGGTCTCTCTGCCTTTGGTGTCTTCAGGTCCTCCAGTTCATCCCATAATCATTAACAGATTTATCTTCCTAATGAAAAAATTCTGAGCATGTCACTCACCTGCTCAAAAATACTCAATAGCTCCCTGTTGCTAATGGAAGAGACTTCTTGAGGTTCAATAGTATTGTTCCATACTTCACTCCCAAGTTTCTCTGTATTTATTTATCTGTGTGCATACTGGGTTGTTGGTTGGGTTTTTTTTTTTTCACTAGAATGTAAGTTCTTTGAGAGGAAGAATTGTCCCATTTATGTTTTTATATCCTCCATCATCTAGTATGATGTAAACAAACCCTTGTTAAATGGGTGCTATTCATCTTTGTTTCCCCAGTAGAATATACACAGTGTCTAGTAAGTAGTAGGGACAGGGATAAGGAAAAGCAACAAACATTTATCAAGTGTCCACTGCCTATCAGGCACTATGTTAAATGCTTTGCAAATTCATCTGAATTGATCCTTACAACCCTGAGAGGTAGGTGTTATTATCATCCCCTTTTACAGTTAAGGAAATGGAGTCATATAAAATTTAAGTGACTTGCCCAGGGTCACACTCACCTAGTTTAGAGTCTAAGGCTGGATTTGAACTCTGGAGTAGCTGATTCCTGCTCCAGTGCTTGATCTATTGTGCCATATAGCTGCCCCAGAGCTTGCCCTGTGATTTCATTGATTATAGTGAACTAGAGGAGGAAATTCTCTTTGGTAAAAACAAATCAGCACCTTCTCTGCAACTTACAGTCTTGGAGAATCACCTAGCAGGCATTCAATAAATGTGAAGTCCTTTAAATATCAAACAGGAGTTTAAACTTGATTCTCAAGCTAATAGGCAGCCACTGGAGTTTATTGAGTTAGAGGAGTGACATGTGCAGACAGACATGTTTTAGGAAAATAACTTTAGATATTTAATAAATATGTTCATTGAGTTAAAGGAGATTCCATGAGGCTCCTATTTCAGGGTCTAACAAACTCGTTACCCAAGAAATTATTTTTCAACTTTTTTTTTCAAGTAATGAGCATTTCCTTTCCTTACCAACTTTTCTCCTCAATGAAAAAAGAAAAAAATACAAACACTTGTAATAGAAATATATATATATATATATATATATATATATAAGAGAGAGGGGGAGAGAGAGAGAGAGAGAGAGAGAGTCAAGTAAAATAAATTCATCACTGATCATGTCTAAATATGTTTTTCATTTTGCATATTGAATCTGTCGTCGTTGTAGATCTGGAGGGAGTATGCTGAATGGCCCTCTGAAATTGTGGTTGGTCACTGTACTCATCAGAGTTCTTAAGTCTTTCTAAGTTATTGTCTTTACAGTGTGGTCATTGTATAAAAAGTTCACCTGATTCTGCTCACTTTATTTTGTATCAGTACATACAGGTCTTTCTAGGTTTCTCTGAATTTGCCCTTTTCACCGTTTCTTACAGCATGATTCTCTTACATTATTAAACCATAATTTATTCAAACATTCCTCAAGTGAGGTTTCCCCCCACAGTTTCTAGTCCTTTGCCACCACAAAAAAAATAGCTGTTATAAATTATTTTTTGTATGTATGGAGCTTTTCTTTGGAACTTAGGTATACCGGGGTCAAAGGCACTGTTTAGGGACCTTTTGGACATAATATTGCTTTCCAGAACAACTAGACCTATTCCCAACTCTATCAGCAGCGCCTTAATGTGCTTTTTTTCCCCCTCAACCTCTCCAACATTTGTCATTTTCCTTTTTGCCTGTATAATGGGTTTCTGTGGAAATCTCAAGAGTTGCTTTAAATGTGCATTTTTCTAAGTATTAGTGATTTGGAGCATTTTTTCCACCCTGTAATCGATTGCTTGGGTTTCTTCCTTTGAAAACTCTTACCCTTTGACAATCTATCAGTTAGGGAGTGGCTCTTAGAAATTTAAATCAGTTCCTTATGCACTTTGGTTGGGAGACCTTTATCTGTGTAACTTAATGCACCAAGGTTCCTTCCCCACCCCAGATAATTTTCCTTTCTCATTTTAGTCTGGAAACTCTTCTTAGCTAACTTAAATTTCTCCTGTTATAGTAGAAAGGGAAGACAGGTCAAGAAATGTATGAAAATGGAAGCCACGAGAAAGAAATCTTAATCTTTGTATCCTCCTTAGCACTTTGCACAGTATCTTATAGGTGCTTAATATAGTTCCTAAATTCTTCTTAAAAAGCTCCGCGCCCCCCCCCCCATTTCTAACCTGTTCTTTTAGGGCTGGAATTCTCCTGACCGTAAATTAGCTTGTGCTTTTACTTTAGGTGAAGGTACTCTGACTTGTTTAGACCATAACTGGGGAAGGGGAAGTGGGATTTTAAAGAGCACCATAAGATAGCTGATGTAAGGTGCTTAAAGATTTACAAACATTTTGTGTGTTATTTCACTTGTGAGGTAGGTATCAGAGGTACTAATGTACAATAATGTAAAATAGTACTAATGTACTATTTTACAGATGCTTAAAGAGTTGTGACTGACTTGCCCATATTCACACTTGTTAGGCAAGATTTGAACACTGATCTTATGTTTCCCTGTACATCCTCTTTTTTAGAATTGGAATAGCCAATATTTTAAATATATTAGTTAGCATTTTTGTAATGCTTTATGGTCACACTTAGTCAATAAACATATACCAGGTGCTAAGAGTTGAGAAAAAGCTTACAGCTGTATTTTCATTCTCATTTTATAGCTAAGGAAACTGAGGTTTAGGGAGGCAAACTTACTTTCCAATGGCTTCATAGTTAGTAAGTGTTATAGGCATGGTTTCAAAACAAGGTCTTTCTTGACTGTCTGCCCAAAGCTTATTCTCCTACATTACTACACCTCTTATATTCCAAGGAATATAGAAGGAAGCCGGAATAGAGTAATGTGCCATATTTCAATGTAGCTTTAAAGAGAACTTTCATTCACATCCTACTCTGATGCCTCACTATAGTGTGGAGGCGATCCTGGGTTCTCCAAAGCTCCTTTCCTTTAAAACAGTAAGATCCTTGAGTGAAGGAATTGTCTTTTTTACTTGGAATCCTCAGACACAGTAGGTGCTTAATATTTGTTGAATGGAATTTAATTAATTGAATACCATTGGAACCATAAGCTCTGGCAGGCCCTCCCAAGTTGGTCAGTTCTGAAGACTGGGCCAATGATTCCTCTAACCAACTACTGAGAGGCTTTTCATGAGAAGAATAACCACACACATCAATTCATAAAGACCTTCATGGGCTTATGATCTGCCTCTGTGGAGGGAATACCCACATTGACGAAATCAATAATTTTTTGAATTATTAAAAAAGGAATTGAAACTCTGGTTTGAGTGATCCAGTCAATAACTTTGGGGGGTCAGGGGCATGGAAAGGAAGGGCTGCCGATATACTCCTCACCAGTAACATTAGCAGCACTTAAGGAACTTGTCTGAAGAGAGTTGAAATGTAATGACTGGGAAATAGGGTTTGTTTGTTTTCTTTCTTTCTTTGCTGGGCTTATTGTTCTCCAGGTGCTTAGGAAAAAAAAACAACCCGATTTTTATACTATAGTTGAGATCAGTGTCAAAATCTCCTTCCTTCTCCCTACCCCGTGGTGTTTTATTTTTCTCAGGAAAAAACAACAGCAACAAAACCAAACCTGTTGTTTTGGATGGGCATTGCCTTTCTATTGGCATCCCTTCTCCTTTGGTTTGCTGTGACGGTGAGGGTGAGGGCATCGTAGGGAAGGTACCCCACCATCTTGTGAGACTGATGAATGTAAGAGGATTTTTTGTTTTCCCTATCGAGGAGCTGGCCTTGTACCGAATAATTTCCAGGCTGGTTTCCTTCTTTTCAAGAATGAAAAAAAAAAATTTAAAAGCAAGTAAGGTCATATCCCTCTACTTCATCCAGCTCGGCTAAATCTTGCTCCAAAACAGAACACATGTAAACAGACTCAACATTGTCTTAGGGTCCATGAGAAGTGGGAACTTTTAAAATGGTCTAGTTAAAGTTTTCCATTTTACAGATGAAGAAACTGATACCTAGAAAAAGGTAAAGTGGACTCGCCTTAGGGCACAAAGGGGAGGGGCAGTGGAGGGACCCTCCTGGGGGCTTTCCACGTGCACACCCCGCTGCTTTCTCCCTTTTGTCCTAGCCCTTTCTTCCCCCCTCCCCCACCCCCCACTCAGTCCTTCCGTGGACCAGCCAGTCAACCAGCAGTTATTAGGAGTGTACTGTGTTCCAGTACTGGGAATTGTTTCTACGTTTTATCTGGTCCTTCAAAAACTTCTGCCGGTTTACTGGGGTGGGGGACAGAACGTTTTGCTCCTTAAAGACTCCGACGAATTTAGAATCGATTGCCTGTCAGTACAATGGCTAGGGTTCTTTGGTTTTGGTTTTTTGTTTGTTTGTTTTTTGGTTCCTCTTTACTTAAAACAAAACAAAACGCTAGGGTGTCCAGTTGGCCAGCGCTATCATCCTTAGAAAGGACGGGGGGGGGGGGGGGGGGGGTTTAGGAAAGACTGTTTTAGTAGTGGGTGGCTGCAGAGACTCTCTCCTCTGGGGCTGGTGCTCATTTGTGTGGGTGGGACCATGAATTGGTAATTGGGTTTGTGAGAACCTCCTGGAAGGGGCTGGGAGATGAGATTTGTTTTAGCGGCTGGCCTAGAAGTCTGCCAGAGTGTGGAAAACAAACAATTGCCAGCTCCCCTCCGGAGTGCCTTTTAAAACCCGCGGTTTGCTTTAAAACTGACATTGTTTTTTCTTTAATTCTGTCTCGGTCCGAAGGCTTTCATCTGCTAGATAAGCGAGACCGAAAAGTGTAATTTTAGCTTAGACTTTTCTCTTGGAGGGGAAAAAATTGGAAAAGGCTTTGGGAGTTATGATAGGAATTTGTAGTTTGGGAGGAGTGGAATATTTTTTTCTGCACCGAAGGCTCGACCGCATCGTAATTCCTTTTTAAATTTTTACTTTGTACCATGTATGGCAGAAAGATTGGGTAAGACCAGACTGGGTGACACGTTGGAGCTTAGGTGGCTTTCAGAGAATGGATGTGCCACCCGAATTAGGGGGCATTGCTCTGCTTCTCGGCAACCCCTTCAGCAGCTTTTAAAAAGAGGCGCAAATAGACAAACTTCTGCAGGGTCTGGAATTATTTCACGGTACTGGGAAGCCCCCCTGGCACAGCGTGCACCCACCTTTGGGGGAGAGGGTTAGGGAGGAGAAGGGAGCTTTTAAGACCCTTTGCGGGCCAGAATCCGTTCGTTTCTGTTTCCCTTTCTTTCCAAGTCCCCTCCGCCCCGACCCCCGCAGCAGAAAGGGAAAGTGTGCTGTGGCTCTTCGGGAGCCGCGGCAAACAGAAACGAACGGATTCTGGCCCGCAAAGGGTCTTAAAAGCTCCCTTCTCCTCCCCCATTCCCACCCCCGCCAGCCCAAGGGGCATAGTGAGAAGTGCCGGAGGAGAGGAGCCAGAGCCGGCTAGGGAAATCTCCAGCGCATGATCCCAGAGTGGAACTGGGCTAGGACCCGGAGCTAAGCCGAGGAAGGAGAGAAAGGGGGCTGGAGGGTGACAGCCTCTCTCTTCCTCAGGGCAGCTGTTACCTCCTCCTCCTCTTAGCTTGCGGCCCCATACGCAAACCTGGATCCCTGTGCTCCTCTCCCCCAGTTAGTCTCACTGCAGCTCTAGTCGAGGCTGCCTGCAGGCGGCCCAGCCCACGTTTTCTCTCTCTCCGGCTCCCTCCCCCCCCCCCCCTTCCCCCCCCCCTTTCTTCCCCCCTCCTCTTTCCTGGTCATGTGTCGCCTTTTTTTGTTTGCAGTGGAAACAATTTATCGCTCTTCTGCGAGCCCCGGCCCCCTAACGCTGCCGATCTCGAGTGGGGAGGTCGGACGGGCCGGGGAGGGGGCAGGGGAGAGGAAAGAAAGGAGGCCGACTGCTGCAGGTCCCATGTCTCTCTCTTACCCTTCTCTCCCCTTCCTCCTCCTCCTCTTCCCGCTTCTGTTACCCACGACCACCTCCTCCCTCGATACTGCTTGCTGCACATTGTTAGCCAGCGGAGGAAGCGATGTGCACTTCCATCAGATGAAAAGTTTGTAACCTCACGCCCAAGGGCAGCGGTGGAATCTAATCCCACCCTTCACCCCCTTCCCCCTTCCCACCCTCCCCTGACCCTACTCCCAGCTGAAGCCAGGTAAGTTTATTTCAAGCTTTTGCAGGCGTCCAGGATGGGAGGTAGATTCGGGGAGGTGGAGGGGAAAGTGAGGCTGGGGCCCAGCGGGATGGGCCTGAGATAGATGAAGGAACAACTCACGTTTTAATTTCTGAAGGTGGTCCTCACCCCTCTGCAGCTGGGCATCTGGGTGGGGTGGGGAAGGATGTTTGCTCTGGGGTGCGGAATGCGGCTGGGTTGGCCCAAGTGGGCAGAGGAAGAGAACCCCAGCGGAGCTAAGTTGGTTGGTCTACAGAGTTTCCTGACCCGACGTACAGGATGTTTTCCTTTTGCTTCGATTTCCGAAAAAAAAAAAAAAAAGAAAGAAAGAAAGAAAGAAAGAGACCCCTTCAGAAACAGACAAGAGTTGTCATTGTGTGAACAGGACGAGGGTCCTGTCATTCACACTGGGGTGGGGGGGGTATAGGAGTGGAGGAGACAGACCCCGAGATAACGAGATGTGTCTAACAAAGATTTTTGCTTTCTCTCTTTTTTTTCTTTAAACTGTCCAGCCTTGGCATGGGCTGAGTAAGAGAGTAAGAGTAAGTCTCCTGAAACGTTACCCAGCCATTCAGGCCCACGTGCCCCCTTCTTTATCATGGTTCCTCGGGTGCATGATAAGTCGGGGGCTGTATTTATTTTTATGACATGCAACCCATAAGGCCAATAAAACGTTTATGACATCTGACCAGCAGTGAAGGTATGTGAGCTCGCAACTGCCCTGTGTGTGGGGAATTAGAGCAGTTTCCCCGTCTCCTAGCAACAGGAGTGATTGACTCTAAGCCCAGCCAATCGCTGCCTTCACTGTTCCCCTTCAAATGTTTTTGACAAGTACAGTAGAAGGGAGCCCTGTGTGCGCGCGTGCAGAAGCTGAGGTGGGGGGAGATGGAGTTGCCCCTGGCCCCACAAACTCTCGGATTCCTTTAGCTTTGCTGTTGAAATGCCTTTCACCACCCCACCCCACTTTTTAAAACCCACAGTGAACACCTGTTGAGGGCTCGACATTTTAATGTGTCTGCCAGTTATTGTGAAAATTTTTTAGAAGTGGGCAATAAACAAGCTTTTCTAAAGCACTTTATCTCTTAAAAAAAGCAAGGCATAAAAGACAAGGGGGGAGGGTTGTAATATAACTAATTCCAACAAGAAAAGTTTTAAGGAGGTCACCACTGAATAACTATTGACTTATCTTGTGGAACAGCCTAATTGGCAGCAGATTAAAAAATGTTTGCTTAACTACATACTCATTTTTTCCCCCCTTTTCTCTAGAATAGGGAGGGGAAAAGATTTGGCTAGTGATGTAGTTAGAATAGAATAATGGAAAAATCCTCAGCAGTGGTTTCTGGAAAATGTGTTTTAAACCAAACTTAGAGGTCAAGAGCCCTGCACACTGTTGCTATAAAATGCATGATTTGTAGGTATGTAGTTGGGGTGGGTGGTTGGGGGGAGCTAAAAGGAAGGCTGTCGAAATACAGACAAAGCAAAGAAATACAAGGTTGTTGGACCCTGCTCCCTTACTCTTTATTTTTCTAAACTTATTTTTGAAGTATCATTTAAAGGAAGAAACTATTATTGCTGGCCTCTGAAAATGTTTGTTTAAAACAAAAGAAAACATGGAGAATAGCTTGTTCATTCCTTTGGGAAGCTACTGACAAATAAGCAAATTAAACAGAAAGAGAGCAGCATGTTGTCATAGCAACAGTGCAATTAAATTACTTTACTGTCAGCCATGATATAATTTTCCTGTTTAGAAGCTCATGAGACATAAAACTTTCATTTGGAGCTCAAGTTGACTTCAGCTTGAATAGTTGGTCTAGCTTGTTCCCCTTTTCGGAGTAGGAAGTTACATTTGTTTGCCAGAAATCCAGATATTTGATGGGAACTCTAGGACCTTGGAGAAAGATGCCCAGATTTGATCTAATTATAAAGAAAAAAAATTCAGGTTATAGTAGAACTCCTCCCCCTTGCCTGCTGTAGTTGCTCCTGTTTGGTAGGAATAAAATATACCTTTGTAGGCAAAATTTCATTCTTGTCTTCTGATGTGGGGAACTTCACACTGGTGTTGTGCATTGCCTTTCAAAACAGCAGATGAAACTCACAGTTTTCTTATCCTTTTGAAAAGTTGCAAGGGACATCAGAGCTCATTTCAGGTACTACCTTCCCTTTCCTCCACCCTCTTTTTACAGACGAGGAAACTGAAACCCAGAAGTTTGGAAGGGACGTGCCCAAAATCGCACAGATAGCTCAGGTTTAACTGATATAACTTTTTGGAGTAGAAGAAATACTCTCACAGTTAACTTTTTTTCATTTGTTCAAAATAATGGTTATTAAGCTCTTGCTCTGTGTGGAGGCAGCTAGCTGGTTCAGTGAATAGAATTCGTCATCTAGCGTCAGGAAGGACTGAGTTCAAATGTGTCCTTAGACACTTACTAGCCTTGTGACCCAGGACAAATCATGTAACCACTGTGTGCCTCAGTTTCTTCAACTGTAGAAGGGGCTAATAATAGCACCTTACTCTCAGGGTTGTTCTAAGGATAAATGAAATATTACTTGTAAAGCATTTAGCATAATGCCTGGCATGTGGTAGATGCTTCATAAATGATTATTCCCTTCCTCTTTGTGTGTGTGTGTGTTTGTATGTATGTGTGTGTATGGTACTTTGAGAGCAGGACTTGAAGCTAGGAAGAGGTTTGTCAGTAAACATTTATTAACTGCTTATCCTGTGTTTCACTTTAGTCACGTACTGGCTTTGTGGGTGACGTTGGTCCAGTCACTGAAATGCTCATTACTTTAGGCAGCTCTGAGACTAGAGTTGCAGAAAAAGGTGTGGACCCAATTTTGTTGTAGGAGTTTCCTCATCCAGGGAGTTCCCTTTGGGTGAAGCCAATAGTCTGACAGTCCCAGTGTATGTAATATGCTGGAAGAGATACAAATATAAATAAGACAGGGCCCTTGTAGAGGGAGAAGACCTGTCTACAGATAGATTCTAAAACAAATTAGACAACCATTAGCCCAGAGGAAGAATAACAAGGATTAAAGAGGTGAGGAAGAGATCCCTTTCAACTTTGGAAAATCAGTGAAGTCTTGCTACATACATATTACCACAGTGGAGAGATCCTTAGGTAGAGATTGGGAGTCAGAGGACCTTGGTTTGTATCCTGACTGCTATTTACTCTCTTCTAAGTATGACCTCGAGTAAGTCACCTCCCCCTCTCAGGGTTTCCTCATTTATAAAATGAGGAGGTTGGTTTCTGACTGCTAAGGTCTCTCCCAGATCCAAATCCTGTGATCCATTGAGTGTCAGGGATATTGGAGACAGTCTTGCAGGTTCTTTTGATAGGCCTTGGCATTTTGTGTCTTAGCTCCTTTACAAAATGTATGACTTGGGTGTTCCCCGAACCCTCCCCCACCCCCATCCCCCTTAAATAGCAAACTGAAAAAGTAATCACATCCACAAAACCAAATTTTCAGCTGTAAAAATGGAGCATACAAATATCCTTGTGCATGATTCCTGCTGTCTTTCATAACTCATGTTGGATTTCAGAAAGTTAACTAAACTTTCTATCTGTCTAGGTCATTCCATTGGGTGCTGTTTGCCACTCCCTCATTTGGTTTTTTAGTTGCCATTTTATTATATGCTTCTTGTTCTAGGTCACTGATAAAAGTAGGGAATTATAATTGTGTAGAGACACATGTATCAGCCTTCCTAGCTTCTAAAGCCACTACTAGCCCTGCTGATCCCTTCCCTTCTCAGGGCTTCTAACTTCCACCCATGGGTTCTGAATGCCTTTCATACATGCCTGAAGTTACTGCCTTTTCCTTTCTGTGCTTCTTGCCTCAGTAAATAAACCTGTCCCTTGTTTCATTCCAGATCTGTAGGGTTCCTCTTCATTTTCTTCAGACTGTACAGCTATACTTAAAATTGCAGATTTCGAAGTTTATGAATAGAAGTGCTGGGGAAAAAAGGGAGAGAGAAACCCAAGAAAACACTAAAATTGATGTGCCCTCCTGACAATAACAGTTTAATCGTAATAGAGTCATGATGTGTTCAAAATGGGAACAACTAACTTAATCTGAAATACTGGCTTTAAGCTATAATATGCAGACATATATGTATTACATATATGTATATATATATACACACATTTTTGAAAGCAGAGTGGTGTGTGTATATATAATATGAGCACAGTTAAATAGTATTTTACTTTCCCCCAATAATGTTTATTATAGCATTTGGGGGAATATAGGCACAAGTAAGTATTGACACTTATTACATGTCATAGGGAAAAATCACTTTCACCTCAGTTTTCTCGTCTGTAAAAAGGAGATAATAACACTTTACTCCCTACCTCACAGGATCATGAGAAAATTGCATTATAAAATCCAAGGTGTGATAGAAATATGAGTTGTTGGCTATATATTCTTATGTCTTGGAGATGGTGAAACCTTACATGGGGGGAGGAGAGGTCACTTGAGGTTTCAGTAGAGAACCCAGGAATAGTGTTGGGATTCTTCTTTGATTTTGTGAAATTTCTAATTTTTTACTCATTTGTACCTCATCATTAATGGTTTATGGGTGTGATATAATATCACAAGTATTCCACTATTTCCCATGTCAATGTCATTGTTACTGTCCTACTTAAAATCAGTGCCTCTTCTGGATTGCAAAGAATTTATTACCTTTTTTCAAATGTACAATTATGTGAGCAATGCGTAAAAGAGATATGGCCATGTAGGGGAGTGTGTGGGTAAAGGTGAGGGAAAAGGGAGGGAAGGAAGCTAGTTTTGTATACTTTCTTAAATTTACCAGCTAATCTTTTCTCTCTCAAATTTACTTTGTTAGGAGCCTTCACCTAAATGGGTCCAGTCATGCCTCCCAGTAAGAAGCCAGAGGGCTCAGGAATTAGTGTTTCCAGTGGCCTGAGCCAGTGTTACAGAAGTAGCAATTTGTCCAAGTCCCTTCATGATGATGATGACCTCGACTTTGCCTTGCCTGCCATCCGATTAGAAAAGGGGGTGATGGAAGATGAAGAGCTCACTAACTTGAACTGGTTGCATGAGAGTAAGAACTTGCTAAAAAGCTTTGGGGATTCGGTCCTCAGGAGTGTTAGCCCTGTTCAGGACATCGATGATGACACACCCCCATCTCCTGCTCACTCTGACATGCCCTATGATGCCAGGCAGAACCCCAACTGTAAACCTCCTTATTCTTTTAGCTGCCTCATATTTATGGCCATTGAAGACTCTCCAACCAAGCGACTACCAGTAAAGGATATATACAACTGGATCTTGGAACACTTTCCATATTTTGCAAACGCACCCACAGGGTGGAAAAACTCAGTGAGACATAATTTGTCATTGAATAAGTGTTTTAAGAAAGTGGATAAAGACCGAAGCCAGGTAAGCCTTTCAGGGTCTGGAAATGATGCGTATAATTCTATTGCTGCCTCTGTTAATTTTGTTTTAATCTTCTCTGCTAAAGAAAAAAAAAAAGCACAACATCCTTTTGAAGATCTCCTTTTAAGGGAGTGCAAGTTCATCGTGCCTGAAAAAACCAGCACAGTCTTTAGGATGGGCTGATTATGACTTTATTTAACTCAATGTCTAGACATCTCAAAGAATTCGCCCTTCCCCCCAAATCCCCCCCCCCAAGCTGGCATTCTTATGTGTATTTAGTCTAACATGGTTTTTAGATATCATTGCTGAGACTACTGCTTGTTGTATTTCTACACCATCATTATATGAATGACTTGCATGTTATTATTAGTTTTCAGTCTTGACCTTTCCCTAAAGTTTTAGTTTAGGTTAGGGATGCTTGAGTTTTAGAGTTCCTGGAGGGTTCCGTGTGCCCTCACTAACTGCTGAAGTTTGCATGTTCCTAAGCAAGTTGGCTACTAAAAAGTGCATGTAGAAGAGTGCTGTGTCTATCTCTTCTCTGCATTGTTAACCTGGAGAAAGGGGAAAGGCACCTTAATACCGGGGTGTAAATGGGTGTTAGAGAGACCTTGGTTGGAGATTTCAGAGTGCCCCTCTGATATAAAACCAAAAACAGACAGTGGCAAACTACATAGATTACTTTCTTTAACAGTTTGTATAATAAGTGGTTGGTAACTTGTGACTACTTTGTGTGAAACTATTGACAGAATTGTATTTTAGGATAACTCACAACTGAAATGTAAGGTTTTTTTTTTTAAGTTGTACAGAGAAGAGTTACTTGTTTTTTCATCATTTATGTGGGCTCTCAGGGATAATAGGTATACTACTTGCAGTATCAATATTGACTTGGAAAACTGAGCTGGGATCCCATGTTGAATGTCATCACTATTTACAATAAATTGCGCCTTCCTTCCTTCTTTCTTTTCTTTCTTTTTTCCTTCCTCACTCTACCTCACTCTCCTTTTGAAGTTTCATTTTGGTCTTAGGGATAGATAACTATTGTGTAGGGTCAGCTGCTATGGAGAATTTGGGTCTTGGCTTCTATCTAGGAGAGAGTTCTGGTTTAAAATAGAATCAGGAAGCTGAGGAAGCTACTCATGCCTTGAGTGGAATAAAACTATACGGGGAAATGGAAAGAGCAGTGGTTTTCCATCTGCTTCTTGGATTTATAAAACCCAGCTCACTCAGAGTTCATGTTCAAGATTTTGAAAAGCTGAACAGGAGAGAGAGGGAGGAGGATTTGGACTCTGAGGGACTAAGCCTTTGATCTCTGGCAGAAGAAGCCTGCCTAAAGTGTACAGATTTGAATATTCATAAGTGATCTTCCCTCCTTCAGGCCCTTCTTTCTGGATTTCCCTGTTTTGTTGTTATTGTTGGGCTTTCAGTCATGTCTGACTCTTTGTGACCTCATTTGGGATTTTCTTGGCAAAGATACTGGAGTGGTTTGCCATTTCCTTCTCCAGCTCACTTGACAGATGAGGAAACTGAGGAAAACAGGGTGAAATGACTTGCTCAAGGTCACACAGCTAGTAAGTTCTGTAGTCACATTTGAACGCAGGTCTTCCTGACTCCAGGCCTGCACTGCCTAGGACAGTGACAAGAGACAGGCCCCATTACTCCAGTCACCCTCAGTTTTTGAGAATTGTGCTTTGGCTTGGTCTGCTTGATATACTAGGTCACTCTCATACTGCTGTTCTGTCTTTTCTTTGCTCTGTGGCACTGTGGCATTTGGAGGCCTGAAGGTTGGGCAGTTGTTGACTTTAGCAAGTGCACCAGGATTTAAGTATGGACTTCATTAGCAAAAAGGCCTTACCCATTTTAAACTCCAACACTAGCAGCCCTGGGATTGTTTAAAAGGCAAGCTGTCTGGAAGAAAAAGTCATGTAATACTCTTCTAAAAGCAGAATCACTAAGAAGAAAGTTGGGGGGGGGGGACATTCAGAAAAGATGCTTCATATAATTAAGTAACTTTCACCAAGATTTTTAGCCTGTTGGGAAATGTTCTTGCAGGTTACCACATGTATGTGTCTACATGTTTGACATATAGTACATGTGCATAAAAGTAACTTGGTAAGTGACCTGTTATGAAACTGAAAATAGAATGAATTCCAAAGCATGAGAAGGTTTTGAAGGATTATTTATTAGCTTTGGGAATTGAAGGCAACTGCTCCTCGGTGTTGTGTCAATACACATCCCACTGGGAGGAGAACTGCCCCCTCATCCCCCCCTCCCTCCCAGTTTCTCAATCATGTTTACCTTGGTGCCCTTTTCAGAACAAGTTCAGATACCTAACAGTGAACAAGTGTTTGTTTTAAAGACTTAAAAAGATTAATCCTTCACCGTCTTTGAGTTTTTGCCTTCTTATCCATTCTGACCTGTATTGACATGTTTTTGATGGGCTTCCAAGAAGCTTTGTGGTTTAGGTGTCTGTAGCCAACATGTGTAATGCCACGAGAAGAAAGCAAAGGCTTTTAGTGTTTTCCCCCTTTTTATTTATTTATTTATTTTCTTCTTGATTATCTTGGGATAATAATCTAGGGGCCATTTTCAGATGCATAGAATTTCAGTGGAGGGGTAGCATAGAAAAAGCAGATCAGTGACCCATAATTCTTTTTTACTAGTTAAAAACTTGCTCTTCAAGTAAACTAATTTTTTAGATCCAGGGAATTTTACTTGGCTGTCTTCCTTACATAGTACTGAAGTTTGGCATTGGGATTGTATTTGAAATGTATGTTGGATGACAGGAAATACAGTCTCATACTTGCCTCGTACCTTGAATGAAGCCTTGAATGCTGCCTCAAAGTCCCATTAGTCACTTCTGTCCCCCTTTCCCTTTCTTTATTTGTCTACGACAAAGTTTGCAGCTAGGTTTTTAAGTGGAATTTGTTTTTTTGTGGCCTGGACACATAGAGCCTCTTCCCCACAGTTGCCAATGACTTCTCTATCAAAATTACTTTGTATATATTTTGAAAATACTTAACTATGTAAGCTTGAGGGTTAGAACTCTTGTTATTTGGTGTCTTTTCATTGCCTAGCACAATATTTTTGCTGGGCCTAGTTAGGAAGAACTGAGTTCAAATTCAGCACCAGGTGTGTGTATATATATATATATATATATATATATACACACACACACACACACATATATATATACTAGCTGGGTGACCCTGGATAACTCACTTAATCTCTGTTTACTTCAACTTCCTTATCTGTAAAATAGAGGTAATAATGATACCTATTCTCCCAGTATTGTTGTGAGGATTGAATGAGATAATATTTGCAAAACTTAACATGGTGCCTGGTTCATAGTAGGCAATTAATAAATGCTTATTACCTTCCCTGCAAGTGCTTAGTAAATGCTTGATTGATGCATTGATCTAGCTGTCTCTACATAAATTTATTTCCATATGGGTGTTGTTCTGAGATGTATAGAAACTTATGCTTTTCTCTTTTTAAAAGTTATTTTTGAAGCAATGTTTTAAATGTTAAAATTTCGAAGGTTCTTGGAATTGCAGGATAAAGATGGCCTAGTGGCTTGGCAGGAATGACACTCTTCCGGGAGCCAGGAGATACGGGTTCTAATCCCATTTCTATTATTAGCTGCATGACCTTAGCACAGGAGTTGTTTGGACTAAATGATCTTTCTAAGCATCCTTCTAGCCTATACATCCTATGAATCTCTTAGTACTTCCAAAAGAGAAATAAAAGCCAGTCTTGCTTTTAGAGCTCAGATCATAAAGGTTTGAGCATATATTCATCCTCCTCTCCATCATTTACCCCTACTACTTTTAAAAAGAATGCTATTCAAAATATATGTTGTTCATAAATAGTAAGTCTGTCTATGGATTCTTGGGACCCTGATCACAACACAGTGTCTTTTGAGTTTGAAAGGAATTTTTTTTTTCAGAGGTTCTTAACCTGGAATTGCCCTTAAAGGGCTCTGTGGATAGATTTGAGGGGTTTTATGAACTTGTATGGGGGAAAATATTGCGTTTTTATTTCAATATAATTGATTTTCTTTGTGACGTATTTTATTTTATGATTTTAAAAACATCATTTTTTGAAGGTGTCCATGGATTGTACCCGAGGTCCATGACACAAAAAGGTTTAAAAACGTCTGCATTTTGGGCTGTGAAGGCTACGTTGGGGTCAGGTAGAAAACAAAGCCTCCTGGAAGTTATATATTTGGGTTTTAGTCTTAGAATTGCCACTGACTCTCTGTATGACCCTGTGCAAATTACTGCAAATTCTGTCTTGTTGGTAGAAATAAAAGTGATTAGGCGGAACAAATTCTTCTTCTAGCCCTAAAAAATTTATGAAAACTTTGCAGGGGGAAGTATGTCCTCTTATGTCCTCTTATGTCCCCAGGTGGGGAACCTGTGGTCATGAGACCACACATGGCCCCTTTAGATCCTATAGAGTAGCCCTTTGATGGAATCTGCTTATCAGTGGGCTGCACTTGAGCACCTAGAGGGCCATGTGTGGCCTTGAGGTCACAGGTTCCCTACCCCTGGTCTGTCCTTCAGGGAGACAGTGGTAACTTCAGGTATTTGGAACTCTTCAGATGTTGCAAAATCCTGCTGTTTATAGATGGTAAAGTCATTCTGTTTACATTAGGCTTGGCCTAAAGTAGCTTACTGTTGATAGGCTCTATACTTAACCTGGTTCCCAAGTCTTTTCCCCTCATTTCTCCTGACTGATAGGGCAAAGGTTCCCCCTCACTACATCCCCGGAAGCCCACTGTTACTTACTTTTAAAATCTCATTTCCTTACCTCTATGGTCAGTTATTCTTTTTTTTTTTTTTTTTTGCAAAATGGTTTGGCAAATGAGCTTGTCTCTTATGTGATAGCACCCCCATATGCTCAAAATATGATATGATAATAGCTTTTAATCTCTGCCACTTGATAAAACAGAACATCGTGGCCTCTGAAGCTTCATTTCCCACTGAACTAGCCACAGATTATTGGTGTGATTTTTTTTTTTGAGGAGGGAAAGATTAGTTTTAGTAGGAAAATGCCCTATGAATCAGTGCTCTCTAGATCTAGAGACTAAACCCCCCTAAGACTAAGTGATTGCAAATTGTATGCAGTTATGACGAAGTCCACAGAGCTTCTCTGTGGCTTGACAACAAGGGCTATGGGTCTTAGAGTCAGACTTGCCTTGGCATTACTTGCCCAACCACTTACTAGCTATCAAAATCTCTCTGAGCCTTTATTTCCTCATCTATAAAATGGGAATAATTTTACAGATGCCACTTGGTGATGAGACATAAAGTTTGTAGGGCGTTATTTCCCCACATTTACTTGTCTTGTTTGCGTTGCTGGTCTCACAGGATGTTTTTGAGTATCAAGGGAGACAATATTTTGTCATATCCTAATAAATGTGAACTATTTGTGAGGATCCCCCAGGCAGAAGCTGTTTAACGTGGTATCAGGAAACTGCCTGTGTCAGAAAATGGTTTGTGTCTCACTTACATTATCACCATCCAGTGAGGTTTTTTTTTTTTTAACTGCAAGGCCTTTCTTTAGGGGTAGGCCCAGGGGATTTGTGTTGACCAAGATGAGTGGAGAAGAAAGGCAGAGGAGACTGAGACAGCCGGCAGCCTGTTTTAGGGCCTTCTCTTTGCTGCTGAAAGTTCTTAAAGATCTCCTGTTTGTGGGTTGTTTTGCTAGGCCCTTTGACCAGCTTCCTTGCCATGCTTCTTCAACCCCTCTAGACCTGGTTTTCTGACTGTTTGAATGGACTTTGATTGTCCCGCCTACTCTGTCTTCTGGTATCTATGCCCTCTGACTTGTTTGCTTCCCTAGTTTCTAACCTGATGGTTCTCCTGATTTCTGCTGTGATTGTTTCCCTCCCCTTTATGTTTTATTTGTGCTGTGCTTTTCCTGTCCTGACTCTTCACCCTATATCCTGGAATTTACACCTTGCAACTCAGCAAGACGTACCCAACCAGTGAGAGATGACCCCAGAAGGGAGGATTGGGAGGACTGGGGAGCAATGTGGGTGGGAGTTACCGGGAGACAGGTTTCAAACAATAAGTGCTGTCCAAAAATGAAGTTGGTTAACTCATGAGTAGTGAGCTCCCCATCACAGGGGTTTTTCAGGTAGGGATATGATGAAGGGATTCATGTTTCAGGCAGCATTCACTTACATTCTTTGTTCACTCCTAGATCATGTGAGAGCTGGCCAGGATGTCCAGGCCCAGTTTATTGAGAAAACTTTAGAAGGTGCAGCTAGACATTGCTCCAGGCACAGACATGGTGATATCACCTGGTGCTTATCTGGTATCTTTTAGGAAGGTGGTCTTACCCTCTCTTTGGCAGATGCTAGTGGTCTGATGTTTCCCATCCTTTAATTTGTTATAGTTAGAAGGGAGATTTCTTCAGGTAAACTGTTTGTCTGATTAGCGTGTAGCAGTAGCAGGATACTTCAGGGGCCTTTTCTCTTTCTCACTTTTTAATTGGTGTATAGTTCTCTTTATAGTGGGGTATGCCGCTGATCTGATGTCAGTAAGTTATGCCCTTTGAGTTCATTTTTTCCCTCAGTAATAAAATGGGTCGAACAGGAATTATTCCACTTTTCCAGCTCACTCCCTTGTCCTACAGAAATGAGTTATTCCATGTTCTCAACTGTGGTATAGTGCTGTGTTCTGGAGAGAAACTTAGGAAGTTTTTAATCCTAAACGCTTGGGGGCAGGAGATGGACCGTTTTAGTTGATATGTCTTTTTTAGTGGAATCTTGTAGTATCTGTAGCCTAAATGGACAAAAAGCTTAGTAGTGTATCTCTCTTAGTGACCCTGATTTTCAAGTTTCATTGTATTCATTCCCAAGTTCTTGGCCCAAGTGAAATAGGTTGTCCTTTCGGTTCTCACCTCCTAAGCCTTTCTGTTTCTAGCCTGATTCAAAAGTGCCATGTTTTCAAGTTGGAGGTATTCAAGAAAGCCATACCGTACATGTGAAGTGGGGCAGCTAGGTGGTGAAGTCAATCAGAAATACTCGTCTTGCTGGGTTCAGATGTGACCTCAGTCACTAAAGGTGAGGGGAACAACCACAACAGAAAGAGCTGTGTGCCTGGTCATTTCACTTACCCCTGTTTTGGCGTCAGGTCTTCTTCCGTAAAATGAGCTGGAAAAGGAAATGTCAAACCACTCCGTATCTTTGCCCAGAAAACTCCAGATGTGTTCATGAAGAGTAAGATATAGTTGAAACAACTGTATAGCAACAAAAATATATGTAAAGCAGCAAGGTAGCTCAGTGAATAGAACATTAGGCATGGAGTTAGGAAGACCTGAAATTCTGAGTTCAAATCTGGTCTCAAAGTCTTACTGACTATGTGACTCTGGGCAAATTACTTAACCCGTTTCCCTCAGTTTCCTCATCTGTAAAATGGGAATAATGATAGTACCTAGGGGTGCCCCCCCCTTAGGATCAAATGAGATAATACTTGTAAAGTACTTAGCACAGTGCCTGACAGTGTTATATAAATGTTAACTATCAGCTATTATTATTAAAGCATCTTTTTTGTATTTTTATTTTTAAATAAATTTTAGTTGATTATTTAAAAAAAATATTGTCATAATTTCTGCTAGTATCTCTCCTTCTCCCTTGCTCCCACAGGGCTACTCCATAAGGCAAATCATATTTTTTTAAAGACATAAAAAGAAAAGGAAGAAAAAAATCAGCGTAACTGAATCATAAGTTAAAGAATGTCTGAAAATATGTGTAGTATACAATACTTGTGTACCTACCACCTCTGCAAAGTGATGAAGGATGGGAGTGTCTTTTGATATCTCTTCTTCTGAAACAGGCTTCTTCTTATGATTTCGCAACATTTACTTTTAATTTTTGTATGTGGGGGGTGTTGTTTATATTGTTATAGTCATTGTGTATATCATTTTTTTTACTCCTCTTCACTCTACAACAATTGATAGATTTTTCCATGTTTCTCCGTATCCATCACACTCATCATTTCTTTTAACAGCATAATAATATTCCATTACATTCGTACACCATAATTTGTTTAGCCATTTCCCATTTGATGGGCATCTATTTAGTTTTCAATTTTTTGCTGTCACAAAAAGTGCTGCTATAAATATATTGGTATGTATGGGCTCTTTCTCATCATTGACCTCTTTAGGACATAAGCCTACTGATGGAATCTCTGGGTTAAAGAGTATGGCAATTTTAGCCACTTTATTCGCAAAATTCCAAATTGCTTTCCAGAATGGTTTTACTGATTCATGGCTCTGTTGAAAAGTATCTTTTTTGGTGAATATTCCCTAGGTTCCATATTTATAGGGATCTTGATAGTTTAATGAACAAGTATTGGAAGTGGTTAGGTGGCCTAGGGGATGGAACACCAAACTTGGTGTCAGGATATCTGAGTTCAGGTCTTGGCTTTAAAGCTGTAATCCTCTTTGCAGAACATAGAGTAAACAAAAGAACTAGAAGACCCAGTCTCTATCTTTGAGGGACTAAAAATCTAGTTGGGAAGACAAGATAGATATAGAACAAATGAAAAACTAGAGAATATTTTAAAATAATAATGTATATACTGCCATAAGTACTGAAAGATATAAAACAATGGGGTGACCTATATGTATGGATTGAGGTTAATAATAAGAGTAAATTTTATTTATATCTATTAATCATACCTGTGATTTCATCCATACGGTAAAAATCTCAGTAAGGAACTCCTTTTAACAATGGAAATTGGCACTTTCTCTGCAATTTATAATCTTAAAGAGTTTCCTGGGAGTATAAGAAGTTAAGTGATTTGCCCAGGTTTCCCCTCAGTTTATGTGAGAGATAAAACTTGAACTTACTTTTTAAGGACCCTGAAGTGTTCTGAGGTCTTCTTGATTCTACCATACCATGCTGCCTCTCAGGTATATAGTGTTTTTATAATTTTTGCAAAGCCCTTTCCACACAAATAACCCTGTGAGGGTTTTTATAGATGAAGATCCTGAAATGATTTGTTCAAGGTCATAATGGCCAGTAAGTGGCAGAGCTGGTACTTGAACTCTGGTCTTTTGATTCAGTCTTGTCTTTCTACTGTACTCCTTTTTGTTCTTTCTGGAAGAGTAATGTTATAAGCTGGTTCTTTTTTTATTTTTTAATGTATTTTATTTTTTTCCAATTACATGTAAAGACAATTTTTAACACATCTAAAATTTTTTTTGAGTTCCAGATTTTCTCCCTCCCTCACCACCCCCTTCCTAAGATGGTAAGCAATTTCATATAGGTTATATATGTACAGTCATATAAAATATAGTTGCATATTAGTCATGTTATGAAAGAAGAAATGGGCCAAAAGAAAAGAATCATGAAAAAATAAAGAGAAAATAGTATGCTTCAATCTGAGCATTTTCTATCATGAGCTCTTTGGTATTATCTTGGATCATTGTATTGCTGAGAAGAGCTAAGTCAGCCATAGCTGATCATTGAACAGTGTTGCTGTTATAGTGCATAATATTCTCCTGGTTCTGTTCACTTCACTTTGTATCAGTTCACGTCTATCTTTCCAGGTTTTTCTGAAATCGACCTGCTCATCATTTCTTATAGCACAATAGTATGTTACCCTACATTCATTATGGCAGATTGTTCTGGCATTCCCCAGTTGATGAGCATCCCCTCAGTTTCCAGTTCTTTGCCACCACAAAAAGAGCTGTTATAAATATTTTTGTGTGTGTAGTTTATTTTTCCCCTTTTATGATCTCTTTGGATACAGACCTAGGAGTGGTATTTCTGGATCAAAGGGTTTGGTTGCCCTTTGGACATAGTTCCAAATTACTATGAACTGGTTCTTAAAGCAGGTGAATTTAATAGAACCATGGGTCCAAATTCTAGTTCTGCTACCTCTTAACTATATTTCACTTCATAAAATTGGAAACCCAACATACATAGCCATGGAAAATGATAGAGAGGTGTGTGTTAGGGGCCAGTGAAGGGGACTCCCCTGGCTGGAAGAGTAGTGAGGGGATGTGTTGAAGGTACAAGGAGAGACAAGGCTAAAGAAATGTTGGCGGTGGAAGCAAAAAATGGAGAATTAGTGGAAAATCTGGGATTCTCTACTGAGGAATCTAGATTTGATCCAGTAGATGAATGAAAGAATACCCTTCTTCCATTCTCATAGCATCCCAGTTGATTGAAGTGTTGTATTTTTTTTTTAACTGTTAGGGATTAGATGAAGCAAATGAAGAAGGGAGCTTTTCAGGGCAGCTAGGTGGTGCAGTGAGTAGAGCACTGGCGCTGGAGTCAGGAAGACCTGGGTTCAAATTTAACACTTACTAACATTTACTAGCCATGTGACCTTGGGTAAGTCACTTAACCCCAGTTGCGCCCCCCCCTCCCCCAAGCAAAAATAAATAAAAAGGGAGCTTTTTGGAGGGATAAAATGTGTCCTCTGCCTCCTGCAGCCTTATATTCCCTACATTTAATTCAAGAATGATTGAATAGCCACCCAGGTAAGATTGGGGGTAATCCCAGGAATATTGTAAAGGCTTTTGCATTTTCCTTATTCCAGCAACTAGTATGCTGTTGGGAGCTTCATGAATACAGACTCTACTCATAAGGGACAAAACTCCATGATTACTTTCTCATTTTTCTCTTTAGAGTTCCAGAGCATTTGCCCTACCACTCTAAAGTTCCAGAGACCCATCTGAGCCAAATCCAGTATGTGCTCTCAATTACTTTGATTGTCCTGCCCTCAAGAGTGAACCAAAAAAGGAAAAAAAAAAAGACATGATTAGTAATATCACACTGTAAGAACTTGAGCAACCAGAATTTTTCTGTATTTTCTGGTGAGAGTAGAAATTTGGGAAAAAAAAATTTTAAAGCCTAACCCCCCCCCCCCCCCCCCCAATTTAGTCACATCAAAGATGCAGTAAAAGAGAACAGAACCAGACTTCCAGCCCTAATGCTGTTTTGCTAGTCATGAAATTTCTCCATCTTTTCTGTCCACATTGCTATTATTCCCTGAGATTTGGTATTCTAGAGAACCTAGACCTGAAGACAAAGATAACGTTGTTTACTTTGGTTATGCAATGCAAAGAGCATTGGATCTGGAGTTACAATACGAAGGTTTAAAGCCCAATTTCTGCCCCTTAGTACCTGCTTTGAGGCAAGTGACTTAACCTCTGTTTCTCCATCTGAAATGGAGGTAATGATACTCGTTCCCCTAGGCTGTTAATCTGGTTGTTATTAGCTTTCTTTCTGATCTGTGGACTTTAACTGAAGTGTTCCTTAGGGTGGGAAAGTAGCCCAGTTTGCTGTGGAAAGATTTTTAGCATAGGTTAATTGAAAAAGACTTTTTAGGTTAGACTTCATTTAACCAAAAACCTTTGTTTTGGTTAATTGAGCTGTTGCCATAAATTATATTTCCCAAAGCAAATGATAGGCAAAAGTGAAGTGATGTAACTGGTATTGAGTGTTACAATGAATGAGAGCAATGAGGAGTATGAACTAAGAGGCTGTTACTGAATTGTTGTCTCAAGGATAACTGAACATTTGGCAGTGTAGGATTTCAGAGAATCCCACAATGAAGTGGGAGCCTTTGCTTCTTGTTAAGGGAGCTAAACCTGTAAACATGGTCAAGGGCTCAGTCTCCTTGCTGATGGGGAAACAGAAATGTGCTACAGTGAACATCTCATTTAGCAGACCCTCCCCCCTCCCCCCTCACCCCCCTTAGCCCATGACTTTCCCCTGAGTTAGCTGCCATCTGGTCCCTGGCTGGAGAGAAGAATTTTTCTTGTATATGTGTCTCCATGGCAACTAGTTTGCGGTTGATATGGAAAGTAAGCAGTTGCCGTAGCAACGGAGTTACTGATGTGGCGGCTTTCCTGCTTGCAGGAAAAGGGATAAACTGACCAAACTAGTTTAGATGCATTATGTAGGATTCTTGTAATGATAGTCAGAGCTGCTAGCCCTGCTTGTCCACTTCCCCTTTGGATGGGAGGGTTGGAGGGTTTGATAAATCAGACAGAAGTAGTTGCTCTCAGGTAAAGTAGATCATGAGAGATATTCTGTGGAATTGATTTTTCCCCCTTACGTTAAGGAAGCATTTCGCAGAAACTTATTAAAATCCCAGCGATTCATCAACAATAATACTTATTACTTATAATAAAGAGGGACTTTACTAAAGTGTTCTATCTTCTTCTTTACAACTGTCATTATATTGTATTCCCTCAGGATGGAATCGTAAGATCGTAGATTTAAGAGCTGGAAGAGATTCTGGAAGTCATTGAGCTCAACTCCCTTATTTTACACAAAGGGACGCTGGCCAGGAGGGCTAAGTGACTTGTTCTGGCTCACTGGGCTAGTTAGTGTCTGAGGCAGAATTTCAACTTGGGTCTTCCTTATTCCCCATCCAGTTCTCTTATCATTATGCCACATGGTCCTTCTTGCCCTTTCCTTGAAGGGCAGAGGTATTGAATAAGAAAAGACAACAGACATTCAGTGCAATGAGTATTTTATCATGGTGGGGTAGGAACTTTGAGACTGTACCTTATCTGTTATATTACTCTGACCCTTACATTGGTTACACTCTTGTTTCTAAGTTGTAGATCTTTGTGTGCACACCTACTTCCCCCAATTTATTACCATATTGTGTCTCTTGGAAGAAGGTTCCCTCCCCCCTTACCTCCTTCCCCCTTTCAGTGCTCCATACAGTTGCACTGCCTTTCTGTTGTCTTCATCTCCATGGAGTTTGTTGATTGTTGCCAGGCTAGTAAAGCTCTTCATCAGTGATAACTTTTTCCTGCTAGTGGCCTTCAAATTGTGTGCAATCCCAGGACTGGAATGACCTTTCAAGGTCACTAGGTCCAGCCTATACCCTTTGTAAAGAAAGAACTAAATGCAAGATAATGAAGTACATATTGGTGTCCTCCCCAGTCTTAAAAATTTCTAGGCATGGAAATTTTGTGAAACCTCCTTGTTATAGATCCCGACCTGGTAATTATAATCAATATGTATTTATGGAGTGTCTACTTCCATAAGGGGCCATACTAGATGTTAGGAATACATATAGTCTTTATTCTTTAAGGCTCTTCTAGTCCAGTTAGGGTGACAGGAAATGTACATAAAAAAAGATAATCCAAGGTAGCATATGCTAAGTAAAACAGGACAAATGAATTCAGCAAGAGTTCAGAAGAAGCTATGTCAGGATTATAGAGGTCATGTGAGAATGCATGCAATAGGTAGGTGTTGAGCTATATTGAGTAAGACTTAGGTAAGTAGGAAGGAAAAAGGAATTTTAGGCAGAAGGAGCAGCTTAATAGAAGATGCAAATGTGCATGATATGTCTTGGTGGCCACTTTGACCAGGGCAAAGAACTCATGTAGGATAGTAGTGAGAAATGAGGTTGGCAAAGTTAGTGTCAGATGGTAGAGGGCCTTGAACGCCAGGCTCAGGATTTTGGCTTTTGTTCCCCAAAACTGTGGTGATTCATGGAAGGTTTTTGAGTAGGAGGTAAATGTGTACAAAGGGGTATCAAGAAATCCTTTCCTAAATTTATCTTAGACTTTTTTTTTGTAGTCCTGTTTCTTAAAGCAAGGTTTCCTGTTCTCCATTAGCCACAGAAATAACTCTTGAATGAAGCTTTGCCTGTTTAAGTAGGTTCAGCCAATATTCTTTTCCATTTAGAAGGGAAGTGAAAAAATTATACTCTAGTTCATTATAAGAGCACTTTCCCTTCCTTCATCATAGAGTCAAAGGAACTTCGATCCGGAAAGGATTTTAGACATCATCTCCAAAACCCTCCTTTAACATAGGATAAAACTAAGGCCCAGAAAGAGGAATGATATGTTCTAGGTAATATTAACTCAGAATTAGTGGTAGAAGTGGAATTCCAGAACCTTGGTCTTCTCAATCCCAGTATAGTGATCATTCCACTTTACTTTCTTTCCAGTTTAAACTTTCACCTATCAGTCACAGACTTTTGTTTTTATACTGCCTGTACTTCTCAATGTAGCTCTCACCTCTCCACCTCTCAGAGAGCAAAAGAAAAAAAAAGTACTCCAAAACTAACTGAAAGATTGGAAAAGTCTGACATTTTATGCAGCGTTCTCCACCATTAGTTTCCAATCTTTGCAGATAAGCAGGCAAAAGGGTTCCTCCTTCTACTTCTTTGGGGCCAAGTTTGGTCACTGTAATTTTGCAGCATTCAGTTTCAATTGTTGTTTTTGCCATTTACCTTTTTGTATGGTGTGTGTGTGTGTATTTTTTTCCTGGTTCTGCTTACTTAACTTTATGCCTGTTCATGTAAGTCTTCCATGTTTCTAAATTTTCATCATTCTTATGTTTCCCCTGTAAGTTTTCCCCATAATCATAATAATCAGTTTTTAGAGCACAGCAATCAGTATTTCATTACAGTTCTATACTACAATTTGCTCATCTATTATCTTCAGTTAATGATTGCCTACTTTGCTATTAGTTCCTTGCCTCTACAGAAAATTCTGCTATAAATACTCTCATGTATATGGCGCCTTTGTTCTTTTCATTGATCTCCTTGGGGTTATATAACTAGGACTGCAGTCTCCGGGCCAGTGGGATTGGATATTTTTGTCACTTTCTTTGCAGAGTTCCAAATTGCCTTCTAGAATGGTTGTGTGCCAGTTCACAGCTCCAGCAACAATGCATTAGTGTGCCTATCTTCTCACATCCCTTCCAGCATTACCTATTCCCAACTTTTATCACTTTTGCTTGTTCCCTGAGTGTGAAGTGAAATTCAGGGTTGTTTGGATTTGTTGTTCTCTTGTTATTAAGCAGTTTGGAGCATTCTCCCTCTCCCCCTACCACAGCCCCCCCTTTGTAATTTGCTTTCTTTCTTTTTTTTGAGAAGTTCTTTTATTCAGATACTATTGGGACATATTGAGGCATAGTAGATAATGGGCTGGGCTTTAGAGTCAGGAGAACCTGGGCACAAGTATTGTCTTTCACACATATATAATAGCTGTGTAATCATGTACAAGTCACTTAATATCTTAGTTCATCTACAAGTGATCTAAGACTCTTAAATTGAAGCTAAGTTGCCGATTGGTGGAAGGAGTTCATAGGATCATAGAGAGCTGGAAAAGCCTAAAAAGGCCATCAAGCTCAACTGCCTTACTTTATAGAGGAGGAAACTGAGGTCCATCGGTTAAGACCAAGGTAAATGTCTAGAGCATGTCTGTCTGTTAACTCCAGTCATTGAATTTTCCTTCATACTATCTATTTTTTGTTTGTTCGTTTTTTGAAAGGGGAAAGGCAAAGCAATTGGGGTTAAGTGACTTGCCCAAGGTCACACAGTTAGTTAAGTGTCCAGGGTCTGAGGTCAAATTTGAACTCAGATTCTCCTGACTTCAGGGCCAGTGCTCTACTCACTGTACCACCTAGCTGCCCCATTATCCATTTTGCCAGGAATTCTCCCATTTATGAAATCACTGATCTAGATAAAAACAGACAAAAAAAACCCAAGTCTATTTAGTGTCAATTCACATATTTTGGAATTGGTGAAGTGGTCTTTCGTCTTCTCTTATTGTGCTTATTGTGATTAATGGTAATTTTAAATGATTGACTAGAATTTTTTCTCAAAAAATAATAATAGCTAACATTTATGTAGTACTTACTGTGTGCCAGTCATTCTGCTAAGTGGTTTACAGTTATCTTCTTTGATCCTCACAACAACCCCAGGTTGGTATTATTATGTACCCCATTTTACAGATGATGAAAACTGAGGCAAACCATTCAAAAAGTTCCAGTGACTCATTCTATATAATGAAATACAAATCCCTTTGTTTAAGGCCAGATTTGAACTTGGGTCTTCCTGACTCCAGGCCTTGCACTTTATCTGCTTGCCACCTGTACTTACACTGTACCACCTATGTTTGCTTTGCCTCAGAATTATGGAATAAACCAGGGGTGGGGAGCCTCTGGCCTCAAGGCCACATGTGGTCTTCTAGGTCCTGGGGTGTGGCCTTTTGACTGAATCCAAGTTTTATAGAACCAATCCTTTTATTAAGGGGATTTGTTCTGTGAAGTTTGGATTCAGTCAAAGGGTTGCACATGAGGACCTAGAGGGCCACATGTGGCCTTGAGGCTGCAGGTTCCCCACCCTGGAATAAGCCATTGCTTACATTAATAGATGCTTTTTTATTGCTTTAAGTTACAGACTCAAATGAGTGAGTTCAGGGGCTTTGGTTTCAGGTGAATGGTTTTCTCTTCTAATCATCTTGATTGAGAGTGGTGATCTCTATTCTCTCATCCATGCCACTGATTCAGATAGTCTTTCCTAGTTGATTTATGGTTACTTTGTATGGGGTGGTGAAAGTCAAGCAGAAAATACAGTCTGGACCCTATTTTTCTGATCTTCTTGTCTTGTGTCTGCCACATCTAGGACATCTGTCACTATGAGTAAGGTTTGAGTACTCAACAGTCGGGTTGGCCTGTATTTCTTAGCATCTCTCACGAACATACTGGGTTTCCTTCACCCTCTCTGCACTGCCACAGATACCTGATGTGATCTCATCAATGTGGTTGCCCCTTTCCTTGGTACAGAGAGAATCTGTATCATATTTCTCCATACTTTGTCATTTTTTGTTCTCTCTTGTTCATGGCTTTCCATAAATTCTCCAAAGAAAATCTTGCCCAATGCACTATGGTCATTCTTCTGGATCTTTTTATATTTTGTGATTATTATGTTTCTGATATCCTTCAGAATTTCCAAGTAACTGGAAAGTCCTAAGAGTCCCTAATGCTGGTTTTTGTGTTACTTCTCACTGGCAAGCTACTTACCTCTAACAATGGCCTTGTCCTTTGGATCACCTGTGATTTGGACTAATTTGATCTTGGGGTGTTCTGTGATTCTCAGGTGTTAGTGTTGCCAGGAAAATATTGGGATTAGAAGTGGGACCTCTGTGCTCCTGGACTCAGGGTGCAGAATAAAACTTTTATTTTTAGATATGACCAATTAGGTAATTTGTTTTGCTTGACTGTACATTTTTTTACAAGAGTTTTGTCTTTTGCTATTTTTTATAGGGGAGGTGGAAGGGAGAGAAAATGAATTTTTGTTCACAGAAACAATTAAATTTAAAAATATGAGACAGGAAAAAAAGATGAACTTTGGAGGTAACATGTAGTGAAGTCATCAAAAGAGCTGTAGTTTACCAAATTAATTCATTTCAGTTTAATTTGCTGAATCATTTCTGGATCCATCTGTAGCACCTGTCAGAGGTATGTGTTATAGTGGATTAGCTCATTGCACGTTAACTCACTGTAATGACCCTGGCAATAAATGGGCAACAAGAGTTTTATTTCTTTTGAGTATGGATTGTTAGGGCAGGGGCTTCTAGGTGAGGAAACTCCCTCCTTTATTTCAGGTAGGCACCTTCTTTGCAACTCTTTGTTTTAGAATTGCCTGGGTCAGGGAGTGATTAAGGGACTTCCCCAAGGTCTCTGAGACTGTTTCAGAAACTTATAGCCAGGTGGGGCCAGCTCTCCATTCCTGTATCACTATGCCAAATATTCTCTTTTGAATGACTGAATTTCATTTGAGGTTTCATAATATTCTGGGAACTTAATACAGTTAGTGAAATGAATATGAACATATGCATGCAAAAATACCGACCCCCTTGACAGTCTTCCTATAGAAACCTCTGTGGTGGTCACCATTTATCTATTGCTGGTTAAAAATCAACACAAGGAGATGTTAAAAATTCAAGCTATTGTATTACAACAAAGGCATCTTCATGACATGCTGAAAAACTATCTTGACCTTTTAGATGGTGGTGTATTTTAAAGAAACAATAACAAAAATTCAGCAGTTCATGCTCTTATAGATTCTGTTGTTTATCACTCAGCAATAATTTATGAAGCATCTGCTATGTACCAGCCATTGTGCTAGGTATTGGGGGTAAAAAGCAAGAAATGAAATAACCCTTGCCCTCCAGGGGCTTGTGTTCTCTTGGGAGAGACAAACATGCAAAAGTGAAAGTCAATATGAAACATATACAAAGTAAATTCAAGATATTTTAGGGAGGACAAGCAGTAGCAGGTGGGAAAGGAAGGAAGGAAACATTTATTAAGCCCCTACTGTGTGCCATGCTCAGCTAAGCACTTGATCTCATGTGAACTATTGTTTTCCACAGTTTTCAGTGCAGGAAACTGAGGTAGATAGAGGGTAATTGATTTGCCTGGTGTACAGAGCTAGGAAGGGTCTGAGCACTAATTTGAACTTCCTGACTCCCAGTCTAGTCCTTTGTCCACTGTGCCATTTAGCTATCACTAGGGTGGGGGAATCAGGTACCATCTCTGGTAGGAGGTGGTACTTGAACTGAGCTTTGAAGGAAGCTAGGGATCCTAAGAGATGGTTGAAGAGGAAAGTGGGCATTTCAGGAATGAGAGAAAGCCCCTTTTCAGTGCTTTATCACAGGCTTGGAATGTTGGGTATGAGGAAAGGCAAGTTTGACAGGGTGACTGGAAGGTAGAATTATGTGATGGGAATTAACATATAAGAAGTCTGTAAAGAGATGCTGGAGCCAGATTGTAAAGTGTTTTTAATGCCAAACAGGGATTTGTATTTCATTCTATAGAATGAGTCACTGAAACTTTTTGAGCAAGAGGGTGATATGGTTAGACTTCTGTTTCAACGATTATCACTTTGGCAGCTGTGGAGCATAGATTGGAAATTGGAGAGGCCCGAGGTAGGAGACCAGTTAGAAGACAGAGGTGATGAGGGTCTGAAAAAGAGTGGTGGCCATATGAATAGAGAGGAGGAAAGAGAACCCTAAGTGCCTAGAGGGAAAGTGATGTCCTCGACAGAAATAGGGAAGATAGGAAGAAGAATGGGTTTTGGGGGAAAAATATTGAGCTCTGTTTTGTATATTTTGAGTCTGAGATGTCCATAGGATACATAGGTGGAGATGCTAAGCAAGAAGTTGAAGATGTGGGACTGGGCATTGGGGCAGAGATGAGGGATAGTAATGTAGAGTTGGGGGTCATCTGTCTAGAACTGCTAATTGAATTCATGGGAATGGATAAGATCATAGACAGTAGAAAGAAAAGAGGACTCAGAAATGAAATGGAAGGCAGAATATGGATGAGGTCCAGACCCCATTTTTCAAATGACTCTATGTTCTTTGCTTAGTGAGCATTATTATGGTATGTCAGTCTAATTATAGAGCTGTTTTATTCATTTATAAATAATTGTTTTCTCGGTGCCTTATTATTATTGATACCTTTTGTCTTAGGAGATCTTGTCACAGAACCATAGGCAATTAGAAATGGAATCAATTCCCTTAAAGCTTAGCTTCCCCATTTTACAAAAGAGGAAGCTGAGGCCATTATGAAGTAAATTCTTTGCTCAACTTCTGTTGGTAGTTGGGTTAGAAATGTAACCCATTCCTGATTCCTGGTCAGCTGTTTGTTGTGACCGTACACTGGCACCTTTCTTTAGGATCTCCCAAAGGCCAAGATTAGATGAGCCTTAAATTTGAGTAGTTTATGAAGACTTTTTTCTATTGATATTTTTATGTCCCTTTTTTGAGCCGTTGATTGTATTGACTTTTTTGTTAATGAATCATGTAGTGTGAAAAATGTGACTTTTGTAATTTTTCTAAACATGACAGACCCATCAAATTTATTTGATATGTTATTAGCCTTTTAAGATGTCCATGCTATTACTTAGTTTTCTGAGTTGGTAGGTGCTACTGTGTATTAACTAATTAGGATTATAGCCCTTAAAAAAAAAAAAAAAACAGTCAAGTCTTTCATGACCCTGGCAGAGGATCTGATCCTGCTTGTTGGTAGAGATGAGATACAGAAAAAACTTAACTTGTCCTAGAAGCAGAGATAAGTATATCTTGAGGACGCTTATAGGATATAAGTGCCTAACCCTGATTAACTCTAGATTCATTATCTTTGGTTTGTAAGCTATTTTTGAAGGTATTTTCTTCTCCCTTACAAATCACGGGTTCATTCTGGGAAGTTTTGTTTCCTTGAACGATGATATCATTGTGTCATTCTTTACTTTCTCAAAGCACTTTTCCATCAATTGGCCTCATTTTTAGGTGGTCATATCTTTTTTTGGATTGATGAGTAAAGATCCTGAGGAAGTTCACTCTAAAACACTGAGGTTGTTCTAGGGAGACCATTGAACAAGAGAGCAGGGTTCTCGTTCTGTCTCTAAAACTTGACCAGACCTGGGAACTTGACTTGTTTGACCTTAAAGTATCCCTAGGGATGAGCAACAGAAATGGAGCCTTCAGATTGATTTTAAAAGACATATTTACCTGTGGGGCAGAGGAGATGGAGGAAGCCCTACCATACTGTGTGTGTGTGTGTGTGTGTGTGTGTGTTTAGGAGAGGAGACAGAGAGGCTTAAGGACATAAGGAATTCATTTTGTCATAATCTTCTAAAGGAAACAGGTAGAGATGTCTTGAGAGGATCTGACCGAGGATTTGAGTTCTTTTGTTTTGGTGAAGATGGGAAAAAGAATCAGACCATCTAGTAGCTTCTATCTTAACTGTCATTAACTATGTACTAAGCTTAGTTGTTTCTGCCTGCTGAAGGGGAGAACAGTTGCTATCTGTAATTTCTAAATTTCAGAGCAAACTCAGAGAGCATTTGCTCTCTGGGTCTCTGTTTCTTTAGGGGTACAAATGAAAGGGTAAAACTAGGTGATTGCCAGAGTTCCTTCAGTGATTCAAAAAGCTTTGCTTTAAGGGGCTGCTGGAGTCCCTTTGGAGTTTCCATCATACCACGAAGCCTCTTACGTGACAGGTCAAGATTAATAGATTTAAAGCTGGAGGGGACCTCTGAGGTATGAGTAAAAATAATCTTCTCTCCTCCCCTCCCATAAATATATACATGGAAGAAAAATAGATTGGAGGAGTATAGAAGAACATTTGGTTAGTTTTGTTCATGCAAATCATCTTTTTAGCATTGTAAATAATTTGGAGGTTATGGTTTCACATATTTAAAATATTGTTTATGTTGATGACTACTAAATATGAGATTAAAAAAAAAATCTCACTCTCCTGAGAGTTTCTTGCTTAATCAGTGGGTTTTAGGAATAAAGATAACAGACTTTCTTTTGTGCATGATAACAATTGCCCAGGAAATTTGAGGGTATTCCTGTTCTAGTCATTCTAGAGTTGCCGCCTTCACTGGAATCATCAGAACACACCAGCCTTATGATGATATATTTTCCATTGTTCTGTGTACTATGCATTTTACTTAAACTGTCTTCATTAGAAATCAAGCAATAAGCAATTAAGTCATTTCATTCTTGTCTGACTCTCTCTGACCCCATTTCGGGTTTTCTTGGCTAAAATACTGGAGTGGTTTTCCATTTCCTTCTCCAGCTCATTTCACAGATGAAAAAACTGAGGCCAACAGGGTTAAGACTTTCCCAGGATCACACATCTAGGAAGTGTCTGAGGCCAGATCTGAACTCAGGTCCTCTTGACCCCAGAGTTGTGGGGCTCTACCCTCTGTGCCATCTAACTGCTTAGAGTGCTGACTCTCTTCATTTCAGTTCTTCTCTGCCCAGTCCTTGACACTTATCCAAACATACCCCTCTATTTCCTAATGTGTACAACTGTTGTAATCTCTGTATCTCTCAGTTTTACCTGGGTATCTTGTCAGTTTCTCTTCTGTTTATTCTTGATGTTAAAATCTTTCCTCTAGTGCCCAGTCCACTAGACCCTTGCTTTTGTATTCTGAAGAGTGGAGTCCTTCTTGTGCTCTCACCAAAAGAATTTGACAATTGGAGAAAGAAAAGGAGCTTGTTAGAAAGGCAGTTTTCCTTAGAAATGAGTCCTGTGTTGTGCCTTTGAAGAATGGAGTTTTATGTATGGCCAGATCCTCATCAAGAACAGCAATGTTAATAGCAGACATTTGTCTATAACTTTAGGCATTATAAAACACTTTCTATACAGTCATCTCCTTGAGCTTCACAGTAACCTTTTGAAGCAGTTAAACATAGTGTTGCTACAGAAGATCTCAATTTTATTCCCAGCTCTTCCTACTTGCTCCCTGCATGAACTTTTATCATATCACTTGATTTTAGGTCTTAGTTCTTTCTCTTTAAAATGTGGGGTTGGACTAGAGTAGAGGTTCTTTTTTTTTAAGAGCAAGGATTCTTAATCTGGGGTCCATGCCCTCTAAGACATCTATGAACTTGAATGAGAAAAAGTACAGCTTTATGTCAGTATAATTAGTTTCCTTTGTAATCTTACATATTTTGCTTTAGATATTTAAAAGTATTATTCTGAGATGTCCATGGCCTTCACCAGACTCTCTAAGGGGTCCACGACACAAAACAGTTTAAGAACCCTTGAACTAGATAATTTTTTTAAAAGTTCTCTTTCGGTTCTAAATACTAGGAGCTTCATTTTAGAAACAAGGAAGCTGAGTCTTACAGAAGTGAAGTGACTTGCCCAAGATCACACGTCTTTTAAATGACAGTTCGTGAACTCGAACTCAGTTTATGCAACTCCAAGTCTTTGCCACAGCCTGTACTTTGCCCGTTAAATATGTTTTGATGATATGGGATCATGTAATCATAGAATGTTGGAGTTAGAAGGTACCTTTTGCCTGATATATAAAGAAGGCATAGTTATTCTCCGGTAGATTTAACCTCCTGACTTCTTTAGTTTTAGAAAAAGGATTTCAATGTTTTGATAAACAGCTTCAGAGTGTGGTTTTTCTCTTTTGAGCAATGATTGCTTTGAAATTACTGTGTTAATGGTGGGCAAGGGTAATGACATGTAATTCCAGAAAATGTGTTATTCAATTTATGTCAAGGTTTTTTTTTTTGCCACTGTTGGGACAGGCCATGGATACCACCACCATTCCAGAAAACACTTGTAGTCTTTGAACTTCTGACTATTGTTTTATGCAGAAGAGGAAAGAAAGTTTAGAAGAGAAAAGTCCAATTACATATTTGGTACCTTATTATCTTTATCTATTTGAAGACCATTATGGCAGTTTTCAACTCATATTTTCAAAAGTTTATTTTTACTTATATTTTAAAATAAGTTTTTACTGATGCCTTTTTAAAATAAGCACCATAATTTTTTTCCCAGTATCCCTCACCCTTCCAGAGAGTCATCCCATATAGCAAATAGTATGTTTTTAAAGAGAAAAAAGGGAGCATAACTGATCCATACATTGAAAAAAATTTGAGAAATTGTACATTGTACAAAACTTATGAAACTCCGTGGGATAGGGTTGGCAGGGTGGCAAACTGGAGATTAGGGTTGGGAGTCTTCTCATTTCTATTCTTTTGGGGCATACTTGTCCTTTGCAATTTTGCAACATTCACTTTTTTATTTTTTAGGTATTCTTTCTTTTTATATTGTTGTAGTCATATATATTGTTTTAAAAATTCATTTTTATTAAATACTATTTAGCATTTTAGCTACTGAAGAAATACATTTCATTATATTTCCTGACCATAGTAGCTTGTTAATATAAATATATTCTGTGGAGAAATGTAACTTATTCCAGAAGGAGAAACTGACATGTTAGTGTGTACAGATTATGGTTTTGTATTGTACACACACTTTACGTTTTGCTTTTCCAAGCAGAAAGAAATGGAAATGAGTTTTTGCCTCTTCTAGAAAATTTAGTCATGGAAGTAACCTCTAGTTTCTTGAAGTATAAAACCTCACAGCCCAGAAAATCTTAGGGACGGGACCTAAGAAATCATCCATTTCTTGATTTTTCAAAAGTGAGTGGCACTGAGTCCCACAGAGGAGTGTCTTAAGCTGGTTAAAGGCTACAATGGGGAGGGAAATTCGGGTTTCTTGGTTCCTAGGTTTCTTGCTACTACATTGAATAAGCTAGCACTTTTAACTTTTATGAAGTCGAAGGTGAGCTCAGGTGTATTGGTAAGGATACCTGACTTCCTAGCACTAATCCTTTTACTATATATACAGTAAATTGTACTGCTTATAAATACTGTCTGATGTGGCTTCAGATTGGTAGAATTGAAATAGACTGAACCTGTTTCCTCCCTCTACCCTCACAACCCTAACATGTTTCTCTTAATACATCTGTGTTTTTTAAATTTAGGTGAGAGTTTTTATGCTTGTTAATTGATTCACTCATACACGTATCAGTGCCACAATCTAGGAATATTAAATATGTCTTTTAAATATTTTTTTACCCAGTATGATCTGATTAATCATTGAATAAGCATTTATGGAGCACATATTATGTTCCAGGTACTGTACTAAGTACTGCACCTTCTGCCTTCTAGGGGAGCATGTTTTAATGGAGAAGACAGCATGTAAACTGTGTACATGTAAGATATATACATTGTAAATGAGAGGTAATCCTTGAGTGAAGATAGTGGAAAAAGCCCCTTAAAGAAGGTGGCATTTAATCTGAGTTTTAGGGAAAGCCTGGAGGCTGAGGTAAAGAGAAAGAGCCTTCCAGGCATAGGGGACAGACAGTGAAATGACTTAGAATCGGGAGAATTGATTGATGGCGTGTTGGTGTCCAGTGTCACTGGGTGATTGAATGTGAGGAAAGGAGCAAAGTGGAAAAAGCCTGGAAAGGTAGGAAGGGGCCAGATTGCAAAGGACTTTAAAAAGTTATATCTGATCCTGGAGGTAATAGGGAGGGAGCCACTGGAGTTTGAGTAAGGCAGTGAAGTGATCAGAGCTGTCAGTTGTTGAATGGAGGATGAAGTGGAATGGTAAAAGACTTACTTGATGTTCTTCAAAGGAGTGGAAATGACAGAAACAAAGCTTGAAGGCCACTTGCTGCCTTACTCTGTAAGTGATCCTTCCTAGTTTGCTCCTGTTAGTGAATGGTAATCACTGGTGATTTATACAAGTCTTAAAATAAAACAAACTAAGAACCTTAGCAGAAAATAGCCAGTGACCTTTGTGCCTTGGAAGAAAATTGGCCACACTAGAGTATGTATGGTTTATCTTCTCCCCCCCCCCCCACTTTTTATAGTTGTGAATGAAGAGATCACAGATTTTGAGTACTTGACTTCAGTAGAGTGGTAGTTTACGTAGTGTATGCTGCCTTTTACAACACAAATAGCAATCTGACAGCACAGTGGTGTGAATCAGCTGGTCTTGATTCTAGGACAGTTTGGAATGGATTTAAACTTTTCCCTTTATTAGAAACCATTTGTATTAAGTAAAAACATGAATGTTTTCTTTATTTTTTCTTCCTTTCTTTTCCCTGCTTGCTCCCTCCCCCCAAGTTAAGCCCTTGTGACATGTTTTAAAATAAAAAGAGAGGATTTATAATATCTTTGATTTTGGAGTTAATAGGGAGCCTTGAGAGTTTATTGCGGAGGGGTATGACATGGTGAGACTTTAGAAAGTTATTTAGAATGTTCTTGTAGTCTCTGTTGTTTAGTCTTTATTCTTCTTTCCAGTTAATCCAAATCAGTGAAACCAAAACTGTTCCCCCCATATTTACTTTAAAAATTAAGATAGTCATTCCAGCTAACTTGCTAGTGATATAAACATTTTATTTAGGAAATATGGAGCCTTTGAATCAATCAGTGAGGAAGTGCTTGCAGCATGAAAGTTATTTTAATTTAAAAAATTTTTTAGATTTAGTTATTTTATTTTTTTTCTCAGTCACATAAAAGTTATTACTTTTAGATGACTGAGATGTGTGCTTCCACTTTTTATTTACTACTTGCTTAGATTTTGATCTTCTGAAGGAGCAGTTGGCATTGTTTTTTTGGAGCTGGAATAATATCTCAGCATTCCGGTATACGTGATTGATTACATTTGAAGTATGAAACCAGTCAGGTCTTGAATCTAGGGAAACTGCTTGGTGGTCTAGGTCCTAGATTTGCAATATGGTGACCTACTTGCATCAAGAGTCATTTTCTAGGATGCAAGAATTGGATGGACTTTGGGGAGTTGTGAGGAGGAGAATAATATTGCTGCCAAATATTTTACCATGTAGGCCATGAACAATGTAGGGAGAAAGATGGGTTTTCAGAGAAGGCTCCAGCTTGGTACAGGTGCCACCTCTTATAAGAAGGCTTCCCTGGTACCCGAGCAAAGTGGAAAGAGCTTTGCATTGACTCTAGAGACAGGGGAACCTGGATTTGAATCACACCTCTGATGATGACTTTTGTGATGTTGGCAAAGTCATTTAACCTGCCTGGACCTCTTTAAAGTGGAGGAGTTGAACTGAAAGGCCCCTAAGATCCATGATTCTATATGGATATAGCTGTGAATATTCTCTCCCTTATGAAGTTATACATACACACACACACACACACACACACAGACACCTGTGTGTGTGTTCGTATATGTGTGTGTATACACTTACACATTGGCTACTTCAGTAGAATGTAAGATCCCTGAGGGTAGAGACAATTTTTTTATATTGTTATTGTACTCCCAGTGCCTTTGTGCTTTGTGCTAATTAGGTACTTAATAAATGCTTGTTGAATGAAATAAAAAACTAAACAACAAAACAAACAGGAAGGTCCAGTTACTTTCATAGAACCAGCCCATAATTATTGTCTTCTCTTTCCTCCACCGTATCTTTAGTCATACAAAAACAAACTAGGTATTGCTCTTTTCTGGGCACGGATGCTGGGAGCAATATCCTGACTGCTCCCCCCTCCCCCCAGATACACCCATCCCCTTTTGGAAAATTAGGCTAGTTTTCCTTAAAAGGCATTGAAATTGTTCTTGAGATTTGATTAGTTCTAGGGACTAAGACTTGGACTTCCTAATAACCTGGGAACAAAACAGGACCAGAGAACCTAACTCCTTCATGAGGCTTCATCTTGATGACCATCAGCATGAGCAACACTGAAAAGTTGTGCTCAACTGAATTAGGGCTTTATCCTGGTGGGACAGCCTTTCCTTGCCCTGAACATTCTTAGCACCCCATTATGGCTAGGTAAAACCTCCTTTTGTTAACTGATAGTTGGATTACAAGTGTCTCTTTTTCTTCCAATATTGGACCTAAATTGCTGGGGACCCACCTGAGTCAGGCCCGGCATATTATAATGCCCCTAATGACATTTCTCTTCTTACTCAGGATTATTTTGAACGTTCGTTTTAACTTGTATAAGATTTATAAAAATTCAAGGGGAAGAAATATCTTCCCCAGTGTATGTCATTTTGTCTCATTTCTAGACAACTTCCCTCCTCTTCTATTCCACCCTAAACATCTGTAATGTCAGTTGTGTTGTTATGTCATAAAGCTGCACAAAGATTACTTGCCCATATTTGACTGGTTGAACAAAATGTTTATGTCTAACATGCCCTTCATAGGAAAAATATTTGGTTAAAATGTCCAGTAATGGTTAGTAGCTGTCCCTGGTGCTGAATCTTGAGGCACCTTTATTAAGACTATTCCAACAACTTACCCATTTGGAGGCAGCTATTGCATCATTATGCAACAAGATCGTTGGTTTTGGAGTCATAAGATAAGAGTTCTAATCTTGGCTCTGCTACTTACTAGCTATGCCACCTTGGACAAAACACTTAGCATCTCTTTGATATGGGTATACTACTTGACAGTATGGTTGTGAGGAAGCAGCTTCGTAAGCCCTGAGGTAGTATAGAAATTCGAGTTGTTTTGGGGGTGAAGCTTGTTAAAAATAACAATGGAACCCTTATTGAGTACTGACCTTTGGCTTGTAAAATCTTACATTTATTATCCTGAAAAATAAATTCAGCTTTCAGTCTAAATTGACTTTTGATGGTAGGGATATCTTCAATACTAAGAATGGTCTGGAGTTGATTGTGTTATAAGAGATTTCATGAGGTCCTTCTATCCCTCGACCCCTCCAGTCTGAAAGGGATTGTCTTTCCCAACTATTCAGTTGATCTCAGGAGTTCCGCCCCCCCCCCCCCCAAAAAAAAAAAGTTAACTGAAACTTTCTATAACCTTCTCCTAAAATACAAGATGGCTAATATTGGATTCAGAACTACCTTCACATCTTTTTGAAAGGACTGATGACTGAACATACCTTTCCTTTTAAAATGTAATGGAAGGATAATGAGCTCCCTTTTCTAAATGAGGTGGGGGGGAACTTTGAAAAGAAAGAAAAGTTGGCTACTATTTATGCTCTCTTTGAGAATTCCACTGTCTTTGGAAGTTGAGGGGCAAGAATACATGAACAGGTTCTTAATGGTCCCCATCTTCCCTGTCATGAGAAGCCTTCCCTGTATTAGAAATGTAATTGAGAATCACTTGTAACCTGAAAGCTTCTTCTGATGGTTTAATTGTGGGGACTAGATTTAGTTGCTTACTAAGAAGTTTCTTTATGGTCTTGGTAGTATCATTATTTAACAATTCATACTACTAATGTTCTTTTTTTCCTACCTCTTTCAAAAATAAAGGCATACTCAATAAATACAATTCTCTAGTATTCAATGTAAAATGATACTGCTTGTCAGTTTGGGGAGAAAACAAATTGCTTGCTCTGTGAATTGGGATTTCCTCTCTTTAAAATCAGCTTAGAGCAAATCCGTAGACACAACATCCTGATTGAAAAATGCATTAGAGGATCCCATTGCTATGTTATTTTCTTAAAGTAACAGTCTTTCTTGTTATAAGAGATGATTATAACCAGAATGTATGTTATTTTAAATATTACGCTTGTGATTTTCTTTTGTAGTATTACCACTCTTTATAACTCAGAATGGTTTTAAAAAACATATTGGTTATTACATACTCCTAGAGTTGGAAAGTACCTTAAAGGTCATATATTCCAACTTTCCACCTAAAGCAGGAATCCTCTCTTCTAGCATCTCTGATAGTTGGTCAACCACCATCTACTGAATATTTCCAGTAAAGGGCACTGCCATATAAGGCAGTCCATTACCATTTTGTACAATCCTAATTTAAAATTATCTTTACTGAGGCAAATCCTGGTTCTCTGTACTTTCCACATGTTGGCCCTGGTTCTTTTCTTTGATGTTTAATTAATTCCTTTGTTCAACAATTATAAATTGCTTCCTTCTTATAATGTGTTGTGCTTAAGTGCTTCAAGTGACAGAACCCCTGCCTCAACAAATCTATAGGCTAGTAAAGGGCATAAGATAGTTTACAAGTAACTCTTTTATATCCCAGATGTCCTAAATATCAAAGAGAGGCACCAAGCACCAAGGAGAGAGAATTCATGTCTGATTGGGAGGATGAGGGGAGACTTATTTTGTGCTGGGACTTGAGGGATTGTTAGGCTTTTAAGAAACAACGGTGATTGGGCGTAGGATGCTTAATGTGAAAGGAACCACATTAATAATGTTAGGAATATTTAGAACTTGTTATCCAACAAGTAGTCTAGTTGAGTTTTTACTAGTAGCAAATGTTACTTTCCCATCATTCCTTTACCCTCAAAGGAACTCTGCTTCCTAACAAGGAAGAAGAGTTTAAGCAAAACCATCTAAAACAGGGGCAGCTAGAGCACCAGCCCTGGAGTCAGGAGGATCTGAGTTCAAAGCCGGCCTCAGACAGTTAACACAAAACTAGCTGTGTGACCTTGGGCAAGTTCCTTAACCCCAGTTGCCCTCACCCCCTCCAAAAAGCAAAAAGACCCCTAAAAAACATCTAAAACATTGGCTGTATTTGGTGCCTATAGAGTCCATCACTCTCGCCCAGAGAGGATTCCAAATTAAGTTCATAAGGTGCTATATGGGAAATAAACATCTGTGATATAGTTTTCAAGTTAGTCACCAAATTATGTCAATTTATCTCCCATGTGGAATGCCTTTTCTGCTATCTTTTCTTTCCTATTCCTGTTGCTACCACAATAATAATAATAATTATAATAAACAGTAACAAATATAATAATAATAATAAACATTTATTTAACATTTTAAAGTTTGCAAAGTGCTTTACTTATATTCTCAGCCAGTTCTCACTATAACACTGAAGTGCTGTTATTATTCTCAGTTTGCAGATGAGGATCCTGAGGCTGAGGTTAAGTAACATGTTCAGAGTAACATAGCTACTAAATGTCTGAGGCAGAATTTATACCCAGGTCTTCCTGACCCCTAATCCAGCATTCTGTCTATGGTACTAAACTGTCTCCTTATTCAAATCTGCATAATTTGTATGTAGTTTACTGTAACATGCCATCAGATTAGAAGCTTTTTGAGGACAGGGACTGCCTTTCTTATTTCTATCTCCATCACTTACCAAAGTGCCTAGGTGCTTAATAAATATTTATTGACCATTGACTATTAACAGTCTTCCACTTGGTCTCCTAGACTTGGCCTTCTTGAGTGTGTATAGCATACCACTTCCAGAAAGTGGTCTTCCATAAGAACTGTTTTCATTGCATCAGCCCCCCAAAAGAATCATTCAGTGATGCTGCTTATTCTGTCCAGTTGAAATGCCTTTGTCTAGAAGGGCTTTTTAAGTACTGAGGTGTCCTGTTCCCAGCCCCTACCCCACATTATTCCTTAACCATGTGCCCAAACTATATAGGATCATAGATTTAGAGGTGAAAGAAACCTTAAGAAACCAGCCCCCTCATTTTACATGATTACTTTTTACATTTTACAGCTATGTGAACTAAAGTATGGTGATGTTAAGTGATTTTTCTCAGTCATACAACTTCTATGTGTCTAAGGCAGGATTTGAACTCATGTATTTCTGACTGTGTCCACTTCATCAATTTCAATATAGTACTTTCTATTTCAGTTAATCTCTTGTCTTTACTGCTTCACAAATACAGCCATGCTCATTCTAATTGACCTTTCAGCTTTTGTTCTTGGTGATCCCAATGTATCTCCCCTAATTTTTGACATGGGAAGGTTGGGGGTGGGTAGTGTGGTGAAAGGGAAAATGGAAAGGATTTGGATTGAGAGCACCTAATTCAGTTCCTATTTCTGCCATTAATTTACTTGTGTATTCCTTAGCAATTGACTTTTGGATTTCAGTGTCCTCATCAATGAAATGAGGGCTGGTCTTGGGTCAGCACTTCTTAAGCTTTGTGTGTGTGTCATGGACCCCTTTGGCAGACTTACTGAAGTCTATAAACCCCTTCTTGGAATAATGTATTTAAATAATTGAACCAAACACTAAAATTTCAGCTAGAGGTTAGTGAAAATAAAGATAGGATTCTTTTACCCTCATCCCAAAGTTCCCAGACCCCTCTGTGGGCTCCAGGTTAAGAACCTCTTATCTATAGCAAGGGTGTCAAACTCAAAATAGAAGTGGAGGCCACTAAACTGTACATAAGGATCCCTGTGGGCTGCATGTTGACTTAGTTTTAAAATGTAATGCTGTCTGCATCTTATTGTATTTTTCTTAATTTTCTTAAATATTCTCAATTACATTTTAATCTGGTTTAGTTGCACCCAGGAGTGTTGTGGGCCCTATAGCCTAGATGATCTCTGAGGATCCCTTGCATTCTCAGATCTATGATCCTGTGATTCTGAGCCTATCCTTTCATCCTTCTTCTCATTGACTATTCAGATCCAAGGTCCTTCAGGGACCAGTTTAGATGCCACTTCCTTCATGAAGTTCTCTGTGATTTTTGTCTTTTTCCCAAATGCCTCTAAATTCAAGTATTTTCTCGTTTTTTATTTACCCTGTATATAACTCACTTTGTGTATGTTTTTTTAGCATGTTATCCCCCCTCCCCCCCATTGTAAACTCCTTGAGAGCAGGCACTGTCTTTTGCCTTTTTCTATCCCCATTGCTTAACAGTGCCTGGCACATAGTAGGTACTTAATAAATGTTTATTGAATTGAGTTAAATTCTTAGGTCATTTATAGTGCATACACATGTTGCATTTCATTGTATATGGTTACATATTGAATTCCTTTTTTAAAAACATGTATATATGTGTGTATGTGTATGTATGTTTGTGTGTATACATAGATATACACACATATATGTATATGTTAGTTTTATATCCTCTAAGAGACTATAAACTATTTGAAGATAAGACTACTCATGTTTCCCAGTTCTTTTGTGTTGACTTGTTTTTATCTGTTTAATTTCCATGTTTCTTTAGTATGGAAAATCTCTCCTAACGGGGTGAGACCATTTAACTTCTCTGACCTCCATTCCTACCTACTCTTCCAACTTGGATCCCCACAGCAATTCTCTGTGTTGTACCTATCTTATTTCCAAGTAAAGTAAACCTTTGGGTTTTGCTTAGGCAATGGTTTATGTTTCTTGAATATTAAAACTATTTCTTATTAGTCATAGAGTCTGTATGTTAGATTCAGCTCTTCATTTGGAATCCTTAGAGGGAGAAACCTTTCTTGTGATAGGCTGATATGTGTATAGGTTATGTAAGTAGCATTTACCTTATTCTCTCTTCCATGCCCATCTCCTGGGAGCAGAATTTAAGAGACCAAAGAAAAAGGGTAAAGACTTATTAGCATTGACCAGCCCTTCTTCATGACTGCCTCTGGCATTCACAGTGAAAAAATGGGCTTCACCCTTTTCAGATCACAGGCTTCTATGATAGTGATTAATTAACCCTTTTCCTCTTGAAAGTCTTTGTGTCGTCCTTTTGAGTTTGGGCTGTTTCAAAGAGATTGACTGTCTTGAGCCTAATTTCGGACATAGCTACAGTGTGATGGATTTATTGACTTTCAACCTCTAGATTCCAAGCAGAAGCATTAGTCAGAATTCAGAAAAGGATATCAAGGAGGCAGGGGTTAAAAGAGAGTGTACCTTCTCAGTGTGGGAGAAGCCAAACTTTGTCAGCAGGAGCTGCCTGTCATCTGGTGCCTTCTATTGACGGTCTTTGATAGTAAAGCAAGGCAGTATGTTTTGCTCTGTGGAAGGACAGATCTCATTATATATACCAAATGCTGGTAGTGAGAGCACATAAGACATAAAGTCAGGAGACCTGGATTCTAGTTCTGCCTCTCTCACTGACTGGTGTCCTGATTTGGAGCACTTTATTTTCATTCTCTCTCTACTTCATTATTCTCATCTGTGAAATAAGGGAATTTGACTAGATCTCTCAGGTCTTAGGATAATAATAGCCTCCTTCATCTAGAGTTGGTTGGGAGCTCAAGGAGTCACCTAGTCATTTTACACACAGGTAAACTGAGGGCTAAGGGAGTTAATTGAATTGCTCAAAGTCACATAGATTGTAAGCATCAGAGGTAGGATTAGTGCCTGGGTCTTCTTGCCTTGAGTCTTGACTCAGAGTTCTTTACACTAGTACCCACAGCATCAGTCTCTGAAATCATGTGAAGACTTGCTATTCACTCCTTTCTAACCTGCCTTTCTGTTGATTCTCTTATTCCCCTCCTCCCATTATGCCCCTATGTCCAGCCAGAGACATCTGATATGTCTGATGACTTCATTTTAGTGTGTCGTGGAAGATGCTTATGAATTTCAGAACTCAGAGGTTCTATAGAGGTTGTCTGCTTTAAGTGTCTCGTTTTATAGAAAAGAACATTCAGCCTCCAATAGGGGAGAAAGTTATTTGACCAAGGTCAGATGGCTAGTTAGTGGCAGAATCAGGACTAGAATCTGATTTCCTGACTCCCAATACTGTCTGCACTCCTTGGTCATTGTCGTTTAATCAGCTACAGACATACTTAACCTAACTTCCATTGATTCCTCCTCTCTGCAAGTATACCATGAAAGATTTTGTCACATGCCTTGCTGAATTCCAGTTACATAGCATTTCTTTGATTTATTAGTCTAATAACCTAATGAAAATAGGAAATGAAATGAGTGTAGCAGGACACACAGTTCCAGCTTTGCCACTTAATAGGCATGTGACCTTTGAAAGTCACTTTAACTCTCTGATCCTCAGTTTCCTTACCTGAGAAGGAGGGGGATGGACGAGATGATCTTCCAGGTCCTTTTGAACTCTAAAAGTCCTACAAAATATTTCTATTTAAGTATGTTAATAAAACTTTTTTTTGGTGCTTCCCATCCTGCTTAGCTCTATGATCTCTCCCTTTTGGAAGTGCTTATTAAGCCCGTTGAAATTGATAACATTTTTCTTAGTTTAATCTGTGCCAGCTTCTATGGCCTCCTCACAAATCAATCTATACAGTAATCTGTTTGAGAATTTTGTGGGAGGTGGACCTCAGGCTCACCGGTCTGGAAAAAGCACTGTAAATTTAATTCAAGAAGACCCAAATTCAGATATGACCTGTGTGACCCTAGGCAAGTCAGTTAACATCTTGTCTTCCTCAGTTTCCTCACAGTAAAATGGGAATTCTATTAGCCTATGCCTCCCAGGGTTATTGTGATGATCAAATGAAATAATATTTGTAAAGTGTTTTAAAAATCTCAAAGAAATTTATAAATTCTAGCTTATTATTATTACCATTTTCTCCATGCTATCTCACAGATAATAGACAATGGTTTGGGGAATATCTGTACACCATTTCCACATACCTTAATATAAAATGCATTTGAGCCAAGTGATCGCTCTGAATTCATTTAAAGCAGCTGAGTACTTTCTTACTTTCATTACTTATCTTGATCATTAGTTTCCTCCTTAACCATATTTGTTCTTCCATTTCCAGTTTAAAGATCATTTTCTTTGACTGAGGGTAGAGATAGGAGCAAAATGAGAGTTGAACAATACAGCTTTCTCCCATTTTTGTGTTAAGGCTACCCTAATTGCAAGCATTTAGTTTATTTGGTTTTATTCCTTCTTTGTTCCTTTTATTGAGCTGTAAAGGCAAAATTTAGTGGATCCGTGATGCCGTCTGTGTGGATTTTCCAATCACTGATGAAGGTTACAACCCCTATATGTTTTAGTAGTCTACCTTCATGAATAGCTGACTAAATAATTCATTACCCTGTGACCATTCCAGTGATGAGCTTGTCTGGACTTACTTAGGCTGGGCCTCCCTCAGACGGCATACATCATGTCTATTAGTCAGGAACGTATTTGAAGCCTTTCCAGATTGGTGCTGGGACCTCTCAGAGCTTATACACTTTCCTGGTGTAACTCTTAGGGACTGAGATCAACTCCATGCTACACAAAGGCAAAAGGGAACTTTATTTTCCCCAGTATACTCAACATACTCCTTCCATGTCCCTGCTTTTTTTATTTGTTTGTTCTTAGAATTTTTCACAAACTGCAGCACATTTTTGGGATTTAACTTTCCTGTCCTATTCTCAGAGATCCTTGTTACTTTTATATTCGTGCTAGTTATATGCTTTTCTTTCTGTCTTTTGGATTTTCATTTTTTAAAAATTAAATTTATAGGGGCGGCCAGGTGGCTCAGCGAGTAAGAGCACCAGCCCCAGTGTTGGGATGACCTGGGGATCAAATCCGGGCTCAGATACTTAGCACTACACCCAGAAATAACTGGCTGTGTAACCTTGAGCAAGTTACTTAACCCCAATTGCTTATAAAAAAGAAAGAAAAAATTAAATTTATACAAAGAACTTCTTTGGCAGCTAACTCATTTAGATACCTTCTCCTTGGGGTGGCTAGGTGTGAAGTGAATAGAGCACGGGCCCTGAAGTCAGGAGGACTTGAGTTCAAATGTGACCTCAGACACAATACAAAAACTAGCCATGTGAGCTTGGGCAAGTCACTTAGCCCCAATTGCCCTGCCTTACCCCCCTCTGAAAAGCAAAAAAATAAGAATAGATACCTTCTCCTTGGTCATCAGAATTATTCAGGGACTTTTACTGTCAATTTTATTTTTGAGGCTTTCCTGTATCTCTTCAACTATCTTCATTTTTAGACTCTTAAGTCATATGATAATCTGTGTCATCCCCCTCCCCCCCAATAATTATCATGATCTATAGGATTTAGACACTATATTCCAGATTACCTGTTCTCTTCTACTTTTTTAATTGTTTGGGCAGCTTAAAATGTATTTTATTTAACTTTTTCAACATGCATCTACATACCTGAGACATTAGAAGAGAGGAGAATCGTAATCTTTTTCCAGTTTATAGACTTAAGCACATGAATTAATTGTGTGTTTGTGTGTAAACATATGCTTAGCTCAGGCTCTTAATAAATACCTGTTGAGGATTGATTGGTTCCCTTCTCTCCTTAACTTCTTGTTGTTCAAGCTGCAGTTAAAATGTGTTTACGATTCCTCAGGAATTTTGTTTGGTAGAGGCTCAGGTACTCTGACCCAGAATTCAGTAATTTACTGACTGACCTGATATTTACAAGTGACAGTGGAGGAGGATGCTTAGGAGGGATACAAAGAAATGGACAGAGAGAAATTCCTGTTTTCAGGGTTGTTATAGTCCCATAGCTAAAAATATAAGACAGTCATGTCAGACGAAGAGAATGGATGATGAGTACTGTAAAAAAAAATGGGAGTCTAGAGATTCCTGTGGTTTGAGAGTGGGGCATCAAGGAGGGATGAGCCCAGGAGTATTGTGGACATCGGACGTAAGTCAGCCTTCAAATAAATAGCAGTTTTTGATTATCCACATATAATGAAGACTTGACCATACTCATATGAGTAAAGGAAGAGCAACATAGTATAACAAAATGTCCTTCTGGGTTTTGCCATTCTGTGACTTTGGACAAGTGATTTACCTCCCAGGGCCTCAGTTTCCTCTTCAGTAAATCAGGGGAATCAATAGAATCTATGTTTTGCATAGAAGTACCAGAATGGCATTAGGCTATTATTCCCTTCCCTTTCACACTGAGATAGTGTGAGAGTTGTGGACTGTTCAAGGTTTAAGTGTCCCTTCTGACACATATTGGTAACAGGACCCAGGGGAAGTCACCCAACCTCTCATTGCCATAGGTAACTCTGACATCTTGAGCTGCAGAAGAATTGCTGATTTGGCAGTGGCTGAATTTAGAAGTTGGCTCATGAAGGCAGTGGAAAGACCTTGTAATGTTAATTTAAAAAAACACCTAAACAGCCCAAATCTATGTGGTTTTGGGATCCTAGTCAGTGTTAGCACAAACTGCTTGGGATTTGTTTTGGTAACACTCATGATCATAGTCTAGGGTAGAGAAAAACAGTTATCTGTTAATATGAGTAACTTTGAGATTCCAAGGAATGCAGACAGATAATTTGCAGGTCACTCAGAGGATGAGTTTTTCTTTTGACTTTGGACATGTTTTCAAGTCTTGAAAAAAATTTTTGGGTATTTCAGAGGTGATATTTCTTACCAAGCATGATAGTGACATGGGGCAACTAGGTGGTTCAGTGGATAGAGTGTTGGACATGAAATCAGGAAGACTCATCTTTCTGAGTTCAAATCTGGCTTCAAACGTTTACTAGTTGGGTGACTCTAGACCAGTTACTTAACCCTGTTTGTCTCAGTTTCCTCATCTGTAAAATGAACTGGATAAGCAGATGGCAAACAGTCTAGTATCTTTGCCAAGAAAACCTCAAATGGGGTCACGAAAGAGTTGGGCACAATTGAAATGGTTGAACAACAGCATAACAGTGATTCTCTCAGAGATTGTCAGAGAACCATCACTCTTCATCCTTGTGATGTTATTGCCATCTTCTTCCCTCACAAGTTTGGAGGTAGGTGGCGAGGGTCTGGACCTGAGATTTCACTGCTGTGAGGAACTTCTGGTGAGAAAACTCCCACTCTCACTGCCAGTCAAGGGATATAAAATAGAAAGAAAGCCTAAAGTCAGATCCTGCTCTCAAATTTCAGACTGTAATGGAGGAGACAAAAATACAAACAACTATGTCCAAACAAACTCTATCCAGAATAAATTGGAAATAATCAGAAGGGAAGGCTCTGGAACAGAGAGGAATCATAGAAGGCTTCCTATTGAAGGCGAGACTTGGGGTGGATATGAGGAGATGCTCAGTGAGGAGATAAGAGTGTTGTGTTGTGTTGTGTTGTGTTGTGTTGTGTTGGAAGAAGAGCAAGGAGTCCAGTGTCCCGGGGGATAAAGTACTTCTCTTTCTATTTGAACACACAACCACCACAACACCATCCTGCAGTCCCTCATCAGTTCTTGCCTGGACTACTTTGAGAGCTTCTTAAGAGGTCTCTCCCTTCTCCAATCCATCCTTCACATAGCTACCGGTGATTTTCTTATATCACCCCCCCCCCCCCCCCCCCCCCCCTACACGACGCCCTTCTTTTTTTTTATCCCCCCCCCCCCCCCCCAATAAACTCTTGCTGTTGTTGAATGGTTTTCAGTTGTGTCCAACTCTTTGTGACCCCACTTGGGGTTCATTTTACAGATGAGGAAACTGAGACAAACAGGGTTAAGTGACTTGCCCAGGGTCACACAGCTAGGAAGCATCTGAGGCCAGATTGGAATTTAGGAAGGTGAGCCTTCTTGACGTCACCTAGCTCCTTATTGACCTTAGGATCATGTATCATTTGAGGTTAATTACATCCTTGTAAAATTTCTCATTTTGTTTTACAATGTAGATTAATTATTGGTACAGTAGTACCTGGTCAGCCAGATGTTATTGTTGGCAGACTGGTGGACTTGGAGTCAGGAAGTCAGTTCAAATCCAGCTTCAGATACTTAATTGCTGTGTGACCCTGGGCAAGGTACCTAGTCTTGGGACTTTGAACCTCAATTTCCTCGTCTGTAAAATGGAAAATAGCAACTACTTCCATAGGATTTTTGTGAGGATCAAAGTGTGTATATGTGTATAAAAGCCCTTTGCAGACCTTGAATGTTAATTATTACTAAATCTGTTAACATACCCACTGGGGGTGTATGCTCAGGGTTCTGGGTTGTCATTGTGTTTTACTGATAGGGATATGTAATCCAGAAAGTTTGGAGACTACTATGTAAGTCTACATAGTCTCACCTTCCTTTTCAAGAGGTGAGTGATAAAGCCCCATTTTAAACAGTTTCTCAGAGAGATGTCGCACCCCTTTTATAAAGTCAGGTTAATCTTGCAGGCATACTGTGGAGAAAGTAGGTGTTTTCAGGCTGTCTGGCATAGTATGTGGCACATGTTTGTTGTTCATTAGTATCCAACTCTTCCTGACCCCATTTGAGGTTTCTTGTCAAAGATACTGGAGAGGTTTGCCATTTCCTTCTCTAGATCATTTTGAGGAAATTGAGGCAGACAGGGTCAAGTGACTTGCCTAGGGTCATTCAGCTAGTGTGTGAGGCTAGCTTTGAATTTAGGACATCCTGACTCCATGCCTGGCACTCTAGCAAACATTGTGCCATCTAACCGCTCCTCCTGGCACATAGTAGGCACTTTAAATCTTTATTTGATTGATTTTTTTGCATGAGGTAATCTTTTCTATATTGTGTCAACACTCCAGCTCAAAGAAATTGAACTTTAAAGTCCCTGGCATGAGTTGTCTTTTATTTGGGTCTTTCAGAGTTACTGGAAAATAGGTTGTCAGAAAGAAAGTGAGAAAATGAAGTACGTGGCTATGATGATCTTCAAGTAGCAAGAAAACAATATGGGAAGAAAGTGTGGTGAGCTTTCTTAAGTTAAATTTGGGGTTCAGCTCAACAAATTATTAAATCCCTCTTGTGTACAGTGTTCTGTGCCATAGGAAAGATGCAGCATTTGCATAAGATAAAGTTCCTACCTTCTTGGGGTTTGCACTTGGGGGATGGCTACAAGCCCATGATGAGTCTTAGAGAGAGGTTAGGGTTTTAGTCTGAATTAATCTTATTCTGTGACTTGGGCAAGTCACTTAATTTCTTCTGGGCTCAATTTACAAATTAAGGGGATTGGTCTGTAAGGTTTCTTCTAAATATTACTAATGAAATACCATGTAATTTTTGTCTCATTTTAGGATTGATAATTTCAAAACATCTGAAAAAGTGGGAAAGTGTTTTATTTTTTCTTTATTCTATATTATACTGGATCCTTTATACTATACTGCCCTACAAAAATACCCAAAAACTTGAACAGCATTTGATAAACATGGAAATATTTTTTTAAATTGATCTATGTTATTGTTAATAAGTACACTAACTTGTTTTAATATAAGATAAATACTTTAAAAAAAATACACTTAATATGTTTCTATCCAGTGAGGAAAATTCATCCTGACCTATCTGTATTGTTATCTCCCAAGATACCACTGTTACTGTGAACTACCCATACATCTTTGGTCTAGAAGATAAGGACGCCTGATTGGATTGGCAGCTTCGATTCCAAGCTGTCTGGGTATTCCCCAGCTGACACTCTAAGCATTAAGTCACTGCTCTTATCTCAGCCCCCTCTTTCTCCCCACTACCCAAAAGGCCTTTCAGTTTACTTTTATCTAAAAGTTGGAAATGACCAGGACCAACTTCAGACTGTCCCTCCTTAGAGTTAAGACTTTAGTATGTAGCAAATTCCTAATCTACCCTGCCCAGCATGAAGTTTCTTAGGCAGATAATCAAAAAGTCTTCACCTTATTGGTTGAGAAGCATAGCACTGCCTCCCTTATGGGAATACCTGTTATAAGAAAGTGTTGGGGGTGGGGAGGAGTTAGGACTCTTCCCCCTTCCTCAGTCCACTTTGTGAAAGGGACCTCTAATGTAATCTCCTTTCACTTATAAATCTGAGTCTTGAATTTGACCTCAGTGAAAGTATTCTAACCCTTCTGGCCATTGTCCATTTTCAAATTTCATATTAAGGAGATGGTTTAGGTAAGTTGGTATACAAAATATTGACTCACAGGTTTTTGAACTGGATCTATTAAGAGCTTCCCAAAGAAAAAAAGCCTTCTGCTTACCTTCTTTCTTTCCCTGTCCCTTCACTTGATGAACAATTTTCAGAAGGGTTTAATCCCTTTAAATAACCCCAAACTCCCCAGCTTCACTTCCAACAATCTATTACTTTTGTTAAGCCTTCACTGAATTTATTTATTTAAATCTTTATTTATGTATTTAATTTAAATTAACTTAAATTTAAATATGTATTTAAATCTTTATTGAATCTTCAATCAGTCTTTGGGTTTAAGATTATGGTTTGTTGAGATATTCCTGAAGGAATTTTGATTGAAGGTTACTTGGGGTATTGGACTTGGAGTCAGGAAGACCCAATTTCAAATCCTGCCTAACTCCTCTGTGTGAATGTGGGTACCCTGAGTCAGTCTGAGCCAATCAGGGCTCCCTGATGCCATGGTCCTCTTTGAGAATGAAGGAAAAACAATGACAACCTGGGTACCTCACTTAAACTTCCCTTTAACCTCAATTTCCTCTTCTGTAAAATGGGGACATTGCTAGCACCTACTTCAGCAGGGTATTTCGAGCATCAAATGAGCTAACACGGATGCTTGTTGTAAAGCTTAAAAGCTCTATGCAATGTTAGCTATTATTATTTGAGGAATAAAGAATTGGTCATCCAAGGTTCCCATTTAACTCGTTAGAATAAAATTCAGCAAAAAGTGTTAAGTGCCATGTTTATGTTATGGGCAAAGTACGGCGCTACATTCAAAGCTCTAGAGCAGAAAGGAACCCCAGAGGCCATCTAGTGCAACCCCCTCATTTTACAGATAGACACTGAGTGATGTGCCCAAGGTCACTAAGTGGCAGAGCAGGTATTGGAATCCTGGTTCTCTCCTGTAAATCCATCCCCTTTTCTAAGTTTATACGCTTTCCCCTTTAGAATTTTCTGAACCCTAAACCTGGTTGTTGGCCTTGAGGAAGAGAAAAAAAAATCAACCCTGTGATTAGATAATATGAAGAACTGGTGTGGATATTCCCTCTAACAGTGCACATAAGCTGCTCTCCTGTAGTTCAGACTTTGGCCAGGAGCACTGAGATTAAGAGCCTTGCCCATCATCAGCACAGTAGAGGCATCACTTGACTATAAGTCTTCCTGACTCCAAGGCCCAGTCCTTCATCCTCCCTTCCATGTTACATGTTTTAAAAAGTCTTTGCATTTGACTTTTTTGGGGGCAGGGGGAATCCTCATTTTAGTTTTTGGATTTAGCTTGTTGAAGAGGATTTTTCTCTGTGAAACATTCCATACAGCTTTTTTTGGCTTTTAACTTTTAACTCTAGTTTTCTGTAGGCCTTTCTGACCTGGTACAATTTACCATAGTAAATAATGGTCCTCAGGATGGGGGTGGGGTGGCTGTTAGGTCTTACATTCATGGAAATGTTATTTATGATGTTAAGGTCATTATAGCTAAATTCTTACTCCATCTTTATCATTAACTATATATGAAAGTATTTTGAATAAGGCATTAAGTTTCAATTCATGATGTTGGAAGCTGACTTTCCAAGTTTGGAAGTCCTCCATCTAAATTACTGAATGCTACTTGTAATCTTTCATATGTTCTTCCGGTGGTTCTAAGAAAGGGGTCTTAAAATAGTAATTATTGGCATTGCCTTCACAGAGTTGTACACAAGAGAAGTAACGAGTGTTCTTGTATTAGACAGAGGGTCCTTGATCCCCTAGGTCCTAGTCATAGTTTTTGTCATTGATTTACTGTGTGATCTTGGGCAAGTCATTTGCTCCTTCTTGGCCTTAGTTTCCCCATTGTAAAATTTCAGGGTTGGACTAGGTGATCTCTATGGGGTCCCTTCAAGACTGCAACATTCAAGATCTCTACTCTTATCCATTATTCTAGATTTCACAACATTTCAGTGCCTCCTTCATGCCTACTCCATTGCATTATATAGGGCATTTCCCATTTTGAATATTTTTTTTTTTCAGGGTTTGCAGCTATACTATTGGTGGTATTGTTTTTCTTCCCTTTCCAAGCACCTCTCCCTACCCCCCTCCCCCCCCCCCCCACACCCCTCTTCTGGTGGACTGTAATTGTAGAGAAATTGGTTTGCCTATGTTGTTGAATCTCTTCAATTCTCTGGCTACCATGGACCAAACAAATGAAATTCTCAGGGTAATCAGCTCAGTTTCTTTACGCAATGCAGAATGCAAAAGCTTTTGATGGTTGCCACATGCTTTGAAGATTTAGTGGGAGGAACCTTTATCTTGTGGCCAGTGCCAATAAATGGAGGGTAACTGACTGGGAGAACTTGAGAGATTGGGAGTCCCCCCCCACCCCTTCTTAAAAAAGGGAATATTTCAAGCCAAGACGGAAGTTTTAAATATTGATATCTGGGTAGCCTTTTCTGCTTGAATTTCAAAACAAAAAGAAGACAAAAACCCAACCAAACTCAACAACCAAGCAAGACTTTCTTCATTGCCAAGCTTTTCACAACTGCTTTTCCATTGATAGTGGATGGTAGATGAGAGAGAGGGAGAGACAGAGAGAAAGAGAGAGAGAGAGAGAGAGAGAGAGAGAGGGAGGGAGGGAGGGAGAGGGAGAGAGAGATCTTTCTGAAAGGGAAAGGGAGCCTTTCTTTGCTGTGCTATCTTTGAGAATGAATAGAACAGAGCTTGCCTTTCAGAGCAGTGTTCATCATGGCACAAGTCCTCTTTGTATCTTTGAAAAGCTCCCTGCCCTTGGTGACCCCTGGGTGCCGCACCGCTGAGTCAACAAAACTCTAATGGTCACTGTGCGCTTGGGTTTCTTTTCTTCTCTTTCTTGCTTTTTCTTTTCTTTTTTTCCTTTTGCTTTTGGACACTGCTACTGAGCCACTTGCCTGCACTATCACTGAGGATCGAGTATGTAAGCTACCAGAAAGAACTAGCGCCCAGGGAAGACAATGTTAAGTGGAACTTCCATTGTAGAGGAATTGTTTGTGAAAAAGTTGCAAGGTCGGCCTTCTGGACCTACTAGAGGGAGACTCTGGTGTCTTGTGAGGCTGAAAATAGGGCCTGTAGCTGTTTAGAAAGGTAAATCACTTCCTCCTTGAGATAGGAGAATGCCACAAGCTACAAGACCTTTCCCCCAGTAATTGTTATAGTGGTCCTGCCATGACCTCAGTCCTAGCATTAGCAGTAGTGTGTATTTCATAGGTGAGCAAGGAGGCAACTAGTAAAGCTACTTCACCCCTTTTAGGGGGATGAATCGACTCCTGTTGGGAAAAGGACTCCTAACCCAGAAACCTCTATTTCCCTATTCCTTTTCAGAATTATTATTTTCAGGATACAGATTATTACAGAAAATACTGTGCCACCTTAATAGGTGGTAGGAGAGAAAATGAAAGGGTCTGTGACTTGTGGCTGAGTGCATTCGGAAGCGCTGGCCCACATCTGAGAGCAGGGAGGATGCATGCTCTGGAAAGGACATTTACCGATTGTCCAGGCTCTTAACTATTTTTGTCCAATGTTTTTGGCAGATGTCTGAGCTGGCCAGACCATCCAAAAGCCTATTTACAAACATTTCCAGCAAAGCCTTCCTTTCCCATTGAAGCTGCTGTGAATATCTTTGTAGATAGAGTTGAAGTCTCAGCAACCTAAATACAGATGCCATTGTTGCCAATATGATATGAAAAAGTTTTTTAAAGTGAAAGGTTTCCACCTGGTCAAGATTTTTACCAGAAAAATAAGTATTTAGATTGGAATTCACTTTTGAAAACAAAATGTTTTTATAACTTCACCAGTGGAGGAAAGTAGTAGAGCCAGTCACCCAGTGTCATTGGTTATCCAATAATAATTTAAATGTGGCTGGAGAACGTATTATGTGGTTTCATTGCAGCAGATTTACCTTTCCAGTTATGTTTAGCTTAGATTTATTCATAGAGTTAGCTTGCAAAGCCTGAGCATTCAACAGTGGGGGTTGGGGAAGGACTTGATTGTAAGGGGTAGATACCTGAGGAATGTATTGAACAATGGAAGAAAGCCAGTCAAGGAATAGCAATTTGATATGGGTAAATCTGTCCAGGGATAATCAAGAATTTAGAGTGTTTGGGAAACAATTGAGATTCGGCCTGTGAATCACTGGGTGTTCACAGGCGACTCATTTAACTCTCTTTGCCATGTTTTCTCTGGTAGAGAAATGGGGATACTATTGGCTGCCTGTTTCCTTCCCAGGGATGTAGTTGAGGATTAATGAGATGGTATTTATAAAGTGCTTTCAGACTGTCAGATGAAATGGGCTGTGTAAAGTGTTAGTTAATCCAGGGATTTCTTTTCTATGCATTATAATAAGGTAACTCTTAACCCTTGGCAGAGTGTTTCCTGGGCAGCTCTCTTTCATTCATTAGTATAGTACTCTGTCTGCCTGTCAGTTTTTAAGAGTTTGTAGTAAACTTGACTGAGCCTCTTTGAATTGTCAAGCACCAGCCTTTCCTTACCTTTTACTTCCTTGTTAGTTATCATCTCAGTGCAGATAAACTGAGAAGCATCCAGGATTCCTAGGTGGGCCTTCAGTTTGTGGTTTCTTGTTCATCATAAAAACAACAAACAACAAAATTTAGGTTTCTTTCTTGTGTTGGTGTTGGAGTCAAGGAGAACTTGTTTTAAGTTCCCTTTTGGACAAACCTTGGATATCTCTCTTCCTGCCTCTCCATCCTCCAATGGTTAACCAATAGTCCAGGAAGTGGGAGAGGTAATAGGTACAGATCTGATCATTCATCCTGGGAAAATGACTCTTTCTCCAGAGGAGAATGTGCACTAGTAGCATCCCTTTTATACAAAAAGGAGAGCACATAAAGTGTTAAATCATTAAGCCCAGAGCATAGCTCACAACTTAGATTTGTGCAGAGTAGTTTAAAGACCTTTTGGCACACTTGTGTGCCCATTTCTGTATGCCTTCATGGGCTTTTAACATTGTTTTACCACAGAAATGATTAGCGCATCAAAGTCAAATGTGCCAAATGTGTAGGATCATTTCAGGCCATTTACAAATAATTAATGTGTGACAAGTAGAATAGAAAACTTATTAATTATAATAAGGCAGACAAGTAATAAAGAGATTGTATTTTCATCTATTATATATATGTATGTGTGTATGTATACTATATATTATGTGTGTGTATTTTTTTTTTATGATTAGTAGTGTCTTTGTGACCCAATTTGGAGTTTTCTTGATGAGAATACTGGAGTGGTTGGCCATTTCCTTCTCCAGTTCACTTTATGGATGAGGAAAACTGGCAAATGGGTTTGAGTGACTTGCCCAGGGTCATACTGCTAGTAACTTTCTAAGGCCAGATTTTAATTCAAATCACCCTGACTCCAGGGCTAGCACTCCATCCACTGTGCCACCCAGATGCCTCTTTCATCTAGGTATACCTGTCTGTATCTTTCCTTCTATAAAATGGTCATAGAATGTAAGAGATACAAAGGATCTTAAGAGATCATAAAATTGAATCTGTTTCCCCCCTTCCCCATCTAAATAATTAACCACATTCCAATCAGTGCAAGCAAGATATAGAGAATTGTTAGGTTATAGAATCATAGATTTAGAAGTAATCTAGTCTAAACCCCTTAATTTTGCAGATGAGGAAACTGAGGCCCAGAAACATTAAGCAGTTTGCTAAAGGTCAGACAAGTAGTAATAACTCACAGAAAGTTAGAAGAGCTAGAATTTGAATCTAAGTCCTCTGATGACAAATCCATTCTTGTTTCCGCTTTAAAACTCAGTGATGAATCTGTTAGCTCTTCCTTACTGGAGACTCTGTGTATGTAGTGTCTGGATAATTATAACAAGCTCTTGTTTGATATAACACTTGAGGGTTTGCAAAGAACTTTTATCCTAACGACCCTCTGAGGTGTGATGGTCACCTTTGGTTAAAAAAAATGATACAACTGTGATTCATGGGCTAAATAGTGGTTAGTAGTAATATTGCAGCAGATTTTAGGTCCTGTGTTCTTCCCCATAGGATTACATTTGCATAATGATTTAAAATTCACAGTGACATGCTTTCACTTTCCCTCTTTGAGTCTCATAGTAATTTAATGAGAGATTCTTTCCTTCAACAACCATATATCAGGTGCCTACTGTGTGCCAACCACTGTTCCTCATAACATCCTTATTTTCTTGAACTGATATTTGATCCCAACCAGGTCTAATGAATTCAGGTTTCTTCATCTTTCTGTTACATGGTTTTTGCTCTTAAAATCGCATTTTTTTGTTATTCCAAATTTTTAAATAATAAGTTATTTGGGTTGTCAGCATTATAGAAACAATCTAACATCTTCCTGGTGATGAGCAGTGGATTTTTCCTCAAATCTGATGGCCTTAAGTTACAAGAATTGTAGAATATATAGTTTATGTTCTTATTGTTGAAAAGAAAGTTAATGTGGTAGAAGGCATAGGGACTGAACCTGTCATCTCACAGGCATAGGGAGCTTTGGTAACAAAACTATTGCTACCAATGTACATCTGACCCTTTTCTGCAATTTGATTGGCCCAAGGTCACACATAGTATGTGATGGGGGTGAGACTTGAATCCGGAATTTCAGACTCCAAGACCAGTTGTATATTTACTCTGCTTTGCTGTTGCTAGTGTGCTGTAGAATTCCTATATATAAGATCTTCTTAAAGTTCTTTTGTATGGGGGATGACAGGAAAAAAAATCTAGGGATGACATTTTAAAACAAATGTTATCCAAATTTAGCAGAACTTTATTACATAGTAGTTGTATTGAGAGTTATTTCAGGTCTTGTGATCAAAAAACCTTAAAACTATTTAAGTTAGGGGCGGCCAGGTGGTGCAGTGAGTAAGAGCACTGGCCCCAGAGTCGGGAGACCTGGGATCGGTTCCGGCCTCAGATACTTGGCACCCACACAAAAATAACTGGCCGTGTAACCTTGAGCAAGTTACTTAACCCCAATTGCTTTAAAAAACAAAACAAAACTATTTAAGTTTGTTAAAAGTGTAAAAGTATACAAGGGCTATGGAAGACCCTGCATAATGATTAGATATCATAATTACTTGCCCTTTTTTGGGGGGGGCCTCAGAGTTGTCCATGAAGGCCCCTTTATAGAATCCTAGCACGCCCCTCTAATTTAGTTTTTATACTATTATTGTTACACTATAAATTGTTTTTCATGTTGTGTTCACTTCATTATAAATCAGTTCGTAGAACTCTTCCTAGGTTTCTCTGAAACTGCCTTCTTCATCATATTTTATACCACAGTAGGATTCTGTTGCATTCATAAACCATATATTGCTTACTGTTTGGTTCTTCCCCCCATTAGCAGGAATCTCTTGGTTATTAATTCTTTACCACCCCAAAAAAGATCTGCTATAAATTTTATTGTACATATGTGAATTTTTTTTTATTTCTTTGGAGTGTAGACCTAGTATTGCTATCACTGTGCTAAAGGGATATGTACAATTCAGTAATTTAGGAAACAGTTCCAAATTTCTTTCAACAATGATGGGGCCAATTCATATACCTCCAGTTAATGTTATTGTGTCAGTTTTCTTGCAGTGCTTCTGACATTCATCTTTTCACCTTTTGGCAACTTTGCCAATTTGATGGGTATGATGGAGAGTTGCTTCAGTTTTCATTTCTCTAATTGTTAGTGATTTAGAGAAGTTAGATATGGTTATTGATAGCTTGGATTTCTTCCTTTGAGAACTAACTGCCTGCTCACAGCCTTATAAATTTATCATTTGGGCAATGGCTCTTATTCATATAAACTTCCATTGCTTCTTCTGTGTATTTATCTTGGAAATGACACCTTTGTCAGATAAAAGATTCCCTATTCTCCCCCAATTGTTTCCCTTTTAATCTCAACAGTATTGGTTTTGTCAAAAACTTTTTATATTTTTTGTAATCAAAAGTGGTTATTTTGTCTTCTGTAATTCTTTCTCTTTTTCTGGCCTTGAACTCTTCCCTTTTTCTATATTTGAAAGGGGCTTTCTTCTTTGCTCCTCTAATTTGTTTATAATGTGACCTTTTTATGCTTAAGTCATGTATCCAATTGGAACTAATGTTAGTATATGGTGTGAGGAATCGATCTGAACCTGATTTCTGCTAGACTGCTTTTCGCTTTTCCTAGGAATTAAAATAAAAATCAAATACTACATCCTTATTCTATTTGAGCATTTTGGAAGTGATCCTTTAAAGTATATAAAATGATTAGCCTTTTTTGTTTCCCAGGTACAGAGGACTCTTGAAAGGGCTTTTTCACAGCTTAGTATATCAACACGATTTGTCATTCTGCCCAGATTGCCATTTGTCCTTGATGAGATTTTGGATAAATACAGAATTGGTTACATTTCTACGTTCTTTACTGGGAAGAAGTTAGAACATGGAGGCCTACTAAGTACACAGTCTTGAAAGAAACTTTGCATTGTCACGGGAACCCAGTGAATAAAAGCAGTGCTCAAAACAGCCTTGTTTCATTTTTTCATTTTTGTTCTGAATTTCACCCTGAAACCGTGTGTGTGTGTGTGTGTGTGTGTGTGTGTGTGTGTGATTTTAGTATCATTATGGTTTTTCTTCCTAAGTCTAGAAGAATAAAAACTCTTAGTATGAATATAGGTAGAATAGTTAGGTCAATCAGTAAGCATTTATTAAATGCCTACTATGTTCTGGGACACTAAGTGCTGGGGATACAAAAAGAGGTAAAAGACAATCCATTGAAGAATTGTCACCCAAAGCTTTAGTTTCTGCATACTGTTTACCAGATGTGCTAGCCACCAGCAAGACTGAACAAGTTTAAGGCTCACCAGTCTTTTTCCTTTCCTTTTACTTCCACTTTTGGAGATGCTAAAGAAGAAATGAGGCCTCTAAGGGGTTAGGCAGCTGAAGAGAAGGGAAAGATTAAAGAGTCAGGATGATTTACAGGCTGTTCACCAGCAGCAATTGAGTAATGGAGAGGGGATTTCTTCTGTAAGGTATTGCCAACTTGTTATGGTAGGAATAGCACTGTTAAGACCTGGATTTCTGCCTCAAGTTTTGAGTCTTGGGTCTAACACTTACTAGCTGAGTGACACTGAATGTGGTGTTCTCTCTCTCTCTCTCTCTCTCTCTCTCTCTCCCTCTCTCCCTCTCTCCTTCTCCTCTTAACCAATGAGGACAATCATTAATCTGCTCCTGAAGATGCTTTGTAAAACTTTAAAACAGGATCATGGGGGCAGCTAGGTGGCACAGTGAATAGAACACCAGCCCTGGAGTCAGGAGGACCTGAGTTCAAATGTAGCCTCAGACACTTAGCACTTACTAGCCATGTGACCTTGGGCAAGTCACTTAACCCCAATTCCCTTGCCCTCCCCCTTGCAAAAAGCAAAAAAACCAACAAACGAACAAACAAACAAAGCCCCGAAAACAGGATCATGGGACCAGCAAGATGGTGGAATAGTTGCTTTCCACAAACTTTGTCAACCTTCAACCTCAAAAGAAGGGAATTATGTCCTAGATGCATGCTAATTACAATGACAAGGTCTGCATTAGATTATAAGCTCCTTGAAGGCTGGGACTGCTTCTTGCCTTTCTTTGTATTGCCAGCATTTAGTAGTGCCTGGTTTATTGATTGATTGAAAATAAGACAATCTCTACGTAAGGTAAAATCTCATGAATTAACACTGGAGAACTTGAATACTTAAAATTGTCACTCATCATCCCTGTGTCCATCAAACTCCATGCACATACCCCAGTGAATAAAAGAAAACTTGGAGATCTGTCACTTAGGACCCTTCGTAAATCTGAACCCCACCAACCCCAATAAGAGGGGGCAGACACTGCTTTTCCCCAGCGTTTGGAAGGAAAGGGACAGTGTTTGGAGGGGAAGAGGGTTGAAGACACAGGCAGGATGAAAAATACACAGGTGGCTTTTTTGCTACCTCCTAGAAGGGAATGAGCATTTGGATTTAAGTGAAAGGGACGTGGAAAACCAGGTGGGATCAGTCCTCTGTCCTTGTAGATAATTAAGGAGAGGGACAGGGGCTAAGCTGTTTTCTTCCCAGAATCTACCAGTTGAAGAGACAGAAGCTGCCCACTACTCCAGCCTTAAGATATTTTTGTAACAGTGGGAAAGGAAAGACCCGAGAATGAGAAGGATTGATGTCAAGACCTTGAATAAAAATCTGAAGTGGAGGAAAATTTGGCAGAAAAGAAGTTAAAGGCAACAATGAATGAACAGCAAATGAAATCTATGCAAGTGACTTAACTTTGAAGAAACCATGTTTTGAAATAATCCCCCAGAAGAATATGACAAATTCAAAGACCCTAAATTTCATAATGTAGGAAATAGTACAAGAAAGTGGTCTGGATAAATGGAGGCACAATCTAGGTGTAAAGGCTGATACTGTAAGCAATCTGGGAGAGCAAGGAATAGTTTACCTGTCAGATTTGTGGAGAGGGGAAGATTTTATGACCAAACAAGAGTTAGAGAGCTTTAAGAAATGCAAAATGGATAATTTTGATTACATTAAATTGAAAGTTTTTGTACCAATTAAGCCAATGTAACCAAGATTAGGAGGGAAGTGGAAAATTGGGAAAGAATTTTTATAGTTAGTATCTCTGATAAAGGCTTCACTTCTAAAATATAGAGAGAATTGACTCAAGTTTATAAAGATACAAGTCATTCTCCAATTGTTAAATGGTCAAAGGATATGAACAGGCAGTTTTCAAAGGAAGTAATGAAAGATATCTACAAGTATATTAAAAAATGCTCTAAATCACTATCAATTAGAGAAATGGAAATCAAAACAACTCTGAGGTACCACATCTCACTGGTCAGATTGGCTAAGATGACAAAACAGGATAATTATAAATGCTAGAGAGGATGTGGAAAAATTGCAACACTAATGCATTTTTGTTGGAGTTGTGAACTGATCCATCCATTCTGGAGAGCAATCTGGAATTATGCCCAAAGGGCTATTTAAAAAGTTCATACCCTTTGATCGAGCAATACCACTTCTAGGGCTGTATCTCAAAGAGATCATGGAAGTGGGAAAAGGATCCATATGTACAAAAATATTTATAGCACCTCTTTTTGTGGTGGCATGCCCATCAATTGGGAAATGGCTAAACAAGTTATGGTATATGAATGTAATGGAATACTATTGTGCTACAAGAAGTGAGGAGCAGACAGACTTCATCATAACATGGAGAGACTGATAAAAATTGATGCTGACTGAGGAGAACAGAACCAGGAGAACTTTGTACACAATTGCAGAGACATCGTATCTGTGACAAGTAACTTGGACAGACTAGGCTCCTCTCAGCAATACAAGGTTAGAAGACAACTCCAGAAGACTCATGATTGAAAGGGATAGCCACATCCAGAGAAAGAACTACAGAGTCTGAATGCAGGTTGAAGCAAACTACTTACTCTCTCTCTTTTGTGATTTGTTTTGCGCCTTCTTTCTCATTGTTCACTCCATTGGTTAAAATCCTCCTTTACAACTTGACTAATGTTTAAGGTGAATGTATTTTTAGAACCTGTATTTGATTACATGCTGCAATGATGGGGAGAGGGGAGAAAATTTGAAACTCAAGGGATTATGGGACTGAATGTTATAAACTAAAAGTAAATTTTTTTTAAATGGTCTAGAACTTTTGAATTTAGACAACACATGTTGAGAAAGAAAAGCTCCATTCTTCAAACTCTAATTCCATGGGAGAATAGCAAAGGGATAGTAAGTTATATAGGCAGTTAGGTAACATAATAGAGTTCTGGACCTGGAGTCAGGAAGCCCTGAGTTCAAATTCAGACCTCGGACTAGCTATATAACCATGGGTAGGTTACTTAATCTTTGTTTCCTCAGTTTCTTCCTCTATAAACTGAAGGTAATAATAGCACCTACAGGTTATTGTGAGGCTAAAATAAGATAATATTTTTAAAGTGCTTTTCAAAGTTCAAATAGTTCTTTAAATACTAGCTGCTATTTTTGTATCAATAAGAGAGGGAGTGAGAAAACATGATTAAAAACAATGTAGGGGAAAATCTGAAATGGAAGGCCTAGAAAGTTGAGAGATGTCTTGCTTTACAAGAAGAGGAGAAATGAAAGGAAAAGGACAGGCTGCCACTAGGGAATGTTTTCACTTGATAAAAAGTTTGTTTGCAGTAGCTGGCATAGACTTTATAATGGGCTTCAGCTGAGTAGAATTTTCGCCCTCTGACTACCTGCTTTGGGAATGGGTTGTACCTTCCTGAACAGCATTGTACCCAAGGAGAGGATGTGCATCAGTCCTCAAGGGCAACCAGCACCCATAATGGTATAGAGCGGCATAACACCAGAGCTAGAATAATGTGAGTTTAGAATTGGAGATCTAGTGCATTAAGAGCAGGACATAGGAGTAGCCACACTATTTGTGACAAGAGTTACTGGCCACACTATTTGTGACACAGAGTTACTCCTGCCAAAAATAGTTCTTCCTTCTGATGTGGCTTTTCTTACAAATGAGTATTTCTAAGATGACCAGCATAGCATCACCTTCTGACACCCCCCCCTCCCTCCCTCCAGTAAAAGGAGAATGGGTACATCTTGTGCAATAGAAATTACATCATTATTGGATAGAAGAAGAAACTCAAACTTGCCCCTTTAGAAGCTTTATCTGCATGAGAGTTTATATGCAGAGAAAATTCAGAAGGAACAAGTCAAGGTGTAGCCTGAGAATCAGGACATAAAATTTGGAATAGACTGAGAGGGAAGAGAGATCATGAGAAGAAAGCAAAGAAAAACTTCTTGGAGTTTGAGTAGAGTGAAAGAAAATCCCTTAAAACAAGAAGTTGGAGGGTAGGAGGAGAGATTTTTGGACCACATCTTTAACCAGATAGGGAAATAGAAAGGAGAAATAAAGAAGAAAATATTGATTTAAGTAAATTCCAAGAAATTAAGGTAGAGCTGGTAAATGAGAGTGGGAGTTAGAGGGAAGGGAGCCTGTGGGAAGAGACTAGACAAGGAATGACTAAGAAGAAAAGAGGAAAGAGATAATAAAAACTATCAGTATATATTTTCTTAAATCCTAAAAGCAGTATAGAAATGTGAGTAGTTTTTGGTGCTTGTTTCCAGAGGCTTTTTGATTTTAGACAGTATTTTAGGACTATAGCCCCAAGGTAGAATGGTTTATATGGACAAATAGTATGATTCTCTTTTAAGTGGAGACTGGAGGGGATTTCTGCTCAAGTATGGATCTTAGGGGATGATCTCTTAAGGTCTTTTCCATTGCTGAGATTCTGTGATTTTTTTGTTGTTGTTGATATGAAGAAAATAGGGTCTGTCCCACAAGGGTTATGAAATAAACTGTCATGATCTTACAGATTAAGTGTTTCAGGAAACTATCAGAAGTTCCAAATGCTTTTGTACCAAAGTACCAGAAACAATGGGAACTTTTGGTAGTAACTGGAGAAATGTGCCCAAGGAATAACATCCTTTCTTATTGCTAAGCTCCTTAGAAACTTAGGAAACATACATTAGGAAAAAATTGTACGAAAGTGTCATAAGGGCCCAGTTGTTGCATGGTGTACATACAGAACATTTACTAATGATTTCTGTCTTTGTGAATGGTGATAGAGAACAGACCTACCATTTCACTGGTATGGTTGGAAAGTTCATAGTGAGGAAACACCTCTCCACCACTGTAGAATCTTCAGTACAATTTGTAAGTTTTTGCAAGTGGATTAGAAAAGATGTGCTGCCAAAAGCATCTGGCTAGAACCAGATTAAAATATAATTGGGAAATGTTTAACAAAATAAATAAAAATACAGTACAACATACATAATGTTAATTTGTGGTTTTTCTAAATCAATATCTGGCCCACAAGTATCTTCCTTCTTTGAATTATACATCACCATCTAGAACATTGAGAAGTGAAGTCATTTGCCCTGAGTCACATAGATCTTGTGTGGCAGAGATAGAGTGTCTATCTTTATAGCTATATAAACAATTAGTACTGTCTTTACAAGACTTCTGTAAAATAATGTGTATTGTAAAAGTAGGGATTTCTACATCTGACATTTGGAGGACATATTAATATGTTAGTGAGATTGAAATATTCCATGGCTGTTAATGGGACTTTTTTTTAATACAAGGTGTCCCTGAAGTCTTAGTGCAGTTTATTTAATAGTTTATTTTCAAGGTATTTTGCTTTAACTTATTAAAGCTTAAAACTGCACTAAGACTTTGGGAGACACCCTATATAAGTCCTTACCTCTCCTGTACAGCTCCTGTTGCCTAGGACACCAGTGCCACAGGAGACCAGCATCATCCAAGTGGAGGATTCCCCCCACCCCTTTTAAATTTTTATTGATGTATTTACCTTTTACATTACAGTTACTGATTATTCTCAGACTTTGAGGGGGTCTACTGTAACAAAGTAAAACAATTAAGTAAATCTATTAATGATGCTGTAACTTTACCTGAAGGTAATGGCATCTGGTGTTCCACATCTAACCCTCTTCCCCTCCCCCAGTCTCTTTTATTTAGAAAAGAATTACAGAAATCTTATTTTTTTTCCTCCCTCCCAGTCTCTGCCTCATTTAAAAAAGAAAAAGAAAAAGGAAAAGAAATTCCTTGTAACAAATATGCATAGTCAAGCAAAATAAATTCCCTCAAAGACTGTACACAAAAATATATCCATTTCATTTTATACCCTACTAGTTCATCATCTCAGAGGATAGTATGTTGCATCCTTGATACTTAAGATTCATGAATGGTCACTGTATTGATCATAGTTCTCACAGCTTTCAAAATTGTTTGTTCTTACTGTGTTGTTTTTATGGGTCTCCTGGTACTGCTAATTTCGTTCTTCCTCAGTTTATAAAAACTTTCAAAATTGTTCATTTTTATAATATTGATGTTATTGTATTTGATTGGTGCTGACATCAATCAGTTTGTGGAGACACAAACATACTACCACAGGAGATAAAAATTCATAACTAAGCAGGCATGTAATTATTAAAAAAAAATTCTACGTAAATCTACATTCAGAATAAATTAAAACATTCTGAACACTGGAAATAGGAAGAACATTTTTAGATGATTTTATCTGATGCTCACAAATCCTTTTCCTTCAAACTCTCTTCCCCCCTCCCCCCCAATTCTTGGAGTGATTGTTATCCCATGGAAAATGAGCAAAGGGGAACTTGGAAAACAGAATTCTTTATAATCAATCATTGAGCCTTTGTTTTATGAGTCTTTTTTTTTTCTTTTAGCGCTTCTCATCCCTTCTCCCTCCCTTCATAAGCCTAGGAATTCCCCAAAGAAATTTTCTTTCTTCCATGCTTCCATGATCAATGAGTCTTAGATCTCATCAGTGGGGGTAGTCATGCACCAATGCAGAACACAATGTAATGATGTAGTGGGTTTGGAGTCAGGAAGACCTTCATTCAAATCCAGCATTTACTAGCTGGGTGATCCTGGACTAGATAAGACACTTAACCTTTTCAGCATCACTTTCCTCATATGTAAAATGAGGGAGTTAGACTCGACGGGCACGTGCTTCATTAATTAAAGGATCGTAGATTTAAAGTTGGAAGAGGCCATCGAGTCTAACACTACATTTATTCAAAGGACTAAGGAATTCTTCTAGTACTTTGAGTGTTTACTATAATGACCAAGAAACACGTAACAAGAATCACATATGATGGAAAGATGTAGGGTCATAGAGTTGGAACTTGAAGGAATGTCAGAGCTTATCTAGTTCAGGGGTGAGGAACCTGCAGCTTCAAGGCCACATGTGATCACTAGAAATTCTCTAGTCCAGTCCTTTTTTTCACAGATGAAGTGAAATAACTTGTCCCAGATTATGTATGTAGCAGAGCTTAGGAGTTGACACGGTCCACCTATTTTTATTGGTCATCCATGAATGTAGAGCAACATAGATAGGTGTGTGGTATGTCCCATTGTTCATCTCTGTAGTGTGTCCTCAGCTCAACTTCCTCAGTAGCAGTCCCAAAAGAACCAGTTTATCTCTGCTCTGGCTTTTCAACCCCAAATTCACTCTTATCCATTGCTTTCTAAGCCCTGATAGTGTTCAGATCATATCTCGGTACTTTTAGAACCTTGGGCCAATTCTGTTGGTTCCTACAGCTACTTGATCTTGGGTCCGGGCTCTAAGGATTTAGATGCTTTGGGAATACAGTTCTTACTCCTGGGAGCTAGACCCCTAGAGCGTGTCTCTGGGTGCCCTGAATAATTTTTTCTAATCTTGTTGAGCTTTTGAGGTTGTTGTGGTCAGTGAGCTCATCTCAGACAGGAAGAGGATGCCCATTGGGTTCTTTAAGGTACCTTAGTCACTTCTTTCCTGGTAGGATTACTAGGGAATTTTCAGAGCTGTCTTTTTTGTTGTTGTTGTTAAAATATCTATTCTTCCTCATTTGTTTCTCATTTTATAGTTCTTTTTTTTTTGTTTGTTTTGTTGTATTTTGGATTCCCTTCAGTGTTTTGATGCCCTACTAGTTAAGGAATTGGATTTTGGTTCCATGTGTGCCTTGACCATGATGTGTGACTCAGGCAAATCACTTCCTCTTTCAGTGTCACACTCTGTTCATCTTTACTGTAAAATAAGATAGTTGGATTAAATGTTTTCTGAGGTTTTTCTCAGCTCTGTCATTTTATGAGTACTGTGAACAAATGTCTCAGTGTAAAAGATAGATGATGTGTATATGTAAGATATTTGTGTTGATATCTTTGTACACACATGCATATCTATGTGTACACACACATTTATGGAGTTTATATATGTATATGTATCCTCAAAACATATCTTTTCCTCCATAGATTTTTAAAAATTTCTCCTTAGTTGTGGAATCCTGTCAAACTTTTGATGTCTAGCCCCATGTACAATATTCTGTCTCCTTATTATTTTGTAGCCCTTTAAAATTTGATGTCGCCTGGTACTAATAACCATTTCTGATACAAATCCAAGCATCCACATTATAGTCTTGGGGGGAGGTGCTTATATTACTGTAAAAGCTCTGATCCCCCAACTCATGACAAAACTAAAATCAGATTAGGCTTCTCCTGATGTCCCTTTTAGGTATATTAAATGTAATTTTTCCTGACCTAAGACACTTGAGCTTTCCATCCTTCTGTACGTTTCTGTGTTAAAAGTTTTCAAAGGCAGCATTTGCTGTTGTGAGCTGATACATGAAACCAAATGTAATATTTGAAGATGGGATTGCAAACATCAGCAATTTCTATATTCCTTTCAGTCACCGCATAGAACCCTCCCTAACAAACTCATTGGAATAATGGACAGCATCAGTATTTTCTCTTTTGGAATCTCAGTAATTTGAAGTGTGAAATGTTTTGAGGGAAGAGTCCGTTTGCTAAACTGCTTAGCAATTACAGACAGCTCTCATTGTAAGTCAAATTAACATGCAATTTCAAGCAAACTGAATTGATAAACTGAGGAGTTAGGGTTTGGGGTTTTGTTTTGTTTTTTAAGATTAAAACCTTCAGATTAAGAATTGTTTAGACTGAAGTATATTACCAAGCACTTACTGGTGAAGTATGATTATTGTAACTCACATTCTGTGACACTTTAAGATTTACAAAGTATTTTCCTCATGACAATCCTGCCAGTAGTGAAAGTTTGAGTATCCTCATTTTACAGGTGGGGAAACTGAGGTACAAAGAGATTGAGTGACTTGGTTTCATTAAGTCTTCTCCAATAGCTTCCCTTCCCCCAACTGAAAATGTTCTTTCCTTTCCTATCTCTAATTATTCTAGAGCACTTACCTTCTGTCATTCCATTACTTCCATCACTCACCACATCACATTGTTCTTATCTGTGTTTGTATCAGAAAATCCATTCCCCTCTTCCCTTTTGCCCCTGAATAAAAGTAATCTCTTTTAAAGGTAGGAATAACATTTTCCTTTTTCTCTCTGTATCCCCAGTGCCTTTTACATAGTAGGTATTTAATTTTTCTTTGAATGAATGAATCTAGAGGCAGCCTCTTGTAGGAGGCATAACAACACAAAAGCATTTATTAAGCTGTGCTAAGCCTTATTTAATAGAATAGTAGCCAGACATTTATTAAACATAACATTTTTCTAGGAACTGGGGAAGATGCAGGTTTAACTAAAACATGATCTGTAGCTTCATGGGGCATGTGAACTAGGACCGAGGTTAGAGGTCCATATTTTCTACTTTGTAACTTTCAGGTTTTGGTTGTCACTTCACTTCTCTGTGTTATAGCCCTGGTGTGATCGATCTTAAAGGTTGGGATAGTGATCAGATGAGTTTCCATGTCTTGTATGTGAGTTGTTGAGATGGGTTGAACTTGTTACAAAGGACAAAGAGAGTTCTCTTGTTCCATTCTAACTGCCTCCTCACCATCTCAGTCCCACTAGGAGCCTTTTCATGTTGCAGTGTAGTCCGTGTTGAATAATGGTTGTTTGAATGACAGGATGTGATTGACTAAAATTCACTTTATGGTTAGCTTTGTATCAGTGGCTTTGCCCTACTGAGAGATCTTTACCTGTTAAGATTGAGAGGTAGTTCACTTAGTCATGGAAACATGCTGTATTTGTAGAATTCTTTTAGTTTGTCTTTAAATAGTGGTTTTATTTATTGGTTTGGTCTGGCCCTATGTTTCATCTGTTTAGTAGAAACTCTCTCCTTGGCTTTGGCATCTCTCAGTGATTTACAGTCTTAGTGTTTCCAGGGCCAAAGAGATATTAAAAGTGCCTTGCTCGGGGTCAGCTAATCTGAACCCAGGGCTTTCTAGCCCGTTCTCCACTGCTTCTCTGTATAACTTACATTTTCAAATACCCTAATGACTCTGTCATATAATTGAAGTGGATCCCATGCCATATTGATGACAACCCATTCAGGCCTGCCCATCCTGAACATATTCTCCATGGCATCTGGTAAGTTCAGTACAAGGGGTCCACCCAGCATAGTGGACCGTTTATTTTGACTTCCCGCTGGGATCCATGAAATCCATGAGCCATCTGCCATATATGTTCTCTCCTCACCCCATAACCAGTCCATCTTCTTTTTCTTCACACATTTGCTGTTCTTGTTGTCCTTTAGTCGTGTCTGCCTGTAACCCCATTTGGGGTTTTCTTGGCAAAGATGTTGGAGTGCTTTCTCATTTCCTTTCCTAGCTCATTTTACAAATGAAGAAACTGAGGCAAGCAAGGTTGAGTCACTTGCCCACTGTCAGACTGCCAATGAATATCTGGGGTTAGATTTGAACTCAGGTCTTTCTGAAAGCAGGCCCTGTGCTCTACCCACTGCATCACCTACCTGGCCTCTTCACATATTGTTGGATGCCATTCTTTATTCTAGTTGCTCTTCATAGTTTCTTATTTGTTAAGGTCTTGTCCACACCCACCATGTGCATCTTCTAAGTAATACCTAATTTCATCACCTCCACTTATTTATATTGGGCCCTATTGTAGGACTTAGTACATAGGTAGTAGATACTTGTTGATTGATGGAGTGATTAAGCTGCTTCAGTTCTGCTTAGCTTTGTTTTCTGTGTAGTGGGCAAGGTGCTCGCTTGGCAATGTGACTTTTACCAAGCTTAGGCTATGGTAATGCCGCCCTCCTTGCTTTGATGTGGTGCCAAGGCTCATTTTAGCATGTGTTTTATAACATTTATTACTCTCGTTTGGTGGTCTCATCAGTTTCCATGGAATTAATTATCATCTCTGTGTTAAATGACTCTGAATCTATATATCCAACCCTATACATTCTCCAGAGACCCATTCCCACTGCCTGATGAATATTTCAAATTGGCTATCCCATAGACATCTTAGCTCAGTATATTAAAAAATTCACTTAGACCTACCCCTTTTTGAAGTTTCATACATATACACAATATATGTATATATGTATGTGTGTATGTGTCTGTATATACATCTGTGTGTGTGTGTGTGTGTGTGTGTGTGTGTGTGTATCAAGGGCACTGCTATCCTTCTAGCCATCCAGGCTTTGAAACTCAGGGTCATCCTTGACACCTCACATTTTTTCATTAAGCACCTTTTGTATACTAAGCTCTGGGGGAACAAATAAAGGCAAAATTCGGTCCATGCCTTCAAGGAGCTTACAGGAGGAAGGCTTCACTCAGAAGCTGAGGTGAAAGGAAAGAGAATGTTTCTACCTCCACGGGATCTTTTCCCTTGCCTTTACTACATACTTTACTCATACAACCAGGCATCCTACTGCAGGCCAGGATCCCTCTGGCCTGGACAATTGCAGAAGCCTCCTGAGTGGTCTCTCTTTACTCCAGGTGCTAGTTATTTTTCTAAAGCACAAGTTTGATTTTATTGTCCCCCTTATTTAACAAACAAGTAGTTCCCTATTATCTTTGGGTTTATATAGAAACCCTTCTTGACATTTAGGATTAAATAAAAATCTAGCCCCAACCAACTGTATTAGTCATTACACTCTTCCCCTCCCACCATGCTGGCCTTTTTGCTCTTCCTTATACTAGACACTCATATCGTCCATTTCCTTTTTATATTGTTTGGCTTTTGGGCCTGGAATGCCCTCCCTTCCTTCTCTGCTTCTTGGAACCTTTGATGTCCTTCAGGTTCCAATTAGAGCTCTCCTTTCTCCCTTAGAATATTCCCCCCACACCATCTCACCTCCTCCGGCTGCTAGAGTCTTAACCTTCCAGGTTATCTCCTATCTGTTTTGTTTGTGTTTTGTGTATATCTATCTATCTATAAATGCCCATGTTCCCTCCCCCTTAAAATGTAAGCTCCTTTGAGGCCAGGACTGTTTGACTTTAGAATTTGTGCTCTCTAGTCTTGTGACTGAAACTGAGGGGATAATTAATGGTTGCAGAATAATTCATTCATTGATATGTAAATGTCAGAGAGCTGAGATTAGGGTTTCCTGGTGGCTATCCTCCTAGGGTGCAAAATGCAGTTGGGGGACATGTTGATACACTAATACTTCCCAGTCATAATTCTATCAGTATGGATACTCCTTTCACACCTCAGTAGAGGGGCTTCATGAATTACTGGGACCAAAAAGACAAATTGTTAGTTTATGACCAGCATTCTTATGATGGAGTTACCCAAACTTAACTAGAATGGTCCTTGGATACCAGATACTCTCTCTTTAACAGGGCTCTACTTAAAAGCCTTTTCAGCTTTGTGGGACCAGAAAAAAAAAAAAAAAAAACTTGGGTTCTATTTAAAGGTTCTGGCCATGAAGAGCCCAGCATTAACTTCATGCCACAATGAGGCATCAGAGAAGGACTTGAACATTAATTTTAAAAATGTACACAATCTAATGCCAGAAAAATCTCCCAGCATGCTGCATAATATTTACTTTGTGATGCATTGTATAGGACTGGACCTAGAATCAAAAAGACCTGAATTCAAATGAAATACTTATTCTAATACTTACTTGCCCTGTGACTCTGAACAAGTCACTTAACTTCTCTACCTGCCTCAGTTCCTCAGTCTGTAGGATAAGCATAATAATAGCACCTACCTCCCAGGTTTGTTAACAGATATAAATTAGATAATATTTGTAAAGTGCTTTGAAAACTTTAAAGTGCAATATAAATGTCCACATTGTTATAAGTCAGATTGTGTGTGTATGTCCAGAATCCAGTGGTGAATAGAAATGTATGATGTGAGGGGAGGGCGGGGGGAAGCAGAGATAGAATTTTCGTATGTGCCTCATTTGCACAAATGTTGCCTTATCACACTTTGAATAATAGTTCTATTGCCTTTAGTCGTTAGTGCCATTTTTGTTTAATTTTTTAAGCTGTCTCCTTGTTTAAAAAGGTCTTTAATACTTACTCTGAATTTATGAGAGAAGGCTGGTAATTTTAGCGTAGATTATTTGCCTGTGGTTCACCCAGTATTTGGAAAGTACTATCACAGCTCCCTAAGTAATTTGAGATTTGAAAATTAATGCATGAATTGAAAGTTTCCAAACAAATAAGACTACATATTTCAAATTGAAATCTGTTGTGTTTTTAAACAAAACAAACAAAAAAGGACCCAAACAATTAAACTGGGGAATTTGATGTTTAGAATAGGAATAACAACTTGCTTTAGTGGTGTGACTATAGGAAGGCATATTTTTATGCATAAGGGATGTCTGTCATAAGCATTGATGTCCCTTTGAGACCATAGTGAAAGGGTTAAACAATTCTGGGGACAGTGATGATAATGATGGTAAAATTGTGACAAATTGCATTTCTGTAGTTCTTTACAGTTTTGTTTACAACTACGTGAAACAGGTAATCTTTGTTATGGGGGCAGCTAGATGGTTTAATGCCTAGAATCAGGAAGGCCTAAGTTCACTTCCAGTGCCAGACACTTACTAGCTGGGTGGGTCATTTAACCTCTGCCTGCCACAGTTTCCTCAGTTGTAAAATGGGGATGATAATAATAGCACCTGCCCTCCAGGGTTAACCAAGTGAGGTAATATTTGTAAAGCTCTTTATAAACCTTAAAGCGCTTTGTAAATATTCCCTGTTTCATTATTATTATTCTCATCTTAAACATTAGGAAACTAGATACTTGGGAAGGTTAGGAGTTACCTAGGTCATGGGCTAGATAAGAGGTGGAGCCTCCAGTTCAGGTTTTCTGCCATCCAAGTCCATTTTTCTTTCCATTACCCTGTATTGCCCCCATCATCCCATATACAGTGTCATTAACATCTTTGTACAGTTATAAAACTATGAAAGCTTAAATACTGCACTAAGACTTTGGGGACATTCTGTATTTAACCAAACAGCCTCATTCAGAAAAATTTAATCCCACCATTGTAAAGTAGTTCATGCTGTTCATTGAGAGACAATTTTTATTTTATATGCTTGAAGTTCTAAGTTATGTGTTCTGTGAAATGATATGAGAAACACAAGTTTTTAAGGATCAAAATGAAAAACATGGCACATAGTCTTCCCTAGGTATGATTTCTTCCCATCCCCACCTAATCTGCTAAATTTTTTTTTCATAACAGTTTTTGTTTCCTTTACAAGTGTTCTAAGACAAATGTTAATCTTACTACAACAGTTTTTTAAAATGGAGTGAATTCTCTGGTTTAAAGTACTTGGGGAAGAGCAAAGGTTATGTAATTTAACTTTTTTTTTCTCCTCACTAAATCAGTAAATATTTACAAATGACCTTATCTGAATACCTTGGGTACATTGGGTCACTTGGAAGCATGCAGTTAATGTAGTGACCACCATGCAGGACTGCTGCCAGGTTTCCTGTGTGTCTAAGAATTTTATGGGGAGAAAAAAAATCCTTTTTAAAATTGTTCACACAAATTTCTGTCAGTGATTCATGTTGAACTTGAAAGCAAATCATTGGGCTCTCATAGAACAGTTGAGAAAAATCTACATTTTTAGATTGGCCTCTGAAGATACAATTCTTAAGGGCACATTGCTGTGTACTAAAGAATAATATTGGATTTTGGCTTGGGCTTAGAGAGACTGCCTACATTCTTGTGTTTGTTAGGGAAGGGTAATTCCAGAGACTGTTGGTTAAGGAATCAGAGTGGCACTCCAAGCTGAAACTTTTGTTCTCTTATGAACAAACTGAAGAAATCAAGCTAATTAATTTTCTTTTGTGGTGAAATGGTTCTGATGTCATGTGGCTGAAGGACTAACTCCTTTCATTTTAAGGAAGAAAGCAATTGCTAGGATGTTCTAGCCTGTTTCTTTTTCCTGTTTTCTTTTCCTTCTCATTTAACTTACTTTTAGAGAGAATGTATGGGTCTTCAAAGTTGCCAGTGAAATATAGCGAAGCTCCTTTGTATTTTCCTTTGGTGGGTGAGGTATGAAGATTACAATAATATTATTCTAACAATATAATGTGGTAACAATAGCTATGCAGTTTCCAGTCAGTTTTAAATAACAAGATTGAATTCAATTCTGATAGAGTAATGCTGTCAGTCAACAAATAAAAAGCTGATGCCTTTTAAAAATATATGCTGCTCTAACTACATACTTCAGCCAATTTACCTTTTCTCTTTCATTTCTCTTTGCAGAGTATTGGAAAAGGGTCTTTGTGGTGTATAGACCCAGAATATAGACAAAATCTCATACAGGCCTTGAAAAAGACTCCCTATCACCCATATTCACATGTGTTTAATACACCTCCCACATCTCCTCAGTCATATCAAAGGTAAGAAAAACAAACTTTTTTTTAATCTTATAATTTGCTTTCTACTGTTTTTGCTTTTTCTTTTCTACTTAAAAACTACTATAATAGTAAAAATACTATGGATCTTTAAAAAGTATAACTGCAGGTAAGCAAAACAGGTAGTAAAAGTTAAGTTATTGAATAAATCTTACCCCTTTCATCTCTTCTGGGGTGGAGGTAGGTTTATCCAAATAGCGGCCGCATAATTTGTGAAGCAAATCTTTCCACATAGTAAAAGTTACTTGAGAAGAAATACCTTGCAAGATTGGTTTGTCAGATTTTGTTAGGTTGAAAGAACAAGACTGAGAGAAGAAGGTGAATTCAGCTTAATTAGCCCGACTGTAGTTTTCTCAGCTATGAACTGCAGGCCTTCACGCCATTGCCCTTAAATCCAGTCTCCATGTTAACCGTAGTCTTGAGAAATAATTTTGTTGTGGTTACTCAGTGTATGTATTTGTCTCTTCAAGGTGAACGGCAGAGAACAATGAAGGCTTTTATTTTCTTTCTCACGTACCTATTTGTTATGGGACTATTAGATCAAGGAGGTCATTTTTTAAAAAGATATAATTTGAGAGGAGGAAAAGCATTCTGACTTTTTTTTAAGTACTGAATTAACAGGTTTGAAAAACAATGTAGTTAAAAAAAAACCTTCAGTGTAAAAAATGGTGTTTGGGTTTGAAATGCCTTTTTGTCTCCTGTGCCTACTGAAATGTTTGTACCAAAGCTACAATTAAGAGAAATGATCTTTTGATAGCTACTCCATGTCACTCATGAACTATGTAGATTAATAAGTCAATTTCAGTAGTTGATTTCTTTTTTTTTACAGTGTACCTGTTTACCAAATTCTTTCACAAGTCTAATATTCTGTAAGAAGTGAGCACAAAGTCAGCTTTTCAAATAACATTAATGAAGTTCTTGGGCATCTCAGTTGAGAAGCATTCCATCACATGCCTAGACAATCAATCTTTAGCAAGAGACTGGGAAGAACAGCTGGGCTTTCGGGGAAGACTGCTGTACGTCTGCCCTTGCTAGACGATTAGCGTGATGGTAACCATAGCAACTAGAACATCTCCATAGCAACACATAGCTGAGACAGGTGCAGTTGCATCACAAGACTGTTTGTTGCCTGGCAAAAGGACAGGCCATTAGTACTCAGATATACGCTGTTGCCTTGGTAACAAATAACCCTACATAGCAACTACAGTTGGCTTGAAGGGTAAAAAAAAAATGTTGTACCTGCTTTTGTCTGTTTTCATAAAAATCAGTGGAAGCACACCTTCTAGGAAATGACAAGTTAAGGTTATTGGAATCTTTTGGTTGACTCTGGACTGTTAGTGTATATCTTTCCTCTGCTTACCATTCTCTAGGTGTTCCCCTCAACCCCCCACTCTCTCTCCCCAGTTTACCTCTGAGAGGCGGTTACCATTCTGTCTGCTCCTAGAAAGTTATTAGGAACATAAGAATTGCCACACAGGGTTAGAGCCATGGTCCATTTAGCCCAGGATTCTGTTGCCAACAGCGGCCCCAAGGGGAACTCAGTAATTATTCAATAAATTGAAAGATTATGGTGCAGCTCTGGGATTGCAAGAGCAGAGCCGATATTTAGATGAGTCTCTCTCTAAGCTGGTATAAGCCTAATGGCTTTATTTGATCATTAATGTACTTGTAAACTCTGGAAATAGCACATAATGGGCTAAATTTTTTTAGGGAGCCTTTGTTATATTGGGCATAATATGAGCATAAATACTTGGATAAAGAAAAGTTTGTGTAATAAAAAGATAAATTTTGAAAAATAACTTCTCAGTTACTTCTCACCTGGGCTAATTGAAAGGATGCTGTCTCTTTCTGCTCTATCTTATTCCATTTGGGGGGGGGGAAAGAACAAGAACCTTCCAAATGTGAAAGCTTAAGAGGATGCCTGTGAAGGATTATGTTATTGAAGAAAAAGCAGTAGTCTCAGAGTCTTTTGATTCTGCATTCAAGTCCCAACTTTGGGAGTTACTAACCTTGTAATAGTGGAAGGTGATATAAGCCCTCTGTTCTGTAGTTTGTTATGCTCTAAAAGGAGGTTATAATATATTCCTTACCTCTCAGAGCTGTGAAGAAAGCACTTTGTGTAACTTGTAAAACATTTTATAAAATGATATTGTTGTGTCTTTGGTGGCATTAGATTTGGGGTCAGAGAAATTTGGTTCTTATGCTGCCTCTGACATCTCTCTATGTGACCTTGAACAAATTTTAACCTCTTTGACCCTGTTTTCTTTTATGGTAAATAGAGGTGTTTGGATTAATTGAGTTCTATGGTTCCTTTCATTACTAAAGCCATGATTCTATTAGCTTAGCAAACCTTAAAGCACTGTATGTCAGTAACAGTTTTTATCAATATTATTATCAAGTATTTGTAGTGGAGCAGATAGTTGACCAAGATCCAGGGAGATGATGGTTCAGATCTTGCCTATGAAATATTCTCTCTGTATCCCTTAATCTCTTTGTTTCCTAATCTGGACCACTCTTTTGGACTTAATTGCAAAGAAAGTACTAACTAACCTGTACTCAGTTGGTTTTCCCATCTTATCCCAATATCACTGAAATCACAGATTCAATACCTGTCCTTCATCATCATCACCATCATCACCATCATCGCCATCCACTATGTACCACCATTATCATCTACCATCACCATTCCCACCATCTGTACTTTTGTAGATCTTAAGGTTCTAGGCCTACTTTGAATCCCATATGCTTGGTAGGGCAGAAAATGGTCTTTGTTCCTTTAATCTCAGCTTTGAAAATTAGGCATTCTCTTTTTCCTTCATTTCAGTATTTTATCTCCTGCACATTGTAGTGCATGGAATGTAGAGGATTTAATAAAAGTCCATAAACGTAGTGGCTTAAAATTTTATATGCTTTAGTTGTGAAGCTTAGAGTTCACTTCTAAGCCACTGAATAGTGTCCTGGTGGACTGTGTGGGTATCAAGTGGGTTATTCCTTAAGCAGAGATGGAAAAAGACCCTGTTAGATGATAAGCACTTGGGGAAACACTAGCATGATTTGTGTGGATCTGTTGTGAGGATCCAGTAACCTTGAGTTGCTTGAAGATGGTAACTACCGTGTTTCCCTGATAATAAGACCTATCCCGAAAATAAGCCCTCCCCTTACTGTGTAAGATTCCTCTAAAATAAGCCCTCCCCAGAAAATAAGCCCTATTGAGATTGCTACTGTAGTGAAGGTGATCCCCTGCACTACACGCTACATTACGGTACCCTCTCTATGCACCGTCCCCCCCCCCCCCCCCGGGTGAAATGCACGCCACGCTCCGAGCTGCATCCAGTCAGAGCTGCAGCAGTGAGCGCGTCATCCTGTTCTTCCCCAGTGATTTGCTTATTGAATAAAGGTACATTTTTTTGTTCACATTTACCTGTTTATTAAAATTGCTGTCAGTGTTCATTAAAATAAGCCCTCCCCTGAAAATAAGCCCTCTGGTGTTTTTCTGTCCAAAAATTTAATAAGACAGTGTCTTATTATCGGGGAAACACGGTAGGAGGATGGTGAAGAAGGTGATGTAGTATGTGGTGCTATTTTTGTTGCTACTTTGAAGGTATATCTCGCAAATTGTGCTCTTTACTCAGCCACTGGTGGCCAAGCTCTTGGGTAGAAAGAGAAGCAGTATGAAAAACTTCCCTAGAATCGGGTCTGGTCCATCTTCTCCTCCCATCTCTTTGTATTCTCACAGACATGGGATACTCTCCCTCTTCACGTCTACCTCTTAAAAACCCAGTCTTCCTCCAAAGTTCAGCTCTGGTACTATCTCCTGCAAAAAGCCTTCCATGAGCCCCATAAGTTGTCAATGTTGTCTTCAAACTCAATTTGCTTTGTTCTGTACCAGGGGTTCTTAACTTTTTCTTGTGTCCCAGACTCCTTTGGTAGTCTGGTGAAGTCTATGAACCCCTTCTCAGAATGATGTTTTTAAATGCATAAAATGAAATACCTAAGATCACCAAAGGAAACCAATTATATTGAAAGTTATCAGAATATTAAAAACAAGCTCACAGGTACCCAGTTAAGAACATTTTATTTGTGCCCATGTTGTTTCACCTCCTCCCCCAGTGGAATGTAAGTTCCTTGAGGGCAAGGACTGTTCTGTTTATGTTTTATACATGCTTAATAATAAGCATGTTTGTTGAATTTTTAGGTCAGAAGGTGTTGCTAAAAATGTGACCATAGATCTCCCATATTGTTTTCTTCATACACTTTCTAGGGCACTTAATACTGTGTTTGTTCATTTTGATAGTACATGTGCTAATTTTAAAAAATGAAAATGTGATGCTAAGTGACATAAAAAGCCTTTTCTCAAATAAGCCATTTTGCTGTTAAAAATGTGAGTAATTATTCTTAGAAATTCAAGCAGTCAGATTTTTAAAAATCTTACACACCAAAATAATTATTGGTTAATTGAAAGCAAAATTACTATATCTTGTTGCCAGTGCTTGTCTTGTCTTAATATCTGTCTCTATAGTTGTAAAATACATTTCGAGAAAATGATTACCTCAGTGGGACTGACTCAGTTACTTTCTAATTACTGTTAAAATATTGGGAGGAGGAAGGAGAGAGGTTATCAGCTGCGTCTTGTTTTAATTTCAAAACCATTAGTCTTGAGACTGCCCTTATTTATTTATATTTTTTAGTAATGCTGAAGATCATGTTGCAGGCTCCCAATGGCCTGATCTTCCCAACTCCAGCAGGTTAAGCCCAGTCTGCTTGCCTAAAGGAGCATGAACTTTTGCCAAGAAGCGAATTGGGGTTATGAAGTGATAGAATCTTAATCTGGAAAAGATCTGGAGAAACGAATGGCATGTAGTGTGTAGTATCTGATCTGTCCAGAGGCCAAAATTATCTACCTTGCAAAGGTCTTGATTCCATTATTTTGTAGGTTATTTTGGTGTCAGTTGTTTTAAAATCAATGGTTGGGTTTTTCCCCCTCATCCCCAAGCATTTGGTTATGGTTTTAGAGGTCTCCCTAAAGTTGTATTTTTGCCATTGCTGTTGTTGTTTTCCTCTGTGTATTACATCATTGTACTACTTTGTACCTTTCTGTATGTTTCAAGTTGTAGGTGTGTGTGTGTATCTGTCTGTCTGTGACACCTTAGCTAATATCCTGATACAAGTCTTTTGGTTTTTCAGTCTCATGAGCTGAGTAAATCCAGATGACTAGAGAAGTTCCAGCATTGAACATTATGATGCTGGTGAAATTGTTCTGCCTTAAACCCAAAATTGAATTCCTACATGGCCATTGACATCTGGAAGGAATATCATGTTTGCAGCCTTCTGTGACCTGTTGTATGGGAAGGGATGAAAGTAGAGAGTGGAATGTGTTCTGACCTGAGGCCTCCCAATGAATTTCACAGGGCAGGTTTGCCAGTCTTAGGCTATTTCAAGGATCATTCTTTATCACCAAATTCCTAGCAATATCCTCAACTTAATTTCATGTTACAGTCAGTGTAGTATGATGGAAAAACACTTGAAAGACTTGGAGTCAGAAGGCCTGATTCAACTCACAGCTCTATCATTTTCTGTAATTATTTTAACCTCAGTTTCCTCCTCTGTAAAATGCTGATAATAATAGTTATACTTCTTGTCTTACATGGGTGTTAGAAGTAAGGATTAAATGAGATCATATACGTTAAATGTTTCCTGATAGTGAAGCATTTTCATACATTGTTGTTCATAACACCCATCCTGGGAGCAGAATGACATGGAATCCCCACTTCCTCTGAAGAATCCCATCTGTGTGAATCTGTTCAAATCACTCAACCTCTCATAGATTTAGGCTACCAGTTATCAAACTTTTTGGTCTCAGGTTTCCTTTACACTCTTAAAAAATTATTGAGTATTACAAAGAACTTTTGTTCATCTGGGTTATATCTATTGGTACCTATTGTGTTAGAAATTAAAATTTATATATATTTTTGTCATTCAGTCATTTTAGTTGTATTCAACTCTTCATGACCCCATTTGGCGTTTTCTTGGCAAAGACTTAAAAAAAATTAGGAATATTTATTAATTCATTTAAAATAATAATAAACCCATTATGTTAACATAACTACCATTTTAATGAAAAACAGCTATTTTCCAAAACAAAAAAGACTGATATTTTATACATGTTTTTTATAAATTTTATAAATCTCTTTAATGTCTGGTTTAATATAAGACAGCTGGATTCTCCTATCTGCTTTTGTGTTCATTCTGTTGTGCTGTTATTTTGGTTGAAGTATATGAAGAAAGTCTGGGATCACACAGTTCATAGTTGGAAAAGGGGAGAGTATTTTAATTGGCAAGTAATATCTTAACATTATTATGAAAATAGTTTTGGCCCCCTAAAAGGGTTTTGGGAACCCCAGGGGTCTTCAGACTGTACTTTGAAAAGCCCTGCTCTAATTTTGTAGGTGGTAGACAAGGTGCCAGTTTGCATTGTTAGTGGGAGTTTCCTCTCCTGGGGGTAACGTGGGATGAGTCTTTAGTCTTTTTTCTTCTTAGATCCTCTCCTAACTTGAGGAACTGCTTAACATTATAGATTCAGTGCAACTGGAAGAGCCCTCAGAGGTCATGTAGTTCAACTCCCTTCTTGTACAGATGAAGAAACTGAGACCCATTGATGATTAAGAGGCCAAAGTCATGGGGTGGCCAGGTAGCACAGAGAGTAAGAGCACCGGCTCCAGTGTTGAGAAGACCTGGAGATCGAATCCCGGGCTCAGACACTTAGCACCCACCCAGAAACACCTGGCCACGTAACCTTGAGCAAGTTACTTAACCCCAATTGCTTAGGGTGGCCAGGTGGCTCGGCGAGTAAGAGCACCGGCTCCAGTGTCGGGATGACCTGGATCAAATCCGGGCTCAGATACTCAGCACCACACCCAGAAATAATAACTGGCCGTGTAACCTTGAGCAAGTTACTTAACCCCAATTGCTTTAAAAAAAAAAAAAAGAGAGGCCAAAGTCACATGGGTTCATAAGTAACAGAACCAGACTACAAACTCAGGTCATCTGATTCCAGTTTTAGTGTTCTTTCAGTGATGCAACACCCCATTTTTTTGTTGATTTGAAAGCAAGTTGTTTGACTAGAGTAGGGAAGAAAAAATGACTTTAGGGAATAATAGATGGGGCTTACTTTTTGATCTGAGCATTCAGAACACTAAAAGTCTAAACAAATCACAAAACAAATCTCTCTGATTCTTTGTAAGTAACTTTGAAAAGAGTGAGTAAGCCTAGACGAGACAAGGGATTTAAAAGTTCAACAGACCACACCAGGTACCTGTGTTTTATCATGGAGACTCTTTTGCTTTGCTTCAAAGGAGGATCATGTGGATTTCTAATGAAGTGAATGGATTTAATATTATGAAATGTTGATCTTTAGAGTCAGCTAGGTAAGTGGCCTTGGAACTGAAGTTGGGAAGAACTGAGTTCAAATCCTGCCTCAGATACTTATTAGCCTGTGATCACCCTGGTCAAGTCACTTAATCTTTCTTTGCCTTATTTTTCTCTTCTGTAAAAGAGAGATAATAACAGTGTCCAAACTTCCAGGGTTGTCATGAGGATCATTGATATATTTGTAAAGTGTTTTGTCAATCTTAAATCACTTTATAAATACCAATTTTTTTATTAGTAGGAATAGGAATGATCGTGGTAGTAGTATAGTGGTGAATGGTAGTAGTAGTAGTGCTAATAATTGTAGGAGAGGTGGTGGTTGGTGGTGGGTATATTGGTGAGAGCAGTAGTGGTAGTGATAGTGGTGGTGGTGGTGGTGGTAGTATGAATTAGTAGACTAAGGGGACTGGTCTGTAAACACAAAGACCTAAAGAGAATGTTACTTTGTGATGCACAGGCACTAATCTCAGAATTTACCCAGCAATTGCAAATTGAACAAAGCTGGGGAGAATGTAGCCCCTTGTTCTCAGACTGAACTTTTAGTAATAAAGGAATATCATGTTAAGTCCAGAATATACATGAGTAGTAGAGCCCGTGAACAGTAGTTATGGCATGAAAAAAGGAAACCTGTCTATGAAAGAGGATTGATGTTCTTTTTTCCCAATCAAGGCACTGTAACATTTTTAGAAATAATCATTTCCTGATTCCTCATATAGCTCAATATTCTGGAGCAGTTTTTATTTAAAGTGCTTTCTGTAGGATCCCCAGGACTAAGAAAAGACTTGGATGTACTAAGTCTTTTTTTTTACATGCGGCTGCTGTTACAATCAATTGACTGAAGGGACACGTTGGCTTATTTCACTTAGGCTTGGAGCTTCATGGCACAGTGACAAGATACTGGGTTTGGAGCCAGGTGACCTGGCTTTGAGTCCCACCTCTGCTACTTATTACCTGAATGATGTTGGATCAAGTCATTTACTTTGCCTCTCTTGGATCTCAGTTTCCTCATCTGTAAAAAAAAAATAAAGGGTTGAACTAGATGATATCAGAGCTCTCTCTTCATGCTTGCAATCTGTGATTCTCATAAAGGAGTCAGTTTGCAAACTTTTTTTACTCAAGGCCGCCTTTACATGCTGAAAAATTATTGAAGACCCTAAAAAGCCTGTACTTATTGGGTTATATCTATTTATGTTTATCATATTGGAAATTTAAAGGAATAAAATTCAAAAATATTTATTAACCTATTTAAGAATAATAAACCTATTACATGTTAACACAAATAACATTTTGTGAAAAATAACTTTTCTAAAACAAAAAATTTAGTGAGAATGGTGGCATTGTTTTACATTTTTTACAAATCTCCTTAATGTCTGGCTTAATAGAAAACAGCTAGATTCTCCTATCTGCATCTGCATTGTATGTTGAACTATGTTACTTTGTTTGAAGTATATCAAGAAAATCTGGTTTTACACAGATATATAGTTAGAAAAAAGAAACACTATTTTAAGAGGCAAATGTCATTTTATGAAAAGAGTTTTGACTTAATGGATACCATGAAAGGATTTCAGCGACTGCCAGGGGTTCATGGACCACACTTTAAGAAGAACTTTTCTAAAAATTATTCTGGTCTTATGCAATGAGATATTATTCTAAGAAACATATATATAAGCAGATTTTGACTCAGCCATAAGAAGAACTTACCAGCAATCCTAGCTGTCCTTTAAGGGAGGGAATAAGAGTTATGAGTGCCTCATTGCCGATCTTCAAGCGGAGGCTGGATGGCTGTTCCACAGGCATAAAGAGGATTTCTACTTCAGGTAGAGATTGGATGGGATGACCACTGAGATCCTTTACAAGTCTGAGATTTTGCTCAAGTTAATGACTGTTTTGGTGCCATCTATTTAGTGGATGCCCAGCAAATGAATTTACTTACTGCTACCATGTTTGACTGAAAACCAGCTGAATGAATTAACTTGCAAAAAATAACAATATTAGTGATGCTTCACTGTTGGGAGTTCTAGTTTCCAGGGTGGTGGAAACAGTATATATGTACAAAGAGAAAGTTTATTAAGAATACATTTTCATCTTCTGTACAACAGCACTTGGCACCTGACACTTAATAAATTCTTGTTGATTGATCGTATGCTCTGTTCTAAGGTTTAAGAATTTGTGGGGAATATTGCCATTTTTCCTGTGTTTTCTCTTTCTCTCCTTATCTCTCTTCCTCTCTCCCTCTCCCTCTGTCTCTTTTCCCCTCTCCCTGTCTCACTGTCATCTCTGCAATGAAATGTCCATAGATGAACATCTGTGGAGAAATGTTGACATTTTAAAAAAATGCATGTGCATAAAACTTAATGTTTCTATGCTACCATGATATTTATACAGCATATAGATATATATGGAAAATCTTAGCTGATGAAGATTCTACCTAAAAATTTACCTTTATGAAAAACATTCACATTAATTAATTAATTAAACATTTATTAAGCATCTACTATGTGCCATGCATACACTGTGCTAAACACAATACACTAAACTCTTCACTCCAGTATGTTTGGAAGTGGAGTATAGTGGCATCTATCATATGAGTTGATCAACAAGCATTTATTAAATGTATATCATATACCAGTCACCTAAATAGGAACTAGGGATGCAGAAATAAAACATAAGGTGGTTCTTATGCTTAATTAGCTATATGGAATTGAGGGGGACAACAGGTACATGTTATTTTGTCCTTCATACTTGAAGAGTACTGAAATGACATCACTATGTTGGGGTCAATGTACAGTGTTTCTGACTGACTGATCAGACTAGTGTGAGTTCAGAAGGTTCTACCACAAGTTGGGCACAAATAGTCCCTATGAATATTTGGAGTGGAAATGTCTCTCAGTTTGTGCATCTCAAATTTCTTTGTAGCTACTACAATTCTGCTTTTTAGAGCACAGTTCCTTTTTTGATGCAAGCACACCATGTTGGGTGGTGCTGTTTAAGTGTCTCCTATTTCTCTTAATTCCAAAGTTCTTTAGAGAGACCTTGATATGATTGATTATACAAATAGTTTTCCTAATATCGAACCATTCTTGCATTCCTGGAATAAATCCTACCTGATCAAAGTGTATTTTTTTTTTTGGTGATAAGTTGCTGTAGTCTTTTTGCTACTATTAGAGAGACCTTGAGAGTGTCATTGTATTGCTTCTTCTGACTGCTGTGTGACCCCTTACCTTGTGTGATTTCTCCATAAAATAGTCTTTTTGTCCTCTTTTTTATTTTTTAGTTTACATCATTCATTTCCACAAGATTTTGAGTTACAAATTTTCTCCCCAATTTTCCCTAGCCACTACCCCAAAACAGTGTTCCCACTGAATATCCCATCCCTCATCATTCTGTTCTCTCCCATATCTTCCCCCAATCTCCCTTTGACTTTCCAGTAGGGCACAGAGGATCTCTATGCCCCAGTGACTGTATATCTCATTTCCCAGTTACATGTAAAATATTAATAATAATATGTATATATATTTTTAAACATTTGATTTTAAAACTTTGGATTCCAGATTCTTTCCCTTTCTTCCTTGCCACCCACCTCTCTGGGAAGATAAGCAATTCATTATAGGTTGTAAATGAGCAGCTATGCAAAACATTTCCATAGTGGAAATATTGTGGAAGACTGACTATATTTCCCTCTATTCTACCCCCCAATTGTTCTATTCTCTACTTTGATCCTTTCCCTTTTCAAAAGTGGGTACTTCCAACTCCAACTCCCCCCCCCCCCCAAGCTTTCCCTCCCTTCCATTATCCCCTTCCTCTTCACCTTCTCCTCTACTCTCCTGTAGGGTGAGATACCCTGTTTAGTGTGTATGTCATTCCCTCCCTAAGCCAAATTCAATGACAATGGTTGACTCATTCCCTTTTGCCTTCCTCTTCTTCCCCTCCATTGTAACCATTTTCCCTTGCCTCTTCTCTATGAGATAGTTTACCCCCATTCTGTCTCCCCATCTCCTCTCATTGTATTCCTCTCTCACCTCTTAATTTCCCCTTTTAAGTATCATCCCTTCCTATTCAATTGGTCCTGTGCCCTCTGTCTATGTATACCTGTAGATACATATACACACACTCACATATGTATTCATACGCCCATATACCCTCCTATATAGACATATATATGTATGTATACATATGCACATATACACATTTCTATTCCCTTCAACTATTCTCATACTGAGAAAAGTTTCATAAGTTACAGTTATTGTTTTTCCATATAGGAATATAAGTAGTTCAGCTATCATAAGTTCCTTATAATTTCTTTTCCCTGTTTACTTTCTCAAGCTTCTCTTGCTTCTTGTATCTGAATGTCAGATTTTCTATTCAACTGTGGTTTTTTCAGCAAGAATGCTTAAAAGTCCTCTATTCCACTGAATGACCATATTTTCCCCTGGAACATGATACCCAGTTTTGCTGGGTAGGTGATTCTTCTTTTTAATCCTAGCTCCTTTGCCCTCTGGAATATCATATCATAACCCTTCGATCCCTGAGTGTAGAAGCTGCCAGATCCTGGGTTATCCTGATTGTGCTTCCACAATATTGAAATTGTTTCTTCCTGGCTGCTTGTAATATTCTCTCCTTGATCTGGGAACTCTGGAACCTGGCTATAATATTCCTAGGAGTTTTCTTTTTGGGATCTTTTTCAGGAGGTGATTGGTAGACTCTTTCAACTGCTATTCTGCCCTCTGGTTCTAAAACATCAGGGCAATTTTCCTTGAGAATTTCTTGAAGGATGATTTCTAGGTTTTTTTCTTTGATCATGGCTTTCAGGTGGTCCAATAATTTTTAAATTATCTCTCCCGTATCTGTTTTCCAGGTCAGTGGTTTTTCCAATGAGATATTGCCTTCTATTTTTTCATTTGTTTGGATCTGTTTAATAGTATCTTTTTCTCATAAAGTCACTAGCTTTCATTTGCTCCAATCTAATTTTGAAGGAATGATTCTCTTCAGTGAGCTTTTAAGATTCTTTTCCATCTGGCAAATGTGGCTTTTTAAGGCATTCTTCTCCTCATTGCCTGTTTTAACCTCTTTTGCCTTCTGAGTTAGTCCATTTTTTAAGCTGTTATTTTCTTTAGTCAGGTTGTTGACCCTCATTTCATAATTTTCTGGCATTGTTCTCATTTCTCTTCCCAATTTTTCTTCTGCTTCTCTTACTTGATTTCCAAAATCCTTTTTAAGCTCCTCTATGGCCTGTAACCAACTCATATTTTTCTTGGAAACTTTTGGTGCAGGAGTTCTGACTTCACTGTCTTCCTCCTGTTCCATGCTTTGATCCTTTTTGTCCCCAAAATAGGAGTGTAAAGTTGGATTGCTCTGTTTGCTTTGCTTCCTTTGCCCGCTCATGTTGCCACTCAATTACTTGACTTTTGGGCTTCTTGCTACAGTAGAACTCTGCTACCAGAAACGGGAGCTTTATCCCAAACACTGGGGTTTTTGCAGTTGCCAAAGGTTATTAGTTGGGTGCCCATAAAAGCGTCTTATAGGCAAATGTACGTTTGGCATTCGAACAGTGTGGCTAAGCCATAAGAGTTGTGCTTTCTGCAACAGAGTTTGAATGCTTGGCAGTTCAGCTTGAGAAAGGACCTCAGTGGCCAGAAGATCACCTTGTGCCAGGTGACCTTCAGAACATGTCATAAGTATATTCTGAATATACACAAACCAAATACAAGGTTGTTGGGGAGAGGGGACACGAACAAAGGACATGCGTTTAGGAAAAGTATCATCTTGGAAGGTAGTTGGTTCCTGAGCTGTATCTTGAAGGAAGTGAGGGATTCTGTGATGTGGAGGAGATGGGAAATGAAGTCTCCTGTGTGAGGGAACAGAGAAGTCCTATCTGGCTGGACTGTAGAATGTGGGAAAGATCATAATATATGCTGGAAAGATAGGTAGCAGCCATGTTTTGAAAGCCACCTGGAGGATTTTGTATTTTATCTTAGAGGTAGAGAAAAGCTATTGTCACTGGAGTAGAGTAGTGATGTGAGTGTGCGGGAATGTCATATAAACCTAAAAAAACAATTTTCTTTTCTAAAACTTTATTTATTTTTAGCTTTCAAAATTCACTTTCATAAGTTTTAAATTTTCTCTGCCTCTCTCCCCTCCCCTAGACAGCATGCAGTTTGATATAGGCTCTACATATACATTCTTTAAAATACCAGTTTTCAAAGAAATAGTATATAATCGTTACATGCTTAATAACCTTAATAACATCGTACCATTATTAATAGGAAACACTCAGTAAATGTTTGTTTAATTGAAGGATTCAAAATCCATTCCATCGTTTTACATTGATCCTTAGAGAAAGTATATAGTGTAGGGCTTTGGGGGGGGGGGGGGGCAGCCAGTTGGTGCAAGTGGATAGAGCACTGGGCCTGAGACTGAGACCAACTGAATTTCCTGAGTTCAAATCCAGCCATAGACACATATTAGCTGTGTGATGCTGGGCAAGTAATTTAACCCTGTTTGTCCTCATTTTCTCATTTGTAAAATGTACTGGAGAAGAAAATGATAAACCACTCTAATATCATTACCAAAAGAAACACACAAAAACCTAAATAGGGTCATTGAAAAGTCAGAAGTGATAGAAAACCAGTGAACATCAATAGGGCTTTAGTGCCAGCTACTGTTTGCCTTGAATTAGTTGTGTGACCATAGCCAAATCACTTCTCCTTTCCAGGTGTTAGTTTACACATTTGTAAAAGGAGTTAGTAATTGATTCCTTTAGGCCCCTTTAGTTCTAAAATTAGGGTGGTGTTTTTTTTTTTAATTAAAAAAATTGTAAGTTAATTTAGATGCAACATTGTATGGAAAAAACATAGAACTCTTAGAGTCAGAGGACCTGGTTTTGAGTCCCAGCTCTGTAAAGTCATGGAAATATCCATCTATCTATCTATCTATGCTTTTTTTTCTTTTTCTTTTTTTTTTGGAGTGGGGAAGGTAGGGCAGTTGGGGATTAAGCGACTTGCCCAAGGTCACATGGCTAGTTTTTGTGTTAAGTGTCTGAGGAAGGATTTGAACTCAGTTTCTCCTGACTCCAGGGCCAGTGCTCTATTTAATTATGCCAACTAGTTGCCCCTAGTCTTGGTAATATTTATATCTTCTATCCCATGGAGTTATGGTGAAGAAAACATTTTTCTGTGATTATAACTTATGTGAACCTCCAGTTACTTATCTGTAAAAATGGGGATAAGTAGTGTTTGTCCTGTTGACTTCATAGGGTTATTTTAAGGAAAGTACTTTGTAAGGTATAAAGTTGTATATAAATATGCACTGGTAATTTGGAACTGTGCCCAAAGGGCAATCAAATGGCGCATACTTCGATCCAACAATACCACTACTTATGTCTGTATCCCAAAGAGATCATTAAAAAAGGAGAAGAACCTACATCTACAAAAATATTTATGGAAGCTCTTTTGTGGTGGCAAAGAATTAGAGATTGAGGGAATGCCCATCAAGTGAGGAATGGCTGAACAAGTCATGTTCTATGAATGTAATGCAATACTGTTGTGTCACAGGAAATGACGAGCAGGTGTATTTCAGAAAACACATGGGAAAACTTGCCTGAACTGATGCTGAGTGAAATGAGCAAAGCTAGGAGAATATTGTACACAATCATCAACATTGTGTGACGATCAACTATGCTAGATTTTTACACTTCTCAGCAGTACAATAAACCAAGGCAATTCCAAGACTCATGATGTAAAATGCTATCCACATCAGAACTATGATATGAGAATGCAGATCAAAGCATACTGTTTTCATGTTTTTTTTAAATTCTTTTTTGTGCTTTTTCCTTTTTGTTTTGATTCTTCTTTCACAACATGACTACTGTGGAAATATGTTTTAAGTTGTTTCCACATGCATAACCTGTATCAGATTGCTTACTGTCTTGGGGAGAGGAAGAAGGGAGGGAGAAAAATTTGGAACTCAAAATCTTATTTAAAAAAATACTTAATCTTTACATGTACTTGGAAAAAATAATATACTGTTTACAAAAAAAAATAAATGTGAACTGGTAGTATTCATAATGGAGATTTCCAATCAGTATCTTCTAGGACTCTGACTTAGAGAGAAAACGGAGCTATTTTGCTTGTGAGTTGAATTGGCTCAGTTGGTCAAAGAACAACTGCAATAGTGGGTAGCCAGATGTCTTGAATGATTTAATTGTACTTTGTCTTGCACATATTTTTTGCTTTCTGAAAAGTGTTGTTTTGCATCTGCAATTCTAAAAAGAAAACATGAAACTTTCCATTGCTGATGTTCTTCCAAGGATTAACACTAAGATTTTTTTTCCTCTCAACAAATGAATTTGGGCAAAGCTTACACATTCAGAAAATTTAAGGGAAAAATCAAATTTCTTACCCTCATTAAAAAAAAAGAAAACCTCATCATTTTAGCTTACTATTTATCACTCCTTGTTTTTATTTGGTTCTCTAGAGCAATTTAATGAGCCGCTAAAAATATGTAATGGCTTCTCCAGTTATTTGGGGCTTTCAGATATTGATGATCTTTGTGAAAAATGGCTTATTTTTGTGCAAACTCAGCAAATATTTTTATTTCAGCCTGTCAGCTGTCATGCACATGTACACTGAGCTAATTCTTAATTTCTTACAATGCCTATGTGGAGGGAAGGTCATCTTTCCAAGAACATGGAAATCAGGTCAAACCTAAATTCGGTCATGGTAAAGTCTATGAGAAATGTGTTGACATTTGATTTTTGTCTTTAAGAGTCATCATTTTGCCAAATGCCTAGTTCTCTTGGTAACCTTGGTAACCTTCTCTAACCTTCTCTTGGTTTAATTTATGCTGCCCTATCAGCCTCTAGATTTATTTAATTTTATTTCATTACTCTTATAATTCTCTCTCTCTCTGTCTCTCATCCTCCTTCTCTTCCCGGACTCTTATTATCATCATCCTTTTCTCCCTTTCCCTCTCTAGTTTTCAGATTAGTATAGTATGTTACTAAATTATCTTTTTTCCTTTCTATTTTACAGATAATGAAACCCAGGTCCACAAAGGTTAAAATAACTTGCCCTAAGGTTTCATAGCTAGTAAGGGACAGACCAGAACCTAAAGTCTACTGATTTTTCACACATTCTTTTTCTTCTTTCAGTACATGTCAATAATACACAAGTCCAGTACGCATAGTATTGCCCATTCTCTCATAATTTTGCAGTAATAACTTGCAGCAATAATATATCCTAACCAAGTCCTACAATAGTATTTTGAAACTCTGCTGTAATGTTTTTTTGAGCCACTTACCTTAGACATATGTGTGTGTGTATGTTAACCAATTGAAACTTATGGAATACTTCCTTTTAGAAAATTATCTTTTCTCCCTAGACTTGAAAGTACACCTTGGCACTGTCAAATGGATCCCTCTGGCACACCCGTCATATCCTTGACGTGTCCTGCCCAGGATATAAGCATCCTGGCCAAATCCCCCTTTTCCATGGTACCTTGTAATAGCTCCTTCCCTGCCCTCTTCTCTGTAAAGCCACCTCTAAGAGCAATACAAAGATACTGGGCTTAGCTGTCCCTGCAGTTGCTTGGCTCTAGGCACAGGCATCACTTTCTCCACAAGTTAAAACAATGGGAAGAGATTCCCCAAAATGCAGCCACCTCTTTACTTCTACTTTTCCCCATCACATGGGTCCTCTGAGCCTTTTATGGGTAAATAGAGTAACCCCATGGGGCTTCTCCTTAACCCATGTTGTCCCATCATTCCCTAATCTCAGCTTACTATTTTGATTCTTTATTATAGTAAAATATCTCTGTAAAGATCTATTTAAATCTTTTATTGGGTGAACTTTGGCTGCCCAAAAATTCATCTCCCATTTATAATGTGGCTTCTGTGGCACTAACTGCCCTCTGGAATGTTGTTTCACTTCAGGTCATGGGTTCATTTAACCAAAATGGAGGTAGCAGTGGAAAAGGCTGTGGATTTGGAATCAGACACCTTGGCTTCTGATTCCAGCTCTGCCACTCACCTCAGATCATTGGATCGTGTATTTAGAGTCATCAGGGGTCTTGAAGGCCATCATCACATGTGTAATGTCCTCATTTTACAGCTGAGAAGCTGAGGTCCAAGAGCTTCGGTCATTTGCAGGGGTCATGGAGCTAGTTAGTAGGAATCTGAGGTGGACTTTTAACTGAGGTCTTCCTGATGCTGAGTCTGGTGTCCTGTCCACCCTGTCCTGCTGCCTCCTCCTAAGCTGTATGATCTTGGGCAAACCACTTTTCTGTTTCTTGTTTCCTCACATGGAGTATGCGTTTGGATCAGATAACCTTTTAGCTCTAAATTTCCGATCCTGTGTGTTGGTAGAATATGCATGTATTGAGCGTCTACACTAGAGTGTGAATGAGATTGGGTACTCAGGTGCTCTAGACCTGGTTCTGACCTCAAACTATATGAAATCTGGCAAGTGAGTGACTTCAGCTGTATAGACCTCAGTTTCCTCTTAGGTAAAATGGAAGTAGTGATTGGTTAGGCTTTTCACTTCTGAGAAAAGCCTTAGGCACTGGTTTTTAGACCTTTGATCCTTAAGAAGATGAATAACACAGTACTGCCAAAGCAAGGCACAGTTAATCTACTTAAAACCTTGTGATGAACAGCAAACAATGATATTTAGCTGATATTAATTCTATTCATTTGGTAGTTACTGAACAACCTTTCTGTGTGGGAACTGCATTCTCTATCCCTACCTTCCACCCCCACCCAAAAACTTTTGGCCTAGTGTACTTGAGTAGAATGTTGTGTGTGTGTGTGTGTGTGTGTGTGTGTGTGTGTGTGTGTGCATGTGTGCGTGCACACACTTACTTTGTTTCCATTCATTAGGCATTTATTAAGTGCCTGCTATATGCTAGGCTCAGAGAATATAGCAATAGAAATGAAAACAATTCCTGTCCTATGAAGATCACACAGCCCATTGTAAAACCATCCCTAGACCTGCCTCATATTTCTTCGCTACTAACAAAAAGTTTGTTAGTACATAGTGATTTAAGGTATGGTAATTAATGTTATTCATTACCATAACCTTCTGATATCAGTAGCAGGTCATTCTTCCCATTTTCCAGATGAAAAAACTGAGGCCAGAATAATTCTACAGCTAGAAATGTGCACAACTGAGCCCACCCTATTAAGTAGCAGAAATCCGCAGAGATCACATTAGTTCTCTTGGGAGGTCACTCATTTAGGTAGAGTAATTAGGGTATTAGGTAGTCCACTGGAGCAGTAATTCACCAAATGTTAAGCCGAATGAGTTAATACACTTGTAAAAGTGCTGAATTGACATCAACGAATGATTGACTCTCAGCTGGGATGGGCCCTGATAATTTAAATGTATAAAACATATTTCATTCCAGTTACTCAAGTGCTCTGCATTTTACAGCAGTCCAAGTACTGTGGAACCACAATAAAATCAGTTTGCCTTGAAGTGGTTTAATTGTTTGATTTTGCGCATCATTGCAAGAGTTTCATTGCAGTCAGGCATGGAGAGAGTGCCAGGATCCAGGCTCAGTGAATCATCATCATATTTCCTGGTACCTGTTTGTTAGTAAAGATTTTAATGGAAAGCATAAGTAAATGCTCTCTCTCATTTCAACATAGATATTAGTTATACTTTTTAATAGGGCGAGGTACAGCCATGGGGTGTGTGTGTGTGTGTGTGTGTGTGTCTGTGTCTGTGTGTGTCTGTGTCTGTGTCTGATTAAGCACAAAATATGCATTTTTGCCAGGCATGATTTTACAAGGACATTAAAATAGCTTCATCAAATACGAAGCTTTCCCTGTAGGAGATTGTGCTAAATGCATGCAAATGAAATGGATTTATGTTTAAATTACTAGGGTGTTTTTTTTTAACATAGAATTACCCCAAATATGAATTTTATTTTGTTAAAATATTTGGACTTAAAAAATCTATACATTCTCTTGAGGGGAAAAAAAGCAATATTATCTTCATTTTACAGATTAAGAAATTTAAGTACTACTGTGTTGAGCTAAGGATTTAGGGAATTACCAAATTTAAATAACATCTTTCCTCTGGAAGTGGCCTGGTGAAGTAGGAGTGTTAAATTTTGTCAGAGGACCTTCATTCAAATCTTAACTCTTACACCTGTATGAACTCTCTGGGATTCATTTTCCTTACCTATGAAGTGAAGGAGTTTGATGACCTTTGATCATCAAAAGGACATTTGATGACCTTTTAGATCACTGTAAATTACTTGCACACGGACACACACACACACACACACTCTCAAAAAATAGATTTATATAATTTCCTATTTTTAGGTAAATTGATATTTTGGGGAGTATTTATTGGAGAAAAAAGTAGAGCAAACATCCGACCATATATATTTGACCTAAATAATATCCCTTATGAAAATTAAGTGGAAACAATGAATAGATTTAAGAGATTAGATCTGGTAGATAAGAGTGCCTGAGGAACTACAGACAGAGGTTCACAGTATTGTACAGGAGGCAGCAGCGAAAAACATCCCAAAGAAAAGGCAGCTCAAGAAAGCAGAATGACTGTCTGATTAGGTTTTACAAACAGCTGAGGAAAGGACAAAAGCCAGAAGTAAAGGAGAAAGGGAAAGATATGCTCAACCCAGTGTAGAATTCCAGAGAATAACAGGGAGAGATGAAGTTTTCCTAAATGAGCAATGCAGAGAAATAGAAATAGCCACAACGATAGAATGGGAAAGAAGAGATCTCTTCAAGAAAATTAGAGAGATAGCACGGCAGTGTTTCATGTAAAAATGGGTACGATAAGAGACAAATGGTAGGGAATGAACAGAAACAGAAGAGATTAAGAAGTGACAAGAATATACAAGAAAGATCTTAATACCATCGAAAACCATGATGATGTATGTGGTTACAGATCTAGAGCCAGACATCCTGGAGAATGAAGGCAAGGAAGCCTTGCTGACAATAAGGCTAGTGGGAAGGTGATAGAATTCCAGCTGAGATATTTAAAACCCTAAAAGATGATGCTGTTGAAGTGCTGTACTGAGGTATGCCAGCAAATTTGGAAAACTCGGCAGTGACCACTGGATTGGAAAAGATCATTTTATATCCCAGGCCTAAAGAAGAGCAACACCAAAGAATGTTCAGATTGCCAAACAATTGCACTCATTTCACACACCAGCCAGGTCAGACTTATGCAAGGCTCGGTTTCCTAGTATATGAACTGACAATTACCAGAAGAACAGGCTAGTTTTTGAAGAAACAGAGAAACTAGAGACCGTATTGCCAACATTTGCTGGATTATGGAGAAAGCAAGGGAGTTCCAGAGAAAACATCTCTTTCTGTTTTATTGACTACTCTAAAGGCTTTGTGTGGCTCACCACAAAATGTGGCAAGTCCTCAAATAGATGGGAATACCAGATCATCTTATCTCCTGAGGAACCTGTATTCGGGCCAAGAAGCAACAGTTTGAACATGGAACAACTGATTGGTTTAAGATTGAAAAAGGAGTGTAACAAGGCTATACATTGTCACCTAATTTATTTAACTTGTATGCAGAGTACATCATCTGAAATGCCAGGTGGGACAAATCAAAAGCTAGAATTAAGATTACTGAAATATCAACAATCTCAGATATGCAGATAATACTACTCTGATAGCAGAAAAGTAAAGAAGAATTAAGAAATTTCTTGATGAGGGTGAAAAAGGAGAGTGTAAAAGCTGGCTTGAAGCATAACATAAAAAAAAAAACAACCCTAACCCAACATCTTGGCAACTGGTCCCATCACTTCCTGGCAAATAGAGGGAGAGGAAATGGAAGCAGTGTCACATTTTATATTTTTGCACTGAGAGATCATTGCAGACTACAGCCATGAGATGAAAAAATACTTGCTCCTTAGAAGGAAAGCTATGGGAAAATCTGGATAGCATACTAAAAAGCAGAGACATCATATTGCCTATGAAGGGCATATAGTCAAAACTATGGTTTTTGTAGCAATGTATGGCTGTGAGAATTGGACTATTGGGAAAGCAGAGCACTGCAGAGTTGACATTTTCAAATTGTGGTACTGGAGGAGATTTTTTGAGAGTGCATCAGTCAGCAAGGAGGTCACATTGGTCAGTACTCAAAAAAATTCACTGGAAGGTCAAATACTGAAGTTGAAGCTTAAATATTTTGACTTCCTAATCAGATGTGACTCATTGGTAAAGACCCTAATGTTGGGAAAGATTGAAGACAAAAGGAAAAGGGGATGGCAGAGTATGGGATGGATAGTGTCACTAAAACAACAAACGTAAACTTGGACAAACTTTCAGAGATGATAGTGGGTACAAAGGCCTGGTGTGCTATGGAGTCACGAAGAGTCAGACACAACAGAAAACCAGGATAAGGTCTTGATCTCAATTAACCCTTTTTTTTTCTTGTAAATTGGACAGTGTAGTCTCATGAGTCCAATTTTAATTATTTGGTCAGGAGTGCTTAAGATATTTTCCAGAGATCCTTAAGATGCCAAGAAAGGATGTAATAGAGTGGGGTGATCCACCCTGAATACCCATGTTAATTAACAATTTGTAAGTGAATCATCTGGAGGTGTTTTCCAGGAGTTCGGCCTCTTTTGTCCTAATCTGTTGAGATGATCTAAATCGACATTAGTCAGGTTCTGTCTTGACTATTGTGTAATGGAAAATTTTTTATCTTTTGTCAAGTAGTGATTTGCTATCCCTATAGCTCTCCAACTCTTTTGGACTTCTTTTTTTAGTCACCTCTTCTCATTTAGATGGACTACTATCCAATTATCCTCTTGGGGTGGGAATGTGGAAGGAGAGAGGAACCCAAAATTTTAGTTGCCTAGAATTACTAGCACATAGGCTTTTCTCATTCACAAGATTCATTTCATATTTCATACAGTTATTACTTCTTAATGAAAAATGATACTGCCACTATAACCAAGGCTTTTTATTTTAGAAGGAAGATGTTAGATAAAACATATAGTCCTGTAGTATATAATTAGATGGCAACATTTTGGGGTGTCTCATGAATGCTTCTGATATCAGAAACTCTAATTAATGAATTTATATACCTTTTTTTGGACACTGTCATTCTTTGGCCTTCAGGAGACTATAATCTCATAGTTCTTCTACCCCTCTGACTACTTGGTAATCTGATTTTTCTATCTACTCTGTAGTTCATTTATTTTCCTTACCCCTCCACATAGGTATGCATCAGAGAATGTCTTTGACCCTTTTCTTCCCTTCTTTCTACATTTTCTCCCTTAGTTAAAAAATCCATTTCCTTTGCTCATTCATCACATCTATGCAGATAATATCTATCTGTATTCCTGATTTCCCTTCAAGCTCTCTTAATAAATATTAAGACTTAATAAATATCTCCTGAATATAAGAATGAATCACCTACTTGGTTTTCTTTCTCTCTAAATACTGCTCAACAGTGGCCTGCTACCCTGGGTCCTGATTTCTCCTCGGACATTATGTGGTCTTCAGCAAATCATTTGGTCTCTTTACCATCTGTAAAAATGAGGGGATTGGAGCCTTTCAGCTCTGAAACTCTTTGATTTTATAAATGGGGATTGGAGGCCCAGTGCAAGCCCTAAGGCCTCTTCCAAGAATTGATGATTTAGAAGTAGAAGGGACTTTAGAGTTTATTTTGTTCCACACTGCTTCATTTTCTGCCCTGATCTCTCTATCACTTCTTTCTGTGAACTCCTTTAGGATTCATTATTTATAAACTCATATCTTTTCAACTTGGTATGTACTACCCGTCAAAGCCTGTCTTCTCTGGCATGACCTTCAGGAACCCAGAGTTTTACTTCTTTAGAAGGATGAATCATTGGAGTATAACTTTGGTAGGGGTGTGTGTGTGTGTGTGTGTGTGTGTGTGTGTGTGTGACTCCTCCTCTTGAGATGAATCTGGCTTCAAACACTTATTAACTGTGTGACCCTGGGCAAGTCACTTCACCCTGTAAGCCTCAGTTTCCTCATCGGTAAAATGATCAGAGAAGGAAATAACAAGCTGGTATCTTTGCCAAGAAAATTCCAAATAGAATCACAGAGTCAGACTTGACTGAAGCAAAACCAAACAGAAGTACACATTGTGTGTGTGTGCATGTGTGTATTCCTTTACCTTCACAATTAGATAAAAGCTTCTTGAGGGTAAGAACTTTGTCTTTTATGCTTCTTGGTGTCGCTCACAGAATCCAGCACAGTACTTTGGGATGATCTAAACTTCATTGATTTGAAAAATAAGTCAGCATTTTTTATTATTATTATTATTATAGGCCTGCTGTGTGCCAGATATTGTCCTAGGTGATGGGAATATAAGTACAACAGATGAAACAGTTCTCACTGAAGAGGAGCTTCCCATTTAATCGGGGAAACAACAGTTGTACAGAATAAATATGAAGAGAATAAATACAGATAAATAAAATGTAGCTAAAAACAACATAATTTGATGAGGTAGCTAGTAGCTAATGAGGAGATCAGGAAAGGCTTCATATAAGTGATGCTTGTGCTGGGTCTTAAAGGAAGAGAAGCAGGGTCTTGAAGGGTTGGGAGGGAGTGCATTCAAGGGATTGAGCAGGAGTGAGGAACCTGTGGCCTCAAGGCCACATGTGGTCTTCTGGGTCCTTGGGTACGGCCTTTTGACTGAGTCCCAAGTTTTATGGAGCCAATCTTTTATTGAGAGATTTGTTCTGTGAAGTTTGGATTCAGTCAAAGGCCTGTAGTTGAGGACCTAGAGGGCCACATGTGGCCTTGAAGCCACAGGTTCCCCACCCCTGGGTTAGAGCATGACTAAGTGCAAAGACATAAAATGAGAAATGGAATATCTTGTATGAGGAATAAACCAGTCTGGCTAGATGGCAGTGCTGAGGAAGAGAATAATGTCCGTTAAGGCTAGAAAGATAGCTTGGGCCAAACTGAATAGGACTAAGCTAAACAGAGGAATTTGTTATATTTTATCCCAGAAGGAGCCCTTGGGGTTTGAGTAGAGTGACATGGTTCAGATCTGTGTTTAAGGAAAATCACTTGGGCAGCAGTGTGGGATGTGACCAGAGTGGGGAGAGAGGAGCCAAGGAGACCGTTACAGAAACATGGGTGAGAAGTGATAAGGGCCTTGAACTAATGTGGTAACGGCATGAGTGGACATAAAGGGTGTGATGGGAGAGATATAGAGATAGAAATACCCATATCTGACCATTAATTAATAAGTTATGTGGAGTAAAGGAGAATGAAGAATAAAAGATGATCCTGAAGTGGCAAATATGGGACACTGGAAGAATGGTGTTGTCTTTCACAGAAATAAAGAAGTTTGGGAGGGCAGTGTGAGTTGGAGGAGAAGATAATAAATTCTTGGACATGTTGACTTGGAGATCTCTTTGAAATATCTTTGAAATGACCAGTAGGCAGTTGGTGATGTCAACTTAAGTTGAAGGGTGAGGTATATAGATTTGTAAATCACTAGCATAGAGGTTATCGTTGAACTCATGGGAACTGAAAAGTAAGGGGCCTAGTCCTGAGCCTTGGGGGGAGCACTCACAACTAGATAAAGTCATATGGATGGTGAACCAGCAAAAGAGACTAAGAAGAAGCAGTTAGATAAGGTTGGAGAAATATTCACAAAAGGCCAGAGTGGGGAAAAGTATCTACGAGGGAGAAGAGTGGTCAATGCTCAGAAATAACATCAGAGAGGTAAAGAAAATGAGAACTGAGAAAAGACCGTATTATTTGGTAGTTAAGAAATCAATGGTGACTTTTGAGAGCAGTTTCAGTCTGAAATCAGGACTGAGAAGTGAGTGAAAGAAGAGGAAGTAGACAGGAAAAACACAGCTTTTTCTTGGGGCTTGAGAAAGAGAGGAGTGATAACTAAGCTGTAGTGAAGTTTTTTTTTTTAAGGATAGGGAAGACTTGAGCAATTTTGAAGGCAGTAGGGAAGGTACCGGTATATAAAGAGAGGTTGAAGATTTAAAAGAAAGAGAAGGGATGATTGAAGTTGCAATCTTTTGGAGGATATGGGATGGAAGGGATTAAGTACACACACAGAGGGGTTGGCTTTGGCAGGCCTTGAAAGAATTTATTGTGAAAATAAAAAATAGTACAAATTTTCCTTCTAAGTTCATAGTGACTTGGATGATTGACTTTCCTTACGATCACCAAGAAGGAATGTTTAATAGGTGAGAGAAGATTAAATATCCTTTCACTTGTGGACAAGATAATTTAGACATAATGCTTTATCATTATCGTGGCCCTATCCCTTCTTTACCATCTGTCTACCAAAGTATAGATACACTTTTGGGTATGCCTGTGGTCTGACATTTTAGACTTAATCTCTTCTGTAAGCCTTGGAGACCCATCAAGCTACTCCAGAATGGAAAGGTGATAAATTCCAGGCAGTTGACTCTGACACAAAATATTTTCAGGTACTAAACATTATCTAACTACTGTGGAAAAATGCAAATGCCGTTTGTTCGTTCAGACCAATAATTACTTCATCATTGTTTCTCTGAAAAGGAGCCTTTCCTTTTTCTCTTCTGTGTACTCAAGTACAGAACACAGAACTTGAAAGGTAGGTAGGGAAGGTGGAGAGCCCTGCTTCACTAATCATAATGGGAAAAGACTGGCCAAAACATTCTATTGTATTTTTCCTCTCACAGATACATAATCCCCTGGCAGTAACTCCTTACTTTTTCCTTCTTTTTCTTTTTTGATGAGAACAAAGCCAGTCTCTCCACCCTGCTCCAGATCTTACTTCCTTCTCAGAGGAAATCTGTTCCCCTTTCATCCCTGAAGAAGAAAGTCACCCAGGTGATTACCCTTTCCCACCTGTGAAGAAATATGGGGCTTTTGGATTAGCTATCCTTTAAAATCTGTCTTGAGAATTCACAAAAGTTTATGAGTGAAGAAGGGCCTTGATAGATGACTAAAAGTGGGTTCCTAACTGCCCCACATTGCTATCAGAGTATTCCGAAAAGAAGTCTCACTTCCTCAGCACTCCCCAGCCTTCCTCTTTCATTCCATTCCCCCTTAATAAACTTCCCTTCATGATATTATCAACCATCTGATTATGAAATTTTCTTCTTGGTTTTTGTTGTTGTTGTTGTTTGTTTTTTAGGGACTCAGTTTTTTTGAAATTCAATTAAGGCATTTCTTTGTCATGATGGATGTTGGAGTCCAAGGTTACTAAAAACTAAGCCAAGCTCTCTGTAATATAACACTTTAATCAAGGTTAAAAACAAGACAAAACACCTCCTTATTTGCATGTCTAGTATTCTGAACTTTTTAATGAGGATAAGGATAGAAACTGAACCTATGATACTATTATAGGGAACTCCCAGGTGAGGAAACTCCCTCCACTAATGTAGGTCAGCACTTCTTTGCATCTTAGTCTTAGAGAACTGCCTAGAACACTGAGAAATTAAGCATCTTCTCCAGAGTCACATGGTCAGTATGTGTCAGGGACAGAGCTTGAACACAGCTCTTCATGGCTTTGAGGATAACTTTCTATCTGTTATACCATACTGCCCCTCCTTAAGAAGTGAACTATTAAACTCATGCTTTATAGCATCATATAACTGTAAGGGATTCTGAAATTTTAACTAGTTCTCCTTCCCTTGTTTGCATATTGAGCCTCCCTAATCCTTCCTAATGGATTTCCATCTCCCCTTGCCATAACTCCCTCCACAGTTTCTTTTTGGAATCCAATCTGGTCTGCATTAGTCATTAGTTAGTGAGTCCTTTATAGCTTACCTAAGTTATATATTCTTTTTTTTTTTTTTTTTGCTTTTTGCTTTTTGGAGGGGGAAGGCAAGGCAGTTGGGGTTAAATGACTTGCCCAAGGTCACATGGCTGGTATAAGTTATATATTCTTGATTCAGAGACTTAATTTCAGAGATGGAAAGAACCTAAAGCTAATCTAGTAAAGATACTTCCTCTATATTCTTTAATTTTAAAATTGTCTCAATTTTAGAAAAACACTTATCAGCTGCACACTGAGGTAATAAAAACCGTGATTTAACCAAACTTAAACTCAGTGGAACCCTTACTTATTAACTGACTTTTGCCCAAACCCCTCTTAGTTCTTTCTCCTAAAAGAGAAGTCCTAAGAACAAGAAGTCAAACCTCATAGAGAATGAATGACTACAAATAGATTCAGACCAAAGTTTTGTTACCTTTATACCTAGAGGTGAGTAGGGGGCACAATGGATAGAGTGCTGGATCAGCAGTCATTAAGACCCAAGTTCAAATCCAGCATCAGACACTGACCAGTTCTGTCGTCTTGGACAAGTCACAACCTCTGACTGCTCGAGTTTCCCTCCACTATAAAATGGGGATACTCACAGCACCTTCCTGGCAGGGTTGTTGTGAGGATTAAATGAGACTCTGTTTGTAAAACACTTAACACAATGCCTGCCTGTAATAATTACTATACAATTGAATGCTTATGGCTTCTGTCTGTCTCTGTCTCTCTCTCCCTCCCCCCACTGAGACTCTACCTTTCTATTCTCCTGTTATTCCAAATGAAGACCAAGTCCGAATGGAGCCCTTTAATGGCTTGTTTTGTATTTTTCTTTTCATAATAGGTGATAAAAGCAACAGTACATCATCAGGGTATGAACAGTTGTTCTTTTGAGACTGAAGGGAAAAAGAAGATGGATTTATACATGGAAATGATAGTAATATTAAATTCTCATTTGTAGGGTACTTAGAACAATCCTGTGAAGGAGTCAGCGCGTGTGTTGTTATACCCATTTCAAAGATGAGAAAACTTTAGGGTTGGTTAGGTGAAAATGACTTGCTCAGAGTCATACAACTGAAAGCAAAGTGATTATTTCTCTCATATATTAATAAACAATTATTGAATTAGGACTAAGTTTTTTGCCCTTTCTATTTCCTCATTCAGAAATCAGCCCCATACAGTACATTATTAAGCCAGCATCTAAAGGACTTTGCTGATAATGATACTGAATTCACTTTTTCCTCTCCTCAATCTTGTTCAGACCCCACTTGAGTAAGGAAGTCCATTGCGTTCTACTCAGGCTTGGGAGTGGGGGACTGGGGGAGGCATAGATCCTTTGTCTAAATTGTCCTGGGCTTCCAGTGGTCTGGGAGTAAAAGTGACATAATCGAAGTTTTGGCCTCACATTAGAATAGATCCATTTCTCATTATAATATTTCTTCTCAGTATTTGTTAACCAGTTCAAGTTAATTGCTGTCTGTTGGGAATACCCACTCTTCCACTGGTATATAGGCATCAAGAAGCCTCCATGATCTGTCTGGTTCTCATGAGGCAGCCGAATGACCAGTTCTTTTATTAATTATTCACTAACCTTAATTAGTAAAATGATTAATTACCCAGAAATTATGTCTCTCGAACTTTTTGTAAGTCACACAATTAGCAAGTGGCCGGGCTAATTAGGATTTGAACCCAGATCTCCAAATTCATTAGCCAGTTAATTGTTCCACTCCAAGTTTGGCATTAAAGCCACAGGAAGCATAAGAGTATTGCTGGTTTCTTTTTCTTTTTTACATTAAAGGGCACAGCTTCAAATAGCCCCTAAATGATTTTCTCTGAAAGAAGACAACCTAACATTTGAGTTGACCTTGCATTGGAGAATCAGCTCCTGTCATCTTTAGTAAATGAAAGTTTGTTTGAGTTACAAGTATAAGCATTTCTCAGCAGGGAGCCTTTGCTTAGCAAATACACTTTCATATGCTAAATAGCTTTGATTAAGATGGGGCCTTTACTTAAACTAACAAATAATTAGCCTTCTGAAGGCTATACAGAAACACATCTTAGGAATGTTTGCCCCTTATTCTTCCTTTAGCATCAGTCAGATTTTGCTGTGTCATAACATTCACTCCTGTGTTCTGCTGCCCTTCATCTGTGAAGAGCTAGAAGCTCCATTCCTCCCCATATCAGCAAGGCCGTGATATTATAAGCAAGTTTGTTATGGTGAAATCCATATGGTGAAATATTGAGAGCTAAGAATCCAGCAGGTGATGAAAAGAATTAGTTGAAGGGCACTGGAAAGGTAGGGGGATTGAGGTCATGGAAGCACAGGTTTCCAGTATAGAGCCAAGTGTTGGGTTTCTCAGAGCAGATTAACTCAAAGAAACTCTCAGAACTGGGAAGCCTGCTCAAGGTAGGCCTTCATGACTTTTCTCTGCCAGATGATCGCCCTTTTTTCTTCTGGCTCATCCCTTAGTATTGGCAGACTGTGTTGTTGGCTCTTGGGGCCATTTCCTTGTTGGACCTTTCATAGCTAGCTGTTGGCATTGGTGATGGAGGGAACTTGTTTCCCTGATATTGTCCATTCTAAGTTTTTCAGGACTTTAAGAGGTGCTTAACTAAGGAACAGGGAGGCTGTTTAATAGAATTAATTTTTAAAGCTAATTACAAAGAGAAGAATGAAGAAAATGCATTGGATACAACAGATGATAAGTTGTTCTTTGAATCCAGTTAATGGGATCTTGATAGGAAGTGCCCACAAAAGAGAACTTACTATGTAAATAATTAGTCAGTACTCATTTAAGTGTTTGTTGTATACTAGGCACTATGCTAAGCACTGGACATAGAAACACAAAGAATGAAATGCAGATTTTTGTAGTATTTTGGACAATGTTTTATAAGTCACTTTTAGGGGGCGGGGCTTTTTGGAGGGGAGAGGGAAGGGCAGTTGGGATTAAGTGATTTGCCGAAGGTCATGTGGCTAGTAAGTGTGTCAAGTGTCTGAGGCCAGATTTGAACTTAGGTCCTCCTGATTCCAGGGCCGCTGCTCTATTCACTGCACCACCTAACCGCCCCTAAGTCACTTTCTTTAAACCTCATTTTGCTCCTTTGTAAAACAAGGGGATTGAACTAGATTTTGAAGGTTCCTTCCATCTCACCTTTTTATTTATTCATTTTTGCTTTTTGGGGGGCAATTGGGGTTAAGTGACTTACCCAAGGTCACATGGCTAGTAAATGTTAAGTGTCTGAAGCTGGATTTGAACTCGGGTCATCCTGACTCCAGGGCCAGTGCTCTATTCACTGTGCCACTGAGCCACCCCCTAACAATTTTTTAAACCTTTTTTTTTTTTTTTTTTTTTTCTTTTTGGAGGGGAGGAAGGTAGGGCAGTTGGGGTTAAGTGACTTGCCCAAAGTTACATGGCTAGTTTTGTGTTAAGTGTCTGAAACTGGATTTGAACTTACGTCCTCCTGACTCCAGGGCTCATGCTCTATTCACTGTGCCACCTAGCTACCCCTTGCCTTTCTTTTTAGAAGGAGAATTTTAACCCTAAATTCTCACTGGTAGTCTATCAGAGATTCTCAAAGTGGGCAATACTGCTGGGGGGGGGGGGGGGAGGAAAGGGGGAGGGATGCTGGAATGATCCAGAGGGGTGGTAGTAGCCTTGGGTGCAATTAGGGGACATTGAATAAAAATAAGGGGACTAAGGGGACAGTGAAAGCAGAAGGAAAGAAGAGAAGAAAATTTTGAAAAACCATTTGTACAGGCTTCATCTGTTGTGTAACAGAGTTAAAGTTGTAGTGATTACATTATTTTCCAAATAAACACACAAAATGTAGGTTATAACTGATGAATGGTCCAAAGCTCAAAAAGGTCTTAACAAGCAAGTATTGGCAGGTGATTGTGTCACACATTGTTGGGAAGTCCAGTATGCAATGGCAGGAATGTGTGCATGTAATGACTTGTTTACAATACTATATTACACAGCTATACAACGTAATGTTATGTCATCAAAATTTCAATGCAGGAAAAACCCCACTAATTTACAATAAATTATTAAATTTAAGATGCACCAATTAAAATATATGTATATTTTGAAACGGTGCAAATTTTTTAAAAAGTTAAAGGGTTAAAGAAAGTAGTTTTTGAACAAACTTTGTAGCTACAGAACCCACAAAATGACACAGAGAAGCTAACCTTCCACCGAGGCCAGCAGGCTGGCAGGGAGCAGGCAGCATAGCACTCCTGACCCCGCCCTGTCCGAGGTTTTAGCCCCAGGGCAGCCTGACCAGCCACAAGCTGGAAGAACTTCAGAACACCAGCAGCTTGGGCAGTTTCCAGAATTATCAACCCATAGATGCTAAGGACAAAGTGAGAGGTCAGTGGACTTTGGGATCCAGTAGTTTGGGAGTATGCGTTGGCCTTTATCCTCTGGAGGGAGAACACGTGAGGCACCAAGGCCATGTGGCCTTGTAGATGCCACCGTGTGGCAGCTCCAGCTCCTAGCCTGCAGACTATAGGGGGACCAAGTGACTAGTCTGAGGGGTAATCGCTTTTGCTTTAACCTGCTTGGATCTGGATTATGGTATAGGGTGGAGGTTCTGGGGTGTGCGACCAGCTTGCCAGAGTGTGTGGAGCCTTCAGAGAGGGCACCCAACTAATAGCTTCGGCAGCTGGGAAAACCCCAGCGTTTGGTATGAAGCTCCCCTGTTTGGTAGCAGAGTCCTATTGTGGCCAAAAGCCCAGTGGCAGCATGAGTAAACGAGGGAAGCAAAGCAAACAGGAATTCAACATTAGACTCCTATTTTGGGGACAAAAAGGATCAAAGCATGGAGCAGGAGGAAGACAGTGAAGTCAGAACTCCTGCACCAAAAGCTTACAAGAAAAATATGAGCTGGTTATAGGCCATAGAGGACCTTAAGAAGGATTTTGAAAAGCAAATAAGAGAAGTGGAGGAAAAATTGGGAAGAGAAATGAGAATGATGAAAGAAAATTATGAAATGAGAGTAAACAACCTAACTGAAGAAAATAACACCTTAAAAAATAGACTAACTCAAATGGCAAAAGAGGCTCAAAAAGGCAATGAGGAGAAGAATGCCTTAAAAAGCCAAATTTCCCAGATGGAAAAAGAATCTCAAAGGCTCAATGAGGAGAATCATTCCTTCAGAATTAGATTGGAGCAAATGGAAGCTAATGACTTTATGAGAAATCTAGATACTGTTAAATAGATCCAAACAAATGAAAAAATAGAAGGCATTGGAAAAACCACTGACCTGGAAAATAGATCCAGGAGAGGGAATTAAAAATTATTGGACTAACTACCTGAAAGCCATGATCAAAAAAAAAAACCTAGAAATCATCCTTCAAGAAATTCTCAAGGAAAATTGCCCTGATGTTTTAGAACCAGAGGGCAAAATAGAGGTTAAAAGAATCTACCTATCACTCCTGAAAAAGATCCCAAAAAGAAAACTCCTAGGAATATTATAGCCAGGTTCTGGAATTCCCAGATCAATGAGAAAATATTACAAGCAGACAGGAAGAAACAGTTTTAATATTGTGGAAACACAGAATAACACAGGATCTGGCAGCTTCTACACTGATGGATTGAAGGTCTTGGAATATTATATTCCAGAGGGCAAAAGAGCTGGGATTAAAACCAAGAATCAGCTACCCAGCAAAACTGAGTATCATGTTTCAGGGGAAAATATGGTAATTCAGTGGAATAGAGGATTTTCAAGCATTCTTGATGAAAAAGCCAGAATTGAATAGAAAATTTGACATTCAGATACAGAAGGAAGAGAAGCATGAGAAGGTAAACAGGGAAAAGAAATCATAAGGAACTTATCAAAGTTGAAATATTTACATTCCTACATGAAAAAAAAGATAATTCTAACTTATGAAACTTTTCTCAGTATGAGAATAGTTGAAGGGAATAGAAATGTATATATGTTTATATGTGTGTATATGTATACGTTCATATATATGTCTATATAGGAGGGTATATGGGCGTATGAATACATATGTGTACAGGTATACGTAGATAGAGGGCACAGGACCAGCTTAATGGGAAGGGGTAATACAAGGTGAAATTAGGAGGTGAGAGAAGAATATAATGAGAGGAGATGGGGAGAGACAGAATGGGGTAAACTATCTCATATAGAAGTGGTAAGGAAAAATAATTACAGTTGAGGGGAAGAACAGGAAGTCAAAAGGGAATGGGTCAGTCTCATTGAATTTGGCTTAGGGATGGAATGACATACATAGTAAATAGGATATCTCACCCTATAGGAGAATAGGGGGGAAGGGGATGAGAGGGGCCATGGTGGAAGGGAGAGCAAGCTCGGGGAGAGGGAAGTTGGAAGCACTCACTTTTGAAAAGGGACAGGATAGGGGTGGCTAAGTGGCACAGTGAATAGAGCACTGGCCCTGGAGTCAGGAGGACCTGGGTTCAGATCTGGCCTCAGACACTTAACACAAAAAAAATAGCTGTGTGACCTTGGGCAAGTCACTTAACCTCAACTGCCCTCCAAAAAAAGAAAAAGAAAAGGGACAGGATCAAAGTAGAGAATAGAACAAGTGGGAGGTGGGATAGGAGGTAGGGAAATATAGTCTTTTACAATATATCAACTATGGAAATGTTTTGCATAGCTACACATGTACAACCTATATTGAATTGCTTATCTTACCAGTAATGGTGGGTGACAAGGGAGGAAGGGAATTAATCTGGAATTCAAAGTTTTAAAATCAAATATTTAAAATATACTATTATCAATATTATTTTACTTATAAATGGGAAATAAGATATACTGGCACTGGGGCATAGACATCCACCATGCCCTACTGGAAAGTTGGAGGGGGTATGGGAGAAGATATGGGAGAGAGCAGATTGGAGGAGAGGATATCCAGTGGGATCACTATTTTGGGGTGGTGGGTAGGGGGAAAATGGGGAGAAAATTCCTAACTCGAAATCTGGTGGAAATGAATGATGTAAATTAGAAATTAATAAAGCATTTGATATAAAAAAAAAGAAAAAGAATAAAAAGAATGTAGATTTCTGGGGGCGCTGGATATTTTCTTTTAAAACCCAAAGAAACTTGGAAAACTTTGGTCTAGATTATTTGTATGTATACTTCAGTAAATTTGAGAATTAGTACGGTATAAAAGAGACCCTTCAACTTTGAATTAACAGTCCCAGGCCCAAGTCCTGATTCTTAATTAGCTGTGTAACCACTTAAGAAAGTCATTTAATCTTTCCAAACTTCAGTTTCCTTATCTGCAAAAAAAGGAGTAAGTTCATGGCAAGATGCCTAGTTACTTAATAAATGCTTGATAGACTAATAGTACTTGGCCTACCTATTTAAACAGAAGTATTGTGAGTAAAGAGGTTTTTTTTAAACAGGAGCTGTCTGCATTTGTCTCAGATCTCTCTGCTAGGTTTGTGCTCCTAGAAGGTCAGTGATAAAAAGAAAAGGTTCCATATATACCAAAGTATTTATAGCAGTCGTGGTTTTTTTTTTCTATAACAAAGAATTGGGAACAAAGTAGATGCTTGGAAATTGGGGGATAGCAAAACAAGTTGTGGCATATAAATATAATGGAAAATTACTCTGCTGTAGTAAGTAATGACAACAGCATAGATTAGTATGATCAATACAAAGAAACATGGGAAAACTTCTATGAAGTGATTTAAAATTAAATAAGCAGAACCAGCAAAACAACATAAACAACCATGTAAACAGAAAGGGCCAGAGACATGGTTGAAAGCCAATTGGTGTAAAATTATAGTGATCACTTTTGAGTCTAGAGAAGAGCTTTGAGAAGGGGCCTTCCCTCTGCCTTTGTTGCAGAAGTGAAGGACTGTGGGTATGGATCACTATGTGTCAGATTTATATTTGTTGACTAATTTTGCTGAATTGTCTTTCCCCCTTTTGTTCTTTGTTAGAAGGGATATGTCTTTGGACAAGATAGAAGACGGTATATATTAGGAAATGAAAGTGATTTTAAGAAACAAAATTTCAATAAAAATTATATTTTAAAGATACGCTTCATAAACATGAGTTTATGCCTATGTTTGTTCTAGATACAGTGGGGAGTTGAACAATTATTGCCATATCCCATCCCCTACATCGACTTTGGCCAGTGGCTTCTGCTCATATCATTCATTTTGACTAGTGATGATCTACTCCGTTATAGCCCCTTTAGAAGATCAGTGTCAGAGGATGGGACCGGCATCTGTGTTAGAATGTAAGTGAGAATATGGAGGGCACAGGATGGAAGTGAAAATGATTATCAGAGATGTCTAGATGATTAAAAGTATGAGATTTAAGTGTAAGTTCCTTATGAATAGGCAAAACTTCCCCAGATCTCTGCTTGTCTTGAAGCATTTCCTGTATTTAGTTATGCTTTGGGAGGTATGAGTTGTGACTTTTCTGATTCTTTATTTTATATATTCTTTTTTTTTTTTTTTTTTTTTTT
>NW_027185776.1:140635-209519 GCF_028583685.1 Petaurus breviceps papuanus | reverse complement strand
ACACACACACACACACACACACAAAACTAGCCATGTGACCTTGGGCAAGTCACTTAACCCCAATCGGCCTGCATTCCCCCCTCCAAAAAGCAAGATAAATAAGAATTTAAAAAAACTATTCCATGTTATAATGAGTTTCTTCCCTGAGATGAAATATATCCCGTTGTAGAATAATACTTCATCCTTCACGGTAAAAGTACAAAGTTGACAATAACAAGACAGATTTAGATGTGTGAAAACTATTATTCATAATAGCCTGTGTAGTTCATGGGATTTTCTCCTTGACTTCAGCAGTTATTTGATTGACTGGCACTGATGAGTTTAATTCCATCCTTTTATGTGAGTGTGTTTCCTAATCTACTAAAAGGACTGATGGTACCCACCCTCTCATCTCATTAAGTTGTCATAAGGGTCACGTCTTGTGTTTTGTACAGTAAATACTGACTTGTTACCTCTCCTTGTAGAGCAATGTCAACTGTTTTAGGTCATGGAACTCTTTGTTAAATCTATTCTGTAACAACCACAAGGTACCAGGACTCCAACATGCAAAAATGATCCACTTACTAGTTTCTCGTGAATAAGACCAGCTCTAGAGTTTGCTGCCTCCTTTTAGCTCTTCAGAAGGTAACTCAACAAATACAGCATGGTGGTGTTCTTTTTCAATATGATTTGAAGGCCACGTAGTATAGTGTATCACTTCTTAAAGTATGACAGCAGAGACTCCTGGGGGACATGGGGGAGAAGGTGCTCTGAGATCCTTGCAGGGGGTCTGTGAGGTCAAAACTATTTTCATCAGCATAATAAAACATAATTTCTAATCCAGTAATTCTTATATATATAATATGTAATATAAACAGTGATTACCCACATAAACAAAACCTCTTTAGGGACCCCTCAATAATTTTTAAGAATATAAAAAGGATCCGAAGATCAAATATATAAAAATATACATTCTTGTATAATATCAACTTATATATAACATTAAATAATATTATACATATTGTAATAATGTTGATAGATATAACCTATATTAACAAAAACTCTTTGGGGGAGAGTCTCAATAATTTTCAAGAGTATAAAGGGTGTCCTGAGATTAAAAACTTTGATCTCAGGCGAAATGGAATAGAACACTAGTGAAATGGTAGTTATGGATTTACATGTTCCCAATTAGCCTGAGTTCTTGGAGAACAGGGACCGTCTCTCCCTAGGGGCATTTTTTGTTCCCTGTGGCTGAGACTGGTACACTAGACTTTTATGGTAGGTTGCTTGCATAAATACTTACTGAAATCAAAAGAACCAAAGTGAAAGTGGATGAATATTGCTTCATGTTTTAATTTTCCCACTTTGTGATGGTTTTTCTAGATGTTCTTAAGACTTGCAGGTGCTCTAGAGCCTTTTAAGTGATATTATACTGCTTATCTAGATAGCCACAAAGCTTTTATCTGCTTTGCAGCCCAGTGTCTCTCCCTCCCTTACTATTTCTGTTTACTATTTCTGGCCATTATGTGATCTAATATAAAAATTTAATTAGGTTCTCCCTTATTCAGTTACTGATTACAGCACTCTTTGTTTGCTCTATCAACATAACCTACATAATGAGAATAAGCAAGATCAATTTTGTCATAAAATTCATTACTTTTGACTAAAGACTGGTAGTGACCTGCAGAGAGCACAGAGCTTGAGGCCTGAAATCCTGGGTTCAGGTTTGGACCCTGCTACTTACTTGGGGTGTTATGTGCAGTTACTTTATTTTCCTGTGTCTGTTTCTCCCTCTGTAAAATGAGAGATTTGGACTAGATAAAACCTCCTTCCTGCTCATATATTCAATAAATATGTGTCTGTAATGGTTCATTATTTTAAGTGGTTTTTTTTTTTCAGTAGTTGGGAAATTTTGGAATGAAGCATTGGTAGCTATTCTTTCAGCCTCAAGAAGTGGGTCTGATTTTTTAAAACTTTGATTGAAATTTGGGTGCACTTGGGAATGTGATCTTACAGTAGGGGAAACTTTGAAGAATTGACTTTTATGTTGATCCAAAGATTGGCTGAAAAGTATGTGTGTCATCTTCATTCGTCATTATTCCGAATCTTTGAGCCTCTGAAGAATTAAAAAACTGCACACAACATGTTTGTTCCCCCATGGCGCTTACTTTCCTTTAAAAGCAGCTAGCTTGGTGTGGCTAGGTGGCAGAGTGAATAGAGCACTAGCCCTCAAGTCAGGAGGACCTGAGTTCAAATCTGGCCTCAAGACACTTAACACAAAAACTAGCCATGTGACCTTGGGCAAGTCACTTAACCCCAATTGCCCTCCAAAAAGCAAATAGATAAATAAAAGCAGTTAGCTCTTAGATGAGTAGATCATTAGGAGATAAATAGGACTGAATCAGCTTCCTTAGAAGATATGATTTTTGGTGTATCTGAATCTTCAATGAAGTATGTTATGATGGGATTTAATCAGAAGGTGAAAATAATATCTAGTTTTAAAAAATCATTATTAAGGAATGATTCTGCATAAAGAATATAGGGGGAAGGGGCAAGTAGGTGGTGCAGTGAATAGAGCACTGGTCCTGGAGTCAGGAGGGACCTGACTTCAAATCTGGCCTCAGACATTTAACGCTTAATAGCCATGTGACCTTGGGCAAGTCACTTAACCCCAACAGCCCTGCCCTACCCCCTCCAAAAAAAAAAAAAAGAATATAAGGGGAAAAGTCTCTGTGACCAGATCTTCAAAGTCTCATTCGTAGGCATGCATAGTCAGCTATTGTTTAGAAGTAATCTTGGTTTTGTGGTCATCTTCAAGTATGCCAGAATCTTTAGTCTGGGAGTACATAGTTGAAGAGGAAAAGACTTGGTCCCCTAGAATCACAATCACTGATGAATGGATCCTACTATGTAATTTCCGTTCAGCTTGGGTGTGAGAGTACCCAATAACAACCAGGGGCCCTTCTGTACATTTTCCACATCCTTTACTCATTTCCAATAATGTCATTAACCTCTGTGTTTCCATGACTTCTGCCAATGACTTGGGGCTTCCCCTGGCTTCCTTAAATTCTGGTTACAGTCTCACTTTCTACAAGGAGCTTTTCCTGATTTCTTTAATTCTAGTGCCTTCCTTCTGTTCATTATCCCAACTTATCCTGTCTATATCTTACTTGTTTACATGTTGTTTCTTTCGTGTTGTCTCTTTGAACGTAGGGCCTTGGTCCCCAGCACTTAACACAATTCCTGGCATATAGTAGGCACTTAATGTTATTTGTCCTTCATTTCAAAGACCAGTATGGTATCTTGACTTGTTTATGAATTGAATTTAATCTGTGAGCCTCATTCTCTCCCTGAGTCATTGAAGTCCAGTGACAGAACAAAAGTCAAGCTGACTAGCGATGGCCTGCGACACAGTGGATGGTCTTGGTGTCTTCAATGTTTGACCAAGCTCTGTGCCCTCCATGATGCCTGCTTTATGCACCTTTATGGCTGTTGGAACAAATTGCTCACATTCAACCATTCTACAGGGAGAAGTCTTCACAAGCTTTGGGTAGATGTCCCCCTAAGTCATTGATAGGTCTGAGGCCTGTTGGTTATGCTCAGCCTGGTTTAGCCATTTGCCCACGTGGTTTTACCAGGGTGTGGCTGGTGGGCATGCTACCACTTTTTGGAGCCTTAGGTGAGAGTTAGGAGACAGTAGACACCAAAAGTGGATGAATAGCCCTGAAAAGGGCTGTGCGAGCCCTCGCACCAGGCCTGCTGGTCTTGAACACCCCAGGAGAGATGTAAGATGATTGCTGAAAGGTTTGAGAGGGTTTACTATGGGATTTTTTTCAAAGGGTGGTCTTATTGACAACATTCTCTTAAAAATGTTTACTCCCTCACTTTAGTCTCATTAAAGTAAACATACAAAGTTGTTTATGTGTGCTTCTAGTGAGAATCTTAATATTGGCACCAGGGTAAGCTTCTGTTAAACCTTTCAGAGAAACACAGTTTGTTTGTTGATTAATTGAACTTAAAGATAACATCTCCACACTGCAAATTCTGTTAATTGTTGGTCTTTGATGGTATTAATTTATAGTCACACATCTAATATGTGTTTTCTTCCAAGATTATGAACATTTTTAGTCAGTATATAATGTTGACATTAGCCAAAATGTGGGCTTTAGTATTTCATTGTAGACTTCCTGCTCTCCCTCTTCTCTGTCGCCTTTCTTCAGGCCAAGAGTAAATAATGAGGCTTACTCTATAATTGAAATAAAATATGATGTTTCTATATGATATCATATAGAACCTCTAAATAGTTCTTTCAGAATTGCAAGGGATTTCTCAAAGGTAGCTTAGTTCTGTGGATTGCACATACGGACCAAAACTGGAAAAAAAAAATGTTTTTTGGAAATCTCCCTTCTCTAGACTTAAAAGTGTTTCTCTGGCTCTACAAAATCTTAACTGTTCAAGCTGTGAGACTTAAAGACAAAATGCTTCCTGCTAATTATTAACAGTTACCCTGTAAGAACAGAGCCATTATAGGGGCAAGTGAACTTTGGCATGCTGCCCCTTTCACCACCCAAACAATGCAAAATGTGTGTGTTGGGGGTGAAGGGGGGGTGGTGGCAAGGGATACCAGAGTGTTGGCACCAATTAGTCCTGAGATTACTAAAAGAGGATTGAAATTTCAAGGCCAAAAAAGAGTAGGGAGTGGGTAAAAGGATTTGAAATGAGATTATGGGACCTAAATGCTCCTTGCTTTTGTTCAGGAAATAATTCCACAGTTTTGCTCAAGCCAGTGAGACAATCCAGTTTAGGGTCTGAAGTGGTGGATCAATGTCCTGGGGCTTCTTAAATGCTTAAAAATAAGTGGATCTCCGGTTGTACTTGTCAAGCTTCTCACTCAGACAGCAACAAAACCCCAAAGTCCTCTAAACAAACAAACAGGGAGGAAAGCTGTCAGAGATTCAAAAGTGTTGCCTTTTCTTCAAAGAAAATTTTACACATACTATCTGTCTTCGAGGAGAAGGCTCTACACCATCTTGGTAGCTGTTTCTCAGCCTAGTGTTCATTGTTCCTTTTTGAAACAGAAATGGAAGATCAACATTTTCTTCAGTCCAACTCAGTTCATACAAATGTGTTCATCAAAGCTGGCGTTTAGATAGCCCTGAAAGCTTACAAAGAGTGTTAGGAGGCAGCTAGATGACTCAAATGGATAAGAGTGCCAGACTTGGAGTCTGGAGATGTGAGTTCAGATCTTGCCTCTGACACATAGTAGCTGTGGAACCTTCCACTGTAAAATACGTTACTAGTGCCTTGCATTTTAAACTCTATTTTCATTTTAGCCCCCTCTATGGGCTAGTAGTAGGTACAAATATTTATTCATCCTCATTGACAGAAGAGGAAACTGAGGCTGGGAGGAGTAAAATTGACCTCTTCAAAGTTATACTGCCTGCAAATGGCGGAGTCAACTGAAATCAGGCCTGCAGAATCTAGGTAGCATGAAGCATTCCTCATTGTACAGTAACACAGGTTAAAAAGAAAAGGAATACACATTTCAGGACATCATTTGAAAATTATTTTGAGCCAGTCCTTCTCTTATATGTGTTTTCTTGTAATTCACAGTTTCTCTTGAATGTAGTAAGCAGAAGCAAAAAAACATTTCATCCAAGACAGAGGTTGCTCGGGCTCCAGTTAATTGAAGCTTTAATTGCATTTGACTCCATAATACACAACATGGTTCTTTTTGCAGCAGACTTATCTTCCTAATTATGTTAACTTATGTTAATAATAAAATGAGTTTGCATTCCCTGTGCATACTCTGACTTGGCAGCCTGGGGAAGTAGCCTAGAAACATTCTGGACACTGGAAAAAAAAGCCAGCCTGAGGATAAAAAATTGACTATAAAGCTAAACTTCACATCCCTGATCCAGATTTTATCTTTGATATTGTTGTAAAATTGGGAAGAAAACATTTGGTTTACAAGTTGTGTAATCCAGACTGTAATTACAGACTGAATGGTCCCAAGAATCAGTTTGATAATTTATTAATTATAGTATTATTCTGAATGCCGGGAGCTCTTTCCCTTCTGAAATTTAGTTTATTTAAATAGTTTCTTGGTATCCCTTTCTATGCCCTGAACTAGCATTCTTGCCTCCAAGTCCTTTACAGATAGGCATTTTGCTGCAAAGCTTATCTACCCTGTCTCTCAGTTGGGGGAGACTAGGGCTGAGTGGTAGAAGAGTCTTGCTCCCCAAAAGGTCCCCTGGTTTTACTTGTGACATTGATTAATTGTGACATGATTGAAGGCTGCTGCTCAGAAAAGTATCTAGGAAGGGAAGACCCCCTAGGGTGGGGGTGGGGTGGATGGTGGATGGAGGTGGTAGGGGGGGCTGGTAGATTCCTTGGAGTGCTGGAGTTCTTAAGCATTGCAACTTCGGGTGTCTCCCAATGGGAGATAGTGTATGGAGTGAGTCTTTCTAGTGTGTCTATATGGACAGGACAATATGTGAACTAATACCAGGTGAACAGTTTATGACACTCTACAAGAGGAACTGCAGGCAGGTGGGAGAGATAATAAAGAAATGTAAGACACAACCGCAGCCTTAGTTGAGAGAGGAGACATTTGAAAAACAGTACAAGATAATCCACGCTTGGCACCCACAGGATCGGTCATGGGCAGAAATTTAGACAAGGGAAGGCATCAAGGGAGTAGGATAAGGAAACAGGAGGAAGACCTGAATTCGAACAAGGCATTTGACAGAATCATAATATGCCTTCTTGTACAAGGTAGGGAGATGTGGCCGGACATTGCGGTAGAGCTAGTACATTTGGAACTAGTAGGAAGGCCAAATACAAAGAGGGAGGGGGGTTAAATTAGCCTGTAACCTCATTCTATTTAACATTGTTATCCATAACTTGAATGAAGACATGTCACGCATGTGTTTGATACGCATACTAAGCTGGGAGAGATAGCAAGAAAGAAAGAATGTGGATTCAAAAAGATTTTTTAAAGTTGCCATTATGGACATAATTTAATATGGAGAAAAAATACCAAATATGAGATGCAAGATCCTGACAGAAAAATCCCAGCTATGCAAATACAAAATGGGAGGGGACATGGGTTTTAGTGGACATGAATTCACAGTATAATGTTGCAACCAAAGAAACTAATGCAATCCTAAGCTGCATTAATTGGACTCTGGTGTTCCAAGCAAAGGAGGTATTGGTTATATAGTACTCTGCCCTAGTTAAACAACACATGAAACATTATTCTCAGTCCTTCCAGGGCACATTTTAGGAGGAACTTTGATAAGTCAGAGATTTTACAAAAGAAGGAAAGGGAACTGATGAGAGGACTCCAAAGGCACATCATTTGAAAGAACTGGAGAAGGTGGGGATGGGGTTAGTCTGATAATACTTTTATCTATCTTCAAAGATTTTAAAGGGTTAGGTAGAAAAGAGATTAGGCTTACCCTGATTGACTCAAGAGGACACAGCTGATGGAAGGGCTGAGGGAGCAGTTTTCTCTCTATATAAGAGCCCCTGCAATGAGACTGACCATCAGGTTTGCCACAAGGTGATGGATTTTTCAACTGTAGCAAGTTTTTTTTTTTTTTATTCAGTTTTATTTTATTTTCAGTTCCAAATTCTCTTTTCTCCTCTCCCTTTACCATCCATTGAGAAGACAAGAAAAACAAAGCACGTTATAAATTTGTATAGTCATGCAAAGTAAATTGCTGTGTTTGCCCTCCAAGAGAGAAGAAAGGGAAAGAAAATATGCTGGGAGTCTATCACTTCTGTCACAAGGTAGAGAGAATGTTTTATCATGAGATCATGAGTCCTTTGCATTTGTGGTTGGTTGTTGTGTTGATCAGAGTTCCCAAGTCTTTCAGAGTTGATTTTCCTCATAATATTGTTGTTATTGTATAACTTGTCCTGCTCACTTTACTTTGCATCCATTCATAGGAATCTGCCCAGATTTCCCTGAAATCATCCCCAGTCACTTCTCACAGTATAGTAAGTGTTCCATCACATAACTTGTTCAGCCATTCCCCAATTGATGGGCATTACCCTTTGTTTACCATTCTTTACCATTACAAAGTGAGCTACTATAAATATGTTTATGCATATGAGTCCTTTTCTTCTTTCTTTGGTGTCCCTGAAGATACCTAGGAGGAGGGGTATCACTGAATTAAAGAGTAGGCACAGTTTAATAGAAGGGTCGGACCCTTCACAGGACGGACTCTACCAGCAGTCGATTAGTGTACCTATTTTTCCACTGCCTCTTCAGCATTTGTCTTTTTGTCACCTTAGCTAATTTCAAGGGTATAAGGTGGTATCTCAGAGATGTTATATTTGCATTTCTCTAATTATTGATGATTAGAACATTCTTTCATGATAAATATTGAGAGCTTGGATTTCTTTCTCTGAAAACTACCTCTTCAAAACCTTTTGACCATTTATCAATTTGGGGAATTGCTCTTATTCTTCTAAATTTGACTCCATTCTCTCTATATTTTATTTTATTTTATTTTTTCATTTTTCAAATGCTTTATTAACTTCTGATTTACATCATTAATTTTCGCCAGATTTCAAGTTAGAAATTTTCTCCCCTTTTTTCCCCTACCCACCACCCCAAAATAGTAATCGCACAGGATATCCCTTCCTCCAATCTGCTCTCTCCCATATCTTCTCCCATACCCCTTTCGACTTTTCCAGTAGGGCATGGTGGATCTCTATGCCCCAGTGCCTGTATATCTTATTTCCCAATTACATGTAAAATAGTATTAATAATAGTATATATATATATAATTTGAAACATTTGATTTTAAAACTTTGAATTTCAGATTCATTCCCTTCCTCCCTTGTCACCTACCCTTACTAGGAAGATAAGGAGTTCAGTATAGGTTGTACATGTGTAGCTGATGCAGAACATTAACATAGAAGATATATTGTAAAAGACTGACTATATTTTCCTCCCTCCTATCCCACCACCCACCTGTTCTATTCTCTATTTTGATCCCATCCCTTTTCAAAAGTGAGTGCTTCCAATTTCCCTCCCTTCCCTCATTTCCTCTCTCATCCCCTTCCCCCCTATTCTCCTGTAGGGTGAGATACCCTATTTAGTGTGTATATCATTCCCTCCCTGAGCCAAATTCTTCCCCTTCATTGTAACCATTTTCCCTTGCCTCTTCTTTATGAAATAGTTTACCCCATTCTGTCTCTCCCCATCTCCTCTCATTATATTTCTCTCTCACCTCTTCATTTCCCCTTTTAAGTATCATCCTTTCCTATTAACTTGGTCCTGTCCCTCTATCTATGTATACCTGTAAACATATATACACACATTCACATATGTATTCATACACCCATATACCCTCCGATATAGACATATATATTTCTATTCCCTTCAACTATTTTCATACTGAGAAAAGTTTCATAAGTTACAATTATCATTTTTCCATGTAGGAATGTTAATAGTTCAACTTTGATAAGTGGCTTATGATTTCTTTTCCCTGTTTACCTTCTCATGCTTCTCTTGTTTCTTGTATCTGAATGTCAAATTTTCTATTCAACTCTAGTTTTTTCATTAAGGATTCTTGAAAGTCCTCTATTCCACTGAATGACCATATTTTCCCCTGAAACATGATACTCAGTTTTGCTGGGTAGGTGACTCTTGGTTTTAACCCCAGCTCCTCTGCGCTCGGGAATATCATATTCCAGGCCCTTATATCCGTCAGTGTAGAAGCTGCCAGATCCTGTGTTATTCTGATTGTGTTTCCACAATATTCAAATTGTTTCTTCCTGGCTGCTTGTAATATTCTCTCCTTGATCTGGAAATTCCGGAACCTGGCTATAATATTCCTAGGAGTTTTCTTTTTGGGATCTTTTTTAGGAGGTGATTGGTGGATTCTTTCAACCTCTATTTTGAGGTTGCCTTTGTACATCAAGGCAGTTTTCCTTGAGAATTTCTTGAAGGATGATTTCTAGGCTCTTTCTTTGATTGTGACTTTCACGTAGTCCAATAATTTTAAAATTCTCTCTCCTGGATCTATTTTCCAGGTCAGTGGTTTTTTCCATGAGATATTTCACATTGCCTTCTATTCTTTCATTTGTTTGGATCTGTTTAACATCATCTTGATTTCTCATAAAGTCACTAGTTTCCCTTTGCTTCATTCTAAATTTGAGGGAAAGATTCTCCTCATTGAGCTTTTGAGATTCTTTTTCCATCTGGCAGATTTGGCTTTTTAAAGTATTCCTCTCCTTATTGCCTTTTTGAGCCTCTTTTGCCAATTGAGTCAGTCTGTTTTTTAAGGTGTGATTTTCCTCAGTCAGGCTGTTGACTCTCATTTCTTAATTTTCTTGCATCGTTCTCATTTCTCTTCCCAATTTTTCCTCCACTTCTCTTATCTGCTTCTTAAGTTCCTTCTATGGCCTGTAACCAGCTCATATTTTCCTTTGAAGCTTTTGGTTTAGGAGTTCTGACTTCACTGTCTTTCTCCTGTTCCATGCTTTGCTCCTCTTTGTCCCCAAAATAAGAGTCTAATGTTGAATTCTTCTATTTACTTCATTTTCTTGGCCTGGTCATGTCTCCCCTCAGTCCCTTGACTCCTGGGCTTTTTGCCACAGTAGGACTCTGCTGCCAGACAGGGGAGCTTTTGTCCAAAAGCTGGGGTTTTCTCAGCTGCCGGGTCCTCCATGTGCTCTGGCAAGCTGGACACACACCCCAGGACCTCCACACGAGAATGTAATCCAGATCCAAGAAGGTTAAAGTAGGAATGATTACCCCTCAGACTGGTGCTTGGTCCCCCTGCACTCTGCAGGCCAGGAGCTGAAGCTGCAGCAGGGCACCGGGTGAGGCAGGTGTCTCAGCGGCTTTTCGCCCTGGGGGCAAAAGCCAATGCTCTCCCGACTACTGGTCCCAAAGTCCACACTGCACTGACCTCTAACTTTGTCCTTTGCATCTGTGTTGATAAATCTGGAAACAGCCCCAGCTGCTGGTGATCTAAAGTTCTTCCAGCCTGCCGTTGGTGGCTTTCGCAAGCCTGGGCTCGGCTCCCAGAGCACCGTGCTGGCTGCTTGATGCTGGCCTGCCGCACTGTCCTCAGCGGAAGGTTAGCTTCTCTGTGTCATTTTGTGGCTTCTGCAGTTCCAAAGTTTGTTTAGAGTCCCCTTTTACTTGTTTTGGGGAAGATGGAAGCCAGAGCCACGTGGAGCTTCTGCTTCTGCTTCTGCTCCACATCTTGACTCCGCCTGCCCCCCTTCTCTCTATATTTTAGAAATGAGACTTTTATCAGAGAAACTTGCTGCAAAGATTTTTTTTTCTGTTTCCTGCTTTTCTTCTAATTTTAGCTGCATTGGTTTTGTTTATGCAAAAACCTTTTAAATTTTATGTAGTCAAAATTGTCCATCTTACCTTCTGTGAAACTCTTTTTCTCTTGTTTGTAAGATAAAATAACAGAGTACTAGACTTAAAGTTGGGAGACCTGTGTGGAAATCCTGCCTCTGATCATAGCAGTGTATGACCATGGGAAAGTCACCCACTCTCTCTGAAACTTAGTTTTATCATCTATGAAATAAAGATGTTGAACTAGATGACCTCTAAGGCTAGATGACTTCTGCCTCTAAATATATGTTCCTAAGATTATCATTTCAAAGCACTATCTATACCTTTGGAACCCCTGAATCACACCTAAGACTTACTAAGTTGACGAGGTTTTAAAATTCCATTTCATATTATGTCTTTATACCCATCTTAAGTCTGTTATTATATCAATTTCCTTGAGTTCAGGGACCATATGTTTCTTTCTCTTCCTACTCCTTTCCACCTAGCAAGTCTCTGGATCTTACAAGAAAATATAAATGGATTATATCTGCCCTGATCTTTTCTCCACAACCCACCGTGTTTGTCTATTGAAGTCCTTCTCTTCAAGCCCTCTCCCAGATACTTTTTTCTCCATGAAGCCATCCTTTCATGACAGATAATCCCCTTCCCCAATTCTTTTTCCATGTATGTCTCATAGTACTTTGCCTGGACCCATCCTTTTCAGTTATTTCATTCACCCTTGTATCACTTATTTGTATACCCATCTTTTCCTTTATCACTCAGTATAACACACAGTGTGTAATACTTAGGCACTTAGCTCAAATCTAGAAAAATTCAGTGCTTACTTTCATATGTGAATTGTCACGTGTAATTATGGTGTAGGCTAGGCATATTAGAGACTCCCAGATGTTTCCTCAGCACCCAGTATGTTAGGTCTTTTCTTGGGACTTGAATGTTCCTGCCAATATTCTTGCCAAATAAGAGATAAGTCTGAATTGTGTGGCTCTAATTTTGTGATGGACACTTCATAAGGTTGAGGTAAGCCCATGTTAGAACACTTGTCATCTGAGGCAACATGATTTAGTGAATACTAGGAGTCAAGAATGGATGGTTCTAGGCCTGGCCTTTCCCTTCTTGGGCAAGTCACACTAACCCTCTGGGCCTCAGTTTATTCCTTTATAAAAATGATAGGGATTGGACCAGATGATCTCTCAGGCTCTTCTTTAACATTTCAATACTCTTTACATGGCCTTAGAGTGTCACATTGATTTCCTCTTACAAGGTAATGGATGAACAGCTAAACTATGAAAAGCTGACTCCGTCATCAGAATAGTCATATAGAGATTGATAGAATCAAAGATTTAGTGCTAGAAGGAGCCTTGGAGACCAGCTAATTCAATCTCCTCATTTTACTGATGAGGCACTGAGTCCCAAAAGAGGGCACGGGTCTTGGCCAGAATCACATTACAGATTAGTTAAAAAAAAAAAAAAAAGTAAGCATTCAAACCCAGACCCTCTGTTTGCAAATCCTAATCACTTTTTACTATACTGCTGCCCCTACACAACTAAAAATCTCTAGTGACTACTGTTGGATTGCTATTGCCAATTAATTTCAATATTATAACATTGCACTAATTTAGACAAGGAATTAGAAAAGTGTTTTGAGATCAAATAGATTTTAGGGTGCCCATGGGCAGAAGAGAATACAGAAGAAGGGGAGGGATAGACTGCCATCCTCTCATTTTAACCAGCATTGATCTCAAAAACTAAATTCTCTGTACAGAGAAGGGATGATTTAGAGTTGTTAGAAATCACATACGGCATCTGGATTAGTTGCAGCAGTAACAAGCAAGAGCCATACTTAACATCAAATAGCTAGACAACCAGTATTGGGGGTCCTGGAGTGCAGTGGAGCCTTAGGCATGGTAGGCAGACTCATTACAACTGAAACTGTCTGGCTCAGACAGGTGAGGATGATGGATGAGGACAGGATAACTAAACAGCTGCTGCCTGGTGAGTTGAGTTGGGTGGGGGGGAAATATGTTTGAAGAATAGAGCCAAAGTTTATGACTTGGAACAACATTGAATAAATCTTCTTTGTTACTAGATTGTAAGTTCTTTGAGGACGAGAAGAATGTCATCTGAGCTTTCTGTTTTCCCCCTTACTTGGCATATATTTTATACCCAGTGGATGATTGATATACGTTGGTTGAGTTGTTATGTTACTGCTAGGGAAATAAATTCTGCAAACCAATCACATGGATAGGCTACAAACAAAAAATTGAGGGGACTCAATTTGTGTCATTTAGATTGCATGACACTAACTTAAGGGACTTACTGGGAGACAGATTATAATCATTATGGAGAAAATTATAGACTCTTTTTTCTATATATAGGTAACAGATGATAGTAGCAGAAACCTTGAGAAAGAAGGATATCTCTGTGTGTGTATGCAGCCCCAATAATTATCACAGTGTATGTTACCTAGTAGGCGCTTAGTAAATCCTTGCTGAATGGACTACACAGGTGTGGAACAAGACTGAGTGATGTAGGAATAAGAATTGGAAAAAGTAGTGCCCCATATGTATCAAAACTTGAAAAAGAAGAAACCATCACCACGACATGAGTACTAGAGGGGAATAATCAGAGAAGTTGCTAAGAAAATCAAAGGCTTGGGAGCATCCATAGGGAAGGACAAGAAATGTGAACCCAAAATGAAGCTGTTATATTTATATTATTTCCTGTCTAAAGGTCTTCAGTCCTAGAAAGCTGAAGCTGCTGCTTTCTTTTTTTTTTTTTCCAGGACATAGCCATAAAGGTGTAGAAATGGTAGGTATAGTATCCAACAAAGGAAATCTCAACCTAGGAAGTCTTTGGACTGAAAAAAAAAAAACATATATACAGGATAATTTTATTTCAATGTAATATTTCCTTTGTCATTTTATATACTTTTAAACTTTATGCATTTGAAGGTATTATTTTGAGAAAGGGTCTACTCCAGGGGTGGCCTTCAAGGTCCTTGTGTGTAGCCTTTTGACTGAGTCCAGGTTTTATAGAACGAATCCTTTTCTGAAGGGGATTTGTTCTGTGAAGTTTGGATTCAGTCAAAGGGCTGTACTTTGAGGACCTAGAGGGCCACATGTGACCTTGAGGCCACAGGTTTCCCACCCTTGGGCTAGTTCGTGTGTTTCACCAGAATGCTAACACAGAAAAAGTTAAGAACCTGTGGCCTAGTATTTTAGGAGGGTGCGTGTATTAATAAGCAACTCTTCACTCATTAATTGGGATTGATCAGGCAGGAAGAAAGTAAAAAAGTAGAAAAATTTTGAATTATGGCACATTTTAAAGGTTTTTAAATCTTACTAAGTTTCTAGTATGTACAGTTCCTTCAACTAAATATTTGTAAGTTTTCAAACTGAGCTCCTGTCCATTTTTTCCCCTTAACAAAATGTATTGATGACTTGTGTTATAATTGTATTCCAGTAGTACTTCTATAGTGCTTTTAAAATATTGTTCAATTTTTCCCTTCCCCCTCCCGATTCTTCTTTGTTATTCATTTGTTTAGCTCTCCTCTCCCCTCCCCCCTTCCCCTTGTACAACTTAAAAGTAAACATCACCCCAGTTTTGGCCAAGAATTATCACAAATCTGATAGTGGTCCAATTTAACAAGTTCTGTCTTAAATAGCTTAGGTCTAGAAGAACCCTTCAGACGAGAATGTGTTCATCTAAGTTCTAGTGAACTGAGAAAATGTGAATTTTCTTTTCAGAATAATTATATGATTTGTGATATAGCCATCTGAAGAACTGAATCAAAACATTCGCTCTATCTGTAGAAATCTTGGAAAGGTCAACTCTATATAGTAATAAACCCTATAAAGTTAAAACCCTAAGAAGTTATTTTAGGATGCCATTGTGTAGAGAGTGAGCATAGTGCATCTTGAGTTAGAAACTTCCACCATCTTGCTGTGTGACTCGGGCAAATGACTTAGGCCTTAGTTTCCTCATCTCTGAAAAGACAGAGTTGGATTTAATGATTGAAGGTCCCTTCCAGTTCTATTATGGAATAATTCTAAAAAGAAAAAAAATTTGACAGCCTTCTTGTAGGGGTATCAACTGGAAAATCAACATCCCCAATCAGGATCCATAGTGAAGAGGCCATACAGGGGCAGCAGAGGTGATAACAATAATAAAAGTTCGTGTTACTTTTAACAGGGACATGAAATCCCCATGTACTCATAAATTGGTTGCCAGTATTTTCATTTTAGCTATTTCCTTAACTGATCAACTATGTCCAGTGAATTAGCATTCAATTTTTATTTGACTAAAGTGGTGAATGTTTCAGGATTTTTTTTTTCCATTAAGGGAAAAGAAGTTCTGGCGCCTTTAAATTATAAGCAGCATATAGAGAGTACTGCACCAGAATTAGAAGAACTGAATTTTGGTTCATTCCTTTCCTTTCCTTTTCCCTTCCCTTCCCTTCCTTTCCTTTCTCCCTCCTGATCCTTCCTTTTTCCAGACTGGTAGCTTGAGATGTTGATGTCGATAGAATATACTCAGATGAGATGATATTTATGAAGCACGTAGCACAGTGCCTTGCACATAGTAGGTGGTCAATAAATGCTTCTTCCATTCTATATCTCATACTCTTCTTATATTTTAAAAGTTGGGAAGTTAAGGACTAAACAGACAACAATACAATTAATTAAATGAATTCAGACCTGGTTGGATGGCCAGACTCAACAAAAAATGGTCATGGAAAGTAGTCTCCAGTAGAGTACCCCGGGGATCTGCATTTGGTATTGTTATGTTTAAAGTTTTTCATCAGTGACTTGTTAAGGGCACAGATGGCACGTTTACCATATTTGTAGATGACATTAAGCTAGGTGGGATAGCTACACGTTGGAGGGTAGTCAGGATCCAAAAATATCTTGGCAGGCTAGAACACTAGACTAAATCTAATAAGATGAAGTTCAGTGGGGGATACATGTAAAGTCTTATACATGAAATAAAAAAAATCAATCTCAGAAGTATCTGATGGGGGAAATAAGACTTCACACTTCACACTACAGATTCAGGGATTTTTAGTCCAGTGTGTGTCAAGAATGTGATGTGGCAGGCAGTAATACTTCCATGAGCATTGTTGAATAGTTAGCCTCCAGGACTAAGTTGGTAATAGTCTCTCTGTGGGCTGCATGTTAGCTTTTAGGGCTCTTATATTGAAGGATTAGACTTTTTTTTTTTTAACCAGAGCCAGTTTAGGCTTGGTGTTAGGAGAAACTTCCCCCCACCCTTGAGTTATTTCACTTAGAAGTTGGATGACTACTTGGTTATACTACAGTGAGAATTCTCTTTTAGGGTATATGTTGGCCTAATAAACCCTTCCAAATTGTTGAATTCTTTTTAGCGTATGTGTTGAACTAGATGGACACTAAGACCCCTTCCAACTTGAAGAATTCTATAATTCTATGTGTTTTTCACATAGATCCTCAGTTTTCTTACCTGTGAAATGAGGGAAGTACATTAGGTAACTTCTTAGTACTTTCTTGCTCCAAAATTCTATGCTAAACAACTTACCCAAGATCTCATAGCTAATTGTTAGTTGACAGAGCTATTGCTGAAACCAAGGTAGCATAGCACTATTTTGAAATTTGCATGAAAAGAATTAAGTTGTTTGTTTTTTGAAGGGGGAAGACAAGGCAATTGGGGTTAAGTGACTTGCCTAAGGTCACACAGCTAGTAAGTGTGTGAAGTGTCTGAGGTCATATTTGAACTCAGGTTCTTCTGATTCCAGGGTTGGTGCTCTATTCACAGTGCCACCTAGCTGGCCCAAGAATTAAGTTTTCTATCCTAGTGGGGGAGAGGGAGATAAAAGGGGATGAAGCATGTAAGGCTTCCTTCCATTACATCACACTACTTTCCAGCTCCATAAGTCTGCTATTCTTCTACCTTTATGATTCTCTTAGTAGTAACTCCCATTTATATGACACCCTAAAGAGTCTGGGTCTTCAGATCCCATAATTCTTCTTTCTCTAGGATTTTGTGATTCTCTCTGAATGTGGCAGCGTAGAAGAGCATTTCCATTATGCCTGTGTGTGTGTGTGTGTGTGTGTGTGTGTGTGTGTGTGTGTGTGTGTGATCAGTCACATCTCCCTTCATCCCCTTTTTTTAAATGACAGAAGAAAAGTTCACTGGATTGGGGTGGAGGGCCAGTTTGTATCTTGAAGTAACTATGAAATAAAAACAAAAAGCATCAAATAAAGATGAAAGAAAGAAAGGGTACTCTAGGGGGATAGCAAATCAGGAAAATGATTTTGGAAACCTGAAATTATCTTAAGGCCTTTGTCAGATTTTTTGCATATTTGGGAAAGCAAATATCACTGCTACCCCCACGCCCTCACCCATCAATAACAGTGAATTATTATGCCATTTACTCTTGTGAGATATTTACAAAAAGTGCTTAGCACAGTGCCCGACACATACCGTGTTTCCCCGATAATAAGCCCTATTGAGATTGCTACTGTGGTGAAGGTGATCCCCTGCGCTAAATGCTACATTATGGTACCCTCTGTATGCACCCCCCCCCCCCCCCAAGTGAAACAAGCACGCCGCGCTCTGAGCTGCATCCAATCAGAGCTGCAGCAGTGAGCGCGTCACCCTATTCTCCCCAGTGATTTGCTTGCTGGCACCATTGAAAGCAGTGCCGCGGAGGAGAGCTGAGGCAGGACAACATGAGCCCTCCCCTGAAAATAAGCCCTCTGGTGTTTTTCTTTCCAAAAAAATAATAAGACAGTGTCTTATTATCGGGGAAACACGGTAGTAGGCAATATATAAATGTTTATTTCCTCCCCCTCTCATCCCTCTGGAAGAACTACAGGATCTGAAATACCAATGAAACACACAGATCTTCCTTTTACTGCGTCAGTCTGGTGACGGGCCCAGGTTTTGCCTAATGGAAATAGATCTGAGTGTTTTGGCGGTTGTCAATGAGCGAGAGTGAAAGGCTTATTAACAAGTGACCATCTTTTTTGACTGGTTAAGGGAAGGTTTGGGAAATAGAGGATTGGCTGTCCTTAGATGGGTTCCTATGCTTATGCAATATCCCTGGCTATAACATGATATAAAACATGTGTCTTCCAAAGTGTCAACAGAGGTTGTCTGCCAGTGAACTTCAAGGAAGTCCAATGGAAATGATAAACTGAGAACCCCCAGGATAGTATCACAGAAGCAGAAAGCCCTTTTTGGACCATGTTCAGAATTGGAACTTAGGCAAAATTTTCCCCAAGTTCTCATGTGACTTTGTAGTTTTCTTATGAAGTTCACCAACCATAGTAGAGTCGCGTTCATGTCAACACAGTCTTATTGCTGGTTTAAATAGGAAAAGCTGTTGATGCCACTTGCTTCAGTCCTGAAGGCTGGTCCTGTTACTTCTAATAGTAATTATCATCACTTTTCTTGTAACATACATGCAAGACAAATCAACACGTATTGGTCGTGTTTGTAAATACATGCCCCATTACACACTTGTAGTCCACCACCTTTCTGCCAAGCATGCGATCTCTCAAATCACAATTGATTGCTGCTCTTAACAGTACTGCAGTCTTCACTGTTGTTTTGGTTACATTATCGTGGTCATTATGTGTTTTTTTTTTTTCTCCTAAGTTGTTCTTTGCATCTACTCGTGCAAGCTTTTCAAGTTTCTCTGAATTCATATTTGTCATTTCTTTGATGTAATGTTATTCTATTTCTTTTAATAGCTTTAGTTTATATAGAGCTTTAAGGTTTGCAAATCACTTTATAAATTTTATCTCATTTAATAATGATAACAACAATAATAATGATAGTTAATATTTATATAGTGCTTACCATGTGCCAAACACTAAACTAAGCACTTTACAGTTATTATCTCATTTCATTCTCACAGCAGTCCTGTGAAGTGATGCTGTCATCATCCCCTTTTGACAGAGAGGAAATGGAATCAGAACTTAAGTGTCTTGCCTAGTGTCACAGCTAGTCAGTGTCTGAGGTGGGATTTGAATTCATGTCTTCATGACCTCAGGCCCACTACTCTATCTACTGCCACATTACCTAACCTGCCTCATGTGCTGAATTTTGTTCAGCCATTCCCAATCATTGGGTACTCATTTTCTTTCCAGTTATTTACTACTGCAAAAAGTACTTTTAGAAGAACTGGAGTGGGGGCAGCTAGGTAGCACAGTGAATAGAGCACCAGCCCTAGAGTCAGGAGGATCAGAGTTCAAATCCAGCCTCAGACACTTGACACTTACTGGTTGTGTGACCTTGGGCAAGTCACTTAAACCCAATTGCCCTGCCTTGCCCCCTCTAAAAAGACAAAGAAAAGAAAAGAACTGGGGTACTGTTCAAATGAGAGAAGGAGATCAATGGTTTGATCAGTCTATAGATATCTGTCTGTTTATGTGTGTATATCTATATCCATCAGTCTGTCTGTTTCTTCTTTTCTTCTTTCCTTAGGAGGGTCTGTGCCTAGAACAGATAAACTAAAAATATAAATAAACTATGTAAACAGATATTGCTGGTTATATATGATTGAGTGACTTTTTTTAGTATTGTTCTTAAAATGAAAGGTACCCTATAAAAATTGAACTAATTCACAGCTCTGCCAACAATGCATTATTGGTGTGACTGTCTTTCCACATACCCTCCAGCATTTGTCATACTGGATCTTGACAACTCTTATTGCATGCTAGGGAAGCACTATCCCTCACCACTCTTCAGTCAGTCAGCAAGCATCTATTAATACCTACTATGTGCCCGTCAATGTGCTGGGCTCTGGGGATACAAATACAAGAATGAAACAATTCCTACTCACAAGGTACTTACATTTTTTTTTGGAGGGGGGTGCAGTGGATGAGACAAACAGTTAAGTGACTTGCCCAGGGTCCCACAGCTATTAAGAGTTGAGTGTCTGAGGCCAAATTTGAAATCAGATCCTCCTGACTTCAAGGCCAGTGCTCTGTCCACAGTGCTACCTGGCTGCCCTGATACTTTCTAACAAGACAATAAATATATATATAAAAATATACACAGCATAAATTTAAAATTAATAAATATACATATGAAGTAGTTTGGAAAAGAGCATAAGCAATTGAAGAGGGTCAGGAAAGGCTTCATGAAGAAAGATGATGCTTCAGCTTTGTTTTAAGAAAGAGAGAGACTGAGAAGGATGCAGAGGGGGCATGCATTCCAGGAAAAAGGGGGGGAAAGAGGGACTCTGAGGAGGAAGTAAGGAGAGCAGGCACTTTCCAGGAACAAGCGATGGCCAGTATAAAAAGCAAGGGGTAGGAAATAGAGGGTCTTTATGAGAAGACTGGTTTGGCTGTAGAGTGCTAGAAGGGAGAGTAATGTCCAGTAGGGCACAGTTTTTTGCCTCTGAGAAATGAGGACAATAATATTTGCGCAGTTGTGTCATGGATTGTTTTGAGGAAAGCCCTTTGTATGAAGTTCTATACAAATTTGAATTATTTATATCTTAAAAATGATTCTTTTGTTTGAAGAAAGGGGAAGAGTATTGTTCTTAGAGTGAAATCAATCCAGCTTTCTTCTTCTTTGAGGATAAAAACTAGACTTGTGATTTCACAGGTACAGTGACTCTTGAATGAGGAAATGCCCTCTACCAATGCATGTTTTCACCTTCTCTACAGCTTTCTTTTCTTTCCTTTTTTTGGAGGCATTCAGGGTTAAGTGACTTGCCCAGGGTCACACAGCTAATGTCTGAGGTTGGATTTGAACTCAGGTCCTCCTCTCTCCACAGCTGGCGCTCTATCCATTGTGTAATCTAGCTGCCCCTCTCTGCAGCTTTTCATCTTAGGTACTTTAGGGCACCTATAGGTTAAATGACTTGCTCAGGGTAACCTGCCAGTGTGTTTCATAGGTGAGTCTTGAACCTGAGTCTTGGCCTCCTATCTAGCTCTCTATCCACTACACCGAAAGAAAATTGTATTCTCTGTGCTACAAGGTCCACTTTATTTTGTTTTCAGCCGAAACAGAGGCTTTCACATTTGTAGAGATGGCAGGCACCCTGACTACAATGAAAGGGGACCCACTTTATAGTTCATTTGCAGCAGTGACCCTGTTTAGGGAAGGGGTTGTTAATGTGGCCTCTGTAGTAGCTAGGGAATATTTCTCAACAGAAAAGACTATGAAAGGAAATTTTGAGAGTTAAAGTAGCCCCTCAGAGAAGTGGGAGGGAGGAGAGGGGAGGAGAGGAGGTGAAGCACTGGGGCTGGTACTTTGGATGGGTTGCCTGGGCTTTAATTGGTGGCATTTTCTCCAGCTATGTGGTTTGTATGAGTACAGCTTAGCTCTCTGGTGGCAGGTAAAAGACAGCATCCTATTCATAGAACTACACAGAACCCAAGAGTTTACATAATTCAGGAAGTTCATGTCACACCCTGAAACTGGAGTGATTGTTAAAGCAGCTCATTTTACCAAAGTAATTGATCTTTTACGTTGCGCTAAAAACAGAGGTAAAAATGTGTTTGCGGTTTGCATTTGATTTGAAATCTATTTAAAAGCCTCCCTTTTTTTATTGGAATGGGGGGGAAACTTAATAAATACATATATATAGCTTCCAAATATTTGTTCCATTTTATAATTAGTACTGATTTAGCAATGGCTTTTCCTGATTTGGGAGGAAGCATGCTTGACTGTTACTAGGCAACAGCTAATTGTGATATTAACTGCCAGCAAGCTGTTGGCAGTAACTGTAAATTCTTTTGTCTTGTTAACAAAAATGTGTGTTAAAGGTACAGCAGTATATAAAGTCTGTGCTGTTCAAAATATATAACTTGGATGATAAATTCCCCCACTAATATAACCTTGATGTGCTACTGACTTTATAGCAAATTTAGGTAACCTTTTGCAGTGAGTTTTTGTTGTTCTTAAGTCAGTACAGGGTTTAATAATGGCAGTGAAAAAAAACCCCAGAAGAAGTGGTGTTGTAACAGCAAGGTTACTTTCCCAAGGTCCTTTTGGAAAGAGTCTGAAACTTTTTTTTGTAAATTATGGTTGGGGTAGTAGAGAGAATGGGGTGGGACGTGTATGTAGGTGTATCTGTATCTTGAAGACTTGAAATGAAAGACAAATATCCCCAAAGAAGAGTAGTTCAGAAGCACACATTCTCAGTCTCAAATGTCATTTTCTGTCTGTCAGGGTCAAATCATTAATAAAAATCCAAATATGCACAGCCCTGTTGTACGACTCCTAGCCAGAGTGAAAATAACTGCCATTTACCTAGTGCTTTGAGGTTGACACAACCTTTTACTCTCTTCGGCCCTGTGAGGTAGCAGACCAAGGTCTGCCTTACTCTGGTTGTCTCTGTGAAACTATGTCGTTTTCTAGACATGAAAGCGCTTCTCATTTCACAAGGGAACTTACTGTGAGTCATACTGTGGAAACATGAAATTAGGAAAAGAAAAAAACCCTGGTTTGTTTGGTCAGTGCATTTTTCCCTTGATTGGACCAGGCCCCTGATTTGCCCCAGAATCATTTCAGCATGGAACTAGCAGAGTTTGTTGGTCTGAGAACTTTGTGTCTTCCGACTAATACATTTCACAAAGAAGAGATCACAGCAGCCTTCCGTTGGGCACCGTTTTCAGAAGGTATCTACACAGGGCTACATGCCCAAGGGGACATATTGTAGGTATTAAATAGAAAAAAAAAAGATTGCTAAATGCCTTTACTCCTATTTTTCCTCTAATGTCTATGTCTAGTTCAAGTATACTTCCTCTCTTCTTTTTTTTAAATGGCAAATATACTTTTAGCTTCTAATATTTTCCCTTTGTAAATTATTATCTCTTCCTACCTCTTCTCTACTTCTCCCCTACTCCAGTGTTGTGGAAAATCATAGGATCACAGATTTCCAGATGGAAGAGTCTCTTATATTGTTGGGAAGGCTTTGGAGGGCAGCCTGCATGTAAAGAGTGGTGGTGAATACTAAGAGAATCTTCAGCAGAATTTGTTAACCTTTTTTGTGCTGGGTCCTCTTTGGCAGTCCAGTAAAACCTGAGTAATAAACCCTTCTAAGAATAATGTTTTTAAGTACATAAGATTACAAAGGAAACCACTTATTTTGAAAGACATATATATTAAAATGCAATATATATGTATTACATGCACATACATATGGGTATATATACATATATATATATAACTAATACACACACATTTAAAACTCTTGATGTAGAATAAAGTTCCTTGCCTTGGAATGAATCCTGGCTCTGATGCTCCTTACTTTTGTGACCTTGGGCATACCTCTTCCCACTGATGGGCCTCTTTTGGTTGATCCATATGATCTCTGAGGTCTAGCTCTAAATTCCAAGAATCCCTCTGAGTTTTATACGCATAGTTTGTGCTCTACCTACAGAGGCAAGCTGGGCAGTGAATGGAACACTCAGTCAGGAAGAACTGAGTTCACATGTATTCTCAAACATTGACTAGCTGTGTGAACCCTGAGCACAGTGTCTGCCTCAGTTTCCTCAGCTGTCAAATAGAAAATAACAGCAGCTAGCTTACAGTTGTTGTGAGGACACAATGAAATAATACTTATAAAAACACTTAGCACAGTGCCTGGTATATAGAAGGCACTTAATAAATGCTTATTTCCTTCCTTCCAAAATTTTGAAAATAAAAGTGGAACATTCCAGAGTATCTTCTTATAAATACTAGTAATCCTTCCAATGTCTCTGCCCCAATTCAGTAGAATGATGTTCCCTTGTTATATACTGTAGAATGAAAACACAACTGGTCATAGCATGTCATTAGCAAGAATGCTCCCAGGGCTGACCAAACCAGTCATATATGGGTCATTTGGCAAGCCCTGCTGCAAAACCAGTTTCTGACCCTTTTTGGGTAGTGTTTCCATGACTGGAGTGACTTTAACAAGATATAAACATGGTCAAGTACGGGAGCAGCTGCCTGTCTTTTAAGGTTAAACCAGCCTAGACTCGGGTGGGACTGCTTTCAGGTTCAGCTCAGGTTTGGATCTGACAGCATCAGCTATTTTTAGCAGGGGAGGGATCACCGGGAAAGGCTCTCAGAAGTGTGCTTTCAGCCGCAAAGCTGTGGAAAGAAAGGATCATTTATGCACTGCTGCTACTCCTAAGTCCATTTTTATGAGGGACAAAAGGCCTGTGTAAATCTCCTCTTCAAAGTTATGCTGACAACTTGTCCCTTTTCAGAGCCCCTTCACCTCCTCAGAGTCAAAGTGATGTTAATTTAGCGCTTGGATGCCCCAGGAGGCACCAGGCTCTGAGATGCCAGGATAGAGTAGAAGTTAGGATTGATCTCTCTTCTCCAGGACCCCCGTTCTGAAAAGGAGACAATGGAGAGACCCCAACACATTTACTTATCTTTAAAGTGAAATGATTTGTTTCCTGGGATTTTATTTTTAGCTCTCCTGAAAGGCCAGGGGTGCAAAACAAGGAACAGGAGGCAGCTTTTTGGTTATGAATTCTCTATGTTAGGGATTTCTAAGGATAAGTTAAGTCTAGTCAGTACATCTTCGGATGGACAAATTTGTCAGGACAGTTGAATTTTAGACAGTTCTAGCCTAGATGACTTCTTCACAGGACAAATGGGGGTATGAGGGAGGGCCTGGCTTTGGATATGGAAGACTTGGTTCTATCTAGGATTATAATCTAGCGCTGGAAGGAATCCCAGGGGTTGTGTAGTCCAAATCCTTCATTTTACAACTAACGCCATGGTTAAGTGACTTACTGAAGGTCACTTATAAAAGTTTTAAACCTACAGTGCTCTTTGCATTGCCTCCTTATCGTGAATTATTGTCTGTGTGACCTTGGGAAAATCTTTCACCCTTCCTGGGCCTCAGATTCCTCATCTGTAAAATTAAGTATTTAGGTTAAATTATCTCTAAATTCCTTTGTCACACCAAATACTAGGACATGTAACAAATTAGTCTGTGGGACTGATGTCAACAGTGAGGTACATCCTAAGGACGAAGAGCTGGGACAAAGGCTGAAAGCAGAGGTCAGTATAATGGAGAGGCTTCAGTGAACATTGACTCTGATCTGGTGGTTGGAGGTTCTATGGAGAGACAAACAGTGATAGAGTGGAAAGTGGTTCAACCATTCTGAAAAACAGTTTGGAAATATGCAGAAAAAGGTTGTTAAATTGCTCATGATCTTTGACCCAGCCAGAGATTCCACTATTCGTACTGTACTAAGAAAATTATTAATGGGGGGGGGAGACTTACAACAATGTACATAGTAACATTATTTAGGATAATTAAAAACTGGAAACAAAATATGTCCCCATCAGTTAAAGAAGAGGAATGGCTAAACAAATTATGATCTCTGAATGTAATGGGACATTACTGTGTTATAAGGCTATGACAAATACATATAATTCAAAGAAAAATGGGAAAACTTCTATGAAATAATACATGGTGAAAGTTAGAGCATAATAACCAAAGCCATGTGAGTTCAAGTAGAGGTAACTTAACTGGTCGAGTACAGTGACCAATGTCAGTATAACGCTACCAGGGGACACAAGGGAGGATCCATTGCAGAATATTAGCTCAAGGAATTATTTGCCGAAATTTAATTTTTGGAGGGACACTTGTGACCAACCAGCCTTATAGAATTCTTACAAACTAGAAAAAGACACTGGTTTAAAATGGAAACCGTTTGCTCTTTATTATATAAAACTAAACAGCAATCTGAAAGCTTGGGTCCAGAGCTTTTGAGTCACCAGTTAGAGAATAATGAAGCTGTACGTCATCATGTGTTTTGCAGAATCAGCCACAGTGCTTTTGTATGCTTATAGCAGCTACACTTACATAACTGGACTCTGGTCCTAACAGTATTTGATTGTGTGTCTCATTGAGATACCTACTGTTTCCTTAGGTTAAGGAAGGGAAATTCTTTAAGGTGATAAAATTATCCTTTTAAACTTGATGTTTTGCTTTGTCTGACAAGTTCTCTCAATTCTATAGGAGCTTTCTTCCTCGGTGCCTTTGCTCCTGCTAATATGACCTTCCCCTCTTGTCTCCATCTTTTAAAGGTCCTTTCCATCCTCAAGCCAATTACAATGCTGTTACTTAGTCGTTTTTCAGTCGTGTCTGACTCTGTTATCCGATTTGGGGTTTTCTTGGCAAAGATACTAGAGTGACTTGCCATTTCCTTCTCCAGTTCATTTTATAGGTTAGGAGACTGAGATAAACAGAGTTTACCTAGGGTTGCACAGCCTAGTAAGTGTCTGAGGCCAGATTTGAACTCAGGAAGAGTTCAAGCTACTCTGTTCTAGTCCTACTTCCTCCAAATAACCTTCCTTACTCCCCCCCCCCCCCCCAGTCAGAAATCATATTTACTTTTTCCTACTTCATATAGTACCATTTTACCATATTGTACCAAGTACCACTCTTCATATAGTACCAAAGACTTCAATTCTATTCTTTTCTGGCCTATTCTATTCTCTAGTTTTTGTAAATATAAAATATTTGAGTATCTGTCAAGCCCCCCCCCCCTGCTCATTGTAAATAAGCAGTATTGATTCAGAATGATTATCTTACTTATTTTGTATCTCCTCAGTGACCTAATCATGCTTTCTATCCAGTAGTCACTTAATATGCTGTGTTGAATGAATGCATTAATGAATGAAGATCAGACACATAGGAAAAAGTGAAGGATTGGAACAGACTTAGATATATCAGTAAAAAGCTAAAAAGAAATCATTCTAAAGACATGTCTGTGCTAAAGAAACATTTCTTAAAGGAGCTAGCATGTCAGCGCATAATGTTAATTATTGCCAAATTAGGATAGTTTGCAGATGTCCTTCATATCTGAACATTGTGCACTTGATGAGCCTTTCTATCCTTATGTGTGGATAGGATTCTTAAATCCCTTCCAAGTATAATAATCTGTGGGTCGCTGAGCTGATGTGTAGTTACCCGCTCTTTCCAAACTGTGAATGAAGGCGGCCTCGCGATTCACAGAACCTGTCTTTTAGCTCAGCATGATGCTTTTTTACGCCGAGACTTCTTTTCTTGTAGAGTAATGTCTGTTTTTAAAACTAGACTGTCATTTGCTTCAAAGCTTCCTAACATGTCGGGTGGCTCTTGGGAGGATCTGATCCTCTCTTGCCTCCCTGTCAAACGGAGGAGCCAATACCAACCCCACCAATACTTCTGCCCTATCATGACAAGTCCTAAAGAAAGAGGAGGGCAGGGAAGATTTTCTACATCAGGGGTTCCCGGTCTGTAAGTAAGAATCACCTACTAGATATAGAGCCTTACCTAGTAGTCTGCAGCTATTATCCTCTCTTTTCCATAACTACCTTAGGAATATGTGCCTGCTGTTTATTTTTATTTATTCCCTTTGTTTTTTCCTGTTAATCCTTATCTTCGAAATCAAAACTTGTCTCCATCAAAATACAAACTCCTGAAAAGCAAGAATTTTCATACTTTGAATTTCTAGCCCCAATTCTTGGCATAGGTACTTGTCCAAAACTTGTTAATTGATTGATTGATCACTAGCTCACTCTCATTCTCTGTAATAGTCTGAGCTTTCAGGCAGAGAACAGAATAGCAGCACTTCTTATACTGGGGGTCTCCACTCCATATGGGGTCGTGAAAAATTTGGCAACAGTAAAAAGTTTCTGAATGCGCAACAAACAAAAATTAATTAAAAATCAAATGTTTAATGGATCTGAGGTGTTTCTGGCAGTGCTTGCCCATGTTGCGTTGTACAACTTCACTGCAATGTTGGTTTCAAACACAAAGCATGCTCACTTTGCATGCGCGTGCCATCTGTCCACGTAATGGCAACAAATACTGCCAAAATGTGAGAAGGGGTCACGAATGGAAAAAGTTTAAGAAGCCTTGGTGTAACCAACACTCCCAGGTAGTTTTCAGGAAAATGAGAAGTAGCACGTCTTTGGTTTTATTTATTTGGATCAAACCCTGATAGCTGCCAACAATCCCACATTACCGGTGCCTACGTGGGTAGTGTTGTTGAGAACATTTTTATGTTCTAATGAATCCACTTGTACCACGGGTACTTAACTAAAAACCCATAGCTCTTTTGAACCTACTGTATGTCATTTACCATACCCAAAGGGTAGACTAAATGACATAATACACATGAAGCACTTTGCAAATCATGCAACATTATTCCTATGCCACCTGTTATTATCATTATCGTTACTGCTACAATAACACGGGAGAGATGAGAGGCTGTGAGCATATTGTATTGTGACCTAGGCTTGAAGTCTGGTGGATCTGGGTTCAAGTCCCAGTTCTGAGACTGATGGAGCATCTCATTTCAAGCAAGTTAGGCAGTAGTCTGAGTCAAACAGCCTGTATGGGGGAGAGGAGGGTGAGCATTTCTTCAAAAATGGCCCCATTCCTAATTTTTTCCAGTTTTCTTATACCTTACACCCCTCTAAGTACTCGGTGATCCAGTGATGCTGGCCACTTTGCTATTTGTTCCTCATGCAGGACAGTCCAACTCCAAACTCCAGGCATATTTCCTGGCTGCCCTCGAATGCTTAGAACTCAGTCCCTCTTCATCTCCATCTCTTGGCTTCCTAGTTCATTTCAGCTGAAGTCTTACCTTTTATAAGAAGTCTTTTCCAGCCCTCCTTAATCTTAATGTCTTAAGAAAAGAAAGTTTATGTGTGTTTATGGATATCTATTTATCCATAAATATGTGTTTATATTTATAATGTGTGTAGGTATGTGTTTGTGTGTATATGTATATACATTTATATATTTATATATCTGTGCTTAATTGTAGTCTTCTGGGGGAGTGGGGGTGGGGAGCAAGGGGGAGAAAAGAAAATAAAAAGGGCACAACAAAAGGGCAAAAAAAAACATAAGGAAGTAAAGAAAAGATGGATAGCTTTGAAAATCATGCATCGTATTTATTACATAGGTTTTCTTGAAATGGAAATTTATTGCTCTATGTTGTATCCCCTCTTATGTTCTACATGGCAATGTGTTTTTTTTCTTCTTTTCTTATTTTGTGTTTAAGTTTAAAATAAATTGAAATAAAATGAAAAAACAAGAGAAGGGATAAAACCCCAAACTTAATAGTGGTTGTTTTTTTTAGATTATTCCTAATTTATCCTAAATATATCTTGCTTATATATAGTTGTTTGCATATAGTCTTTTCCATTAGATTGTGATCTGCTTGAGGCCAAGAAATGTTTGTTTTGCCTTTTTTTTTTTTTATTTCCAGCTTATAGAGTAGTGCTTAGCACATAGTAGGTACTTAAATTCTTCTTGACTTATCCTTGGCATCAGAGACTTCCCTGTATTAATGAACTATCATATAGTCCTTCTCCCTAGATGGCTTCTTCCTTTTCAAGGGCTTATCTTCTTGTTGGGGAAGATGTGATTAATTCACAAGAAACAATTATGGAATATGCGAGGTAATATATAATTGTGTTAAATTGTGTGGCTCATTTTTCTCATTTGTAAAATTAGTGGGTTGGACTAGCTTATCTCTAGTATCTCTTCTAGATTTGAAATTAGATGACATTGAGAATATAATACAGTAAAAAGAAAACCAAATTTTCATTCAGAAGACTCAGGTTTGAATCCTATCTCTGAAACCGACTCTGTGACTATATGTGAATCATTCACCTTTTCTCAGCCTCAGTTTCCTGGAAATGACGGTAATACTTTGCATGACTTACCTTGCTGAGTTGATGTGAATAAAGTGTTTTGTAAACTGTAAAGTGGCATATAAATTTGAGTAGTAATTAAACTGATAAGAACAGATACATTTGAGCTGCTCCTGGGGGTATCAAGAGATATCGACTTGTCAGTACTATTTTAGATGAGATCGCTGTTCAGATATGCATTGGATTAAATAACCTCTGAGGACCCTTCTGACTCGCAGATGCTGTAAGAAGCATTGCTAAATATATATGGCTCAGGCTAGTCAGGGAAGTGCTTCATGAAGCAATTTCTTAATTGGGAGGTTGGGTCGTCTTTGCATCTGCTCCTACTGGGTCTTAGAGTATGAAAACTAGGTGGTGGCTTCATTGGAGCAGTTTCTAAGGGTAGACTTCGATCAGTTCCTAATAGACCTTAGAATAATGAAAACTGGAAGGTAGCATTGGGCTCATAGGTTCAAAGATGAAGAGCCGAAGGGCACCATGGAGAGGGCATCTGATGTCCTCATTTTATACGTGAGGGTACTGAAGGTTCAATAGCCAGAGGTGACATAAGTAATAAGTACTAAAGCCAGGTTTCAAACCCACATCCTTTGACACCACTTTCAATGCTCTTTTGTATCTCATGTAGTCAAGCCCACATTTTTTTTTTTTGGCCTTTTTGGAGGGCAATTGAGGTTAAGTAACTTGCCCAAGGTTACATGGCTAGTTTTTTTGTGTGGGTGTTAAGTGTCTGAGGCCGGAACCTAACTCGGGTCTCCTGACTCTGGGGCTGGCACTTTACTCACGACGCCAGCTCACCACCCCCATGCCCACTTATTTTTTTACAACTTATATGAACCATCCTCATTTTACAGATGAATAAAATGAGTTCTAGAGAAATGAAGTAGCTTCCTCTTACTGGATAAGTAAAGTAATTTAGAAGAAATCATTTAAGGCTTGGATCAGTCCTTGACTCTCAGGGTACCTCTAATTTTGCAGTTGAACGTCCTGAAGACCAGGGAGGAAAGATACCCAAAATAAAAATATCCCCCCCCCCCCATTATCACCATTAGTAGTACTATCACCTCCCTCTCTGCTATTCTGGCTTCAGGCCAGGATAATAGAAACATGGACCAGATAGGGTTAACATGAGTAAATCTTCCCTACCCTCAAATTCTGTTGGTACTCTCCATCCCCTCCCTCCCTGAGAAGTTCTCTTCTCCCCACAGGCCACTGGACAGATTCCCTCTGGGAGCAGTTACAGGCTGCTCTGTAGTTCAGCTGGATATGAACTGGCCCCAGAAGGGCAGCTCTTGGAACATCTGTTCTGCCTTCTTAGGCCCTGCCATTTTAATTGTGATTAGTAAATTCATTTACATTTGAAAAGGGTAGTTTTCTTATCAGCGCCATTGAGTTTGGTGCCAGGGTGCTCAATTTATATAGAGTGGCCCATTTAAAATAGGTCCCATTAAAGCAGGAGGGGAGAGGAGGGGGGTGGGAAGTGGATGTGGGTGTTTTACAAATGCAAATATATCATGCAAATAATGTATTTTATGCTGAATGATGCCATGGTTTTCATATGTAAAGTTAGAAACTGCTGCACAAAGATGATGATAAACACCTTTGCATCTGTTCATGAGATACATCACCCAGGAGCAGTAGGCATCTAAATTGTAGCAGTGATTTTTAAGTGGAGTTGCTTCAGTATATCCAAACCTACATCTTATATTGTGTGTGTGTGTGGGGGAAATACATATGTACTTATCTAGTTATTTATGTATTCCCAAGTAATCAGGAAATCACTGAAAAGAGGAGTCCAAATTGCCTTAGCCTATTACTTGCCATCAATGAGGTAATTTAGGCTTTTTTTTTTGTTTCCATTTTAAAGATTTTGGATTTGCATGTGATTGTCACAGGAAAGAAGAAGAAATAATGTGATTGGGGGATTAATTTGTGATGTTCTCTCCTGTAGGATCAGATTCTGACCTGTATACATTTTTCCTTGTTTTTTTGGCATTTTGATCTGATCAGGTGTTATTTGGAGCACTGAGAATAGCAGTCCTCCAGTAGTGGGTAGTGAGTGCTTTATTTTTCACTGTTATTTAGGAACTTTTTTGAATGTTATTCAGAGCACTATACTACTACTGCTAGCTTAGTACTCTGTAAGGCGAAGTATTTGACTGGGGTTATTTCATTCGGTCCTCATAGTTCCCATATGAGGACAGAGATTTAGACAAAGGTCCCTGTTCCCATAAGGGGTTTGTAATTTGTTTGGGAAGTTAAATAAAACATTGAGTTGCAATAGGAGACAATAGAATAGGAAATAAATACTCTAGGTTGTGGTGGATGTTGCCATTCTAAATGAGAGAGTGGGAGAGAAAGAAAGAAGAGAATCTCCACCATGGGCAGGGATTTTGGGGGGGGGGGTAGGGAGGAGGAAAGGACTAGACTTACTTTCAATACTAGAAGACATGTGGCATGGAAATGCCTTCCACCTAAACAGATTATTTGTAATTTGCAGTCTTAGAGATTTGCTTTGGGAGCAGTAGGAGATGATTCTGGGTAAATGCATGTCAGAAGCAAGACTTGAACCAAAATTTTTCTATCTCGCTCCACCTACTGCCCCTACACTGCCTTAAGGCCAGGAAGAACAGGTGGACCCATGAGGCTTGACTTGTGCCATGCAGGATGGATACTTTTTGAACAGGTAGATAGAAATGTGGCAGATGGCCTGAATGTATTAAGCATTGCCTTTTTAAAAAATAATATTTCATTTTTCCAATTACATATATAAAGACAATTTTTAACATTTTTACAATAAAATTTTGAGTTCCAAATTTCCCCCCTCCTTCCTTCCTCCCTAATATATAGGTACTTTTTTCAGTGTAGATTATGTAGATTGCATCCATGTGCAATCATGTAAACCATTTCCACATTTAGTTCTGTTGTAAAAGAAACGACAGAACAAAAGGAAAAAAAAACACATGAAAAAATAAAGTGAAAATAGCAAACCATTGCTTCTTGAAGGAAGTTATAGAGTATATGATAGAGCCTGCAAAGAGAATAACCAGGAAGAGAATGGGAAATAAGGGAGGGACAGATTATAGAGGGACCTGTATGTGTGCCCACTCCCATTTTACCCTACACACCTGAGAGGCCCATTTTCCAGATGCAGAAACATAGATTTAGAGATTCCAGGAACTTGCTTATCGTTACACAGCTACTTGTGGTCACACAACTAGTAAATTCCTGAAGATGGTTTTGACACTAGGTCTTCCTGACTTCATATCCAATGTCTGTCTATTTCTCTCTCTCTAATCTATGTTTGTCTGTCTATCTACATTAGGATTAGGGTAGAAGGTCAAAGGGGACTTGGAAGTAGCATCCGAGTTGTTTTATAAAGCAAGAAAAGGACTTTAACAAAGGGTAGCTAAGTTAGTTTATTCCTTTTAGGCAGCCATTGACAATCAGGGAAGCTAGTGCATGTCCAGTTTAAAAAATAAATGTTCAATTCAGCTCTCAATACTGATTCCATTTCTTAAAACACAATCACTGTTCTCCTATCAGAGTAACCATACACTTCTTTTGCTTGTGATTTTTGAGGCATTTGACAGTAACTCTGATGATCATTTCAATAATGCATTTCCATCTATTCCCATAGTCTGAGATGGGACCATTCTCAATACATTTCGACTTACTCTCCTCTCTGTTTACTTTGGATGAGCCTGAAAGGTCATACCTTTGCAAAGTGAAAATTGTCTATTTTGATCTGTGGAAATTTATAAAGAATGATATTTGTGAAGTCATCTATTCTAATCCATTGATTTAAAAGAAATAGTTCATCCATAAGTCTGACCTAAGCAGTGTTCTAATGAACCTTACAAAAATTTTAGGATAGCACTTACTAGGTCTATATCCCAAAGAAGTTTAAAAAAGGGTGGGGAGGGAGAGACCTATTTGTACAAAAGTATTTCTAGCAGTTCTTTTTGTGATGGCTAGGAATTGGAAATTAAGGGAATGCCTATCAAATGAGGAATGGCTGAACAAGTTGTAATGAAATATTACTGTGTTATAAGAAATGTTGAAGTGGATGATTTGAGAAAAACCTGGAAAGACTTACATGAGCTGATGCAGAGTGAATGAGTAAAACCAGGAGAATATTGTATATAGTAACAGCAATTTTATGCAATGAACAACTGTGAATGACTTCTCTATTCTCAGCAATACAGTGATCCAAGACAGACCCAAAAGACTTCTGATGAAAAATGCCTTCTGCCTCCAGAGAGAAAACTGATGGAGTCTGATACAGATTGAAGCATATTCTCTCTTTCTTTCTCTCTCTTCTTTCTTTACTTCTAGTTTTCTTCTTCAAAATGACTACTATGGAAATGTTTCATGTGCTTGCACATGTATAATCTATATCAGATTGCTCACCTTCTCAGGGGGGAAGGAGGGAGAGAATTTGGAACCGAAAATTTATTAAAAATAAAAAAGAATTTAAATTTTTTTACATATAATTAGGGGGAAATAAAACATTATTTAAAAAATTATGGGATCATAGAATTAACTGTGGAAGAGACATAAGAGAGTATCTAATTGAACCCCCTATTGTTACTGATCAGAAACCTGGGATTCAGAGAAGTTAGGCGACACACAATCGCACAGATGTATGCAATCCTTCGGCCCTGCTGAGATTTCAGCTGAACTTCTCTTGCTCTGAATCCAGTGCTCTTCCCACTGTGCCATATTGCCTCCGTCATATTCCTATTGAGACAAGGAGATAAAGAGAGAAGTGCTATTATCTAGTTTCTCACAAAGGAATAAAAGAAGTAATAATAATGGCTAACATTTAGATAGTGCCTATTATATGTGCTAAATTGTGCTCAGCACTTTACAAATGTCTCATTTGATCCTCTGGGAGGATCAGTTCAGGAGATAGGTACTATCATCCCCATTTTATTGCTGAGGAAACTGAGGTAGCTGGCAGCTAGGTGGCCCAGAGGGTACTGTGCCAGGCCTGGAGTCAGAAAGACTCACCTTCCTGAATTCAAATCTAGCCTCAGACCCTTCCAAGCTGTGTGACCCCGGACAAGTCATTTAACCCTGTTTGCCTCAGTTCCTTATCTATAAAATGAGCTAGAGAAGGAAATGGCAAACCATTCTAGTGTCTTTACAGAGAAAACCCCAAAGGGGGTCACAAAGAGTTGAACATGACTGAAAATGACTGAATAACAATAAACTTCCTAACTCCAGGTCCAGTACTCTGCCCACTCCACCACCTAGCTTGAACCTCTGTGTCAAGGAATCTTTCTGGAGAGCAAATGAGATAATCTATGTAAAGTGTTTTGGAACAGTACAATGCTGTCTGTATTGAAGCTGCTATTCTCGTTGTGACTTTTAGCTAGCCCCTGCTTCACTTCCCAAAGCAATCCAGTGAGTGTTTTTGAAGCACATACCACTCACAAATCCCTATGGATATAAAGACAAAATAGACAGGCTTTTTCCCTCAAGGAAGAGACATTCTGCTGGGGAGATAACGTGAAACAAATTTGTGTGTTGGCTTGTGTACAGTTGCTGTGCTTGGTGAGGAAGGAGAGGAAGAGGGAGGCCTTCCTGTCTGGGATGGTGGTGGTAGTTGTGGTTCACCTGTTTTTTAGTTGTGTCTGACTCTTCATGACTATGAAGTTTTCTTGGCAAAGATACTGGCGTGGTTTGGCATTTCCTTCTCCAGCTTATTTTGCAGATGAGGAAATGGGTAAAGTGACTTGCCCAAGGTCACAAAGCTAGTAAGTGTCAAGGCCAGATTTGAACTCACAAAGAGGAGTCTGCATGACTACTTGACTCCAGGCTGGGCGGTGGTATGTGAGATGGCACATGATCCAGTCTTTGGAAGATTTGCGCATTCTAAGAGGCAGAGAACAGGAAGGGCATATATTCCTAGCATTTGGTGTTAAGGGAAAGCCTGTGCAAAGATGTGGAGTTGGGAGATGGAACATTGAGTTTCAGGGTTTTTCTAGAAAGTAGAGTGTGTAAAGGGAAGAAATATGCAATAAACTTAGAAAGATAGCCTAAAGCCAGGTTGTGAAGAGCCTTAAATTTCGCTGAGGAGTTTGCATTTTATGCTGGAGGCAGTAAGAATTCAATGAAGTTTCTGCTTGTACTTCAGAATGATGATTCTGACATCTGTATGTAGGATAGACTGGAGGGGAGAGAGATGAAAATTCAGGAACCCAAATTGAAGGTTTTTGTAATAGGCTGAGCAAGATGTACGGCAGACCTGGACCAGGGTGGTGACTGCATGATGAGAAGGAACCTGATATAGAATCAACAAAACTCAGCAACTCATTGGATAATAGAGGTGAGAAAAAGTGAAGAAAGGATGAACCTGGATTCCTGGAATAATACTAGTGGGTCTTAATTTCCAGACCCATAAAACAAAGTGATTGGATTTGAACTCTGAGACCTCTTGTAGCTCTGCCATTCTGTGATTCTTGCAAGTATGTTAGCTGTGAGAATGTTTCCAGTTGAACTATGAGATAAGCTCTCCTCTTGAAGCATATACAACTTTCTGCTAACTATAAGTCTTACCACAGAGGTCTGGTCTGTCTAGTGGGCTAGGCATGCTGCAGTAAAAATTTGTTTTCTAAGAAATTAGATGTTTTTTTACACAAGAGGTCCTTGTTGATGTGAAATATAGAGAATGTTTGCCCTCCTATCATTTCCTGATGTTTCAGTAGTGGTGAAAAAAACTACAAGGTAATTGCATGTAATGGGGGGTTTTGAGCATCCTGCTTTGATTCTGCTTTATCTCCATGAGAACGCAAGTTAGCTGCTGAGGAAGTGCCCCCTAGATTTCACTTCCCAGTTCTCAGAAGTTTACAAGAAGTTACTTCTGCATTGACTTCAGGGCAGAGCGGACACACAGTCCTTTTCCCAGAGCCCTGAGATTAGACCAGGATGGTGTGTTTTATACCCCACCCCCACCCCCACCCCCTGCTACGCCAGTACACACTGGACTTTTTTTCTTTTAAAAAAAAACGTCTCGATTGTTAGGTCACTTTCATTTCCAAAATGCATCTCTCTACCCCCACCCATTTCCCAGAAGAGCCATCCCTTGTAATAAAGTATAAAAAGAAAGGGGGTAGGGGGAAGTAGTTCATTACTAACACATAGCAAATCTGACAGTAATAATAGTAATATAACAGCTGGCATTTATGCAGTGTCTTAAGGTTTGAGAAGCATGTTTTATTTGTTATTTCATTTGATTGGTATATATGGTACTGCACTAGCCCTCTAACCCATCACTCTCATTGGATTCTGAATACTCTAAACTATCGATAGTGGACCTGGAACCAGGAAGACCTGACTTCACATCCCACCTTGAGCCTTTATAGGCTGAATGACCCTAAGCAAGTCACTTAACCTCAGTTTGCCTCGGTTTACTCATTTGTAAATGAGCATAGTAGTAGCACCCACCTCCCAGGGTTGTCATGAGGATCAAATGAGATAATAATTGTAAAGTGCTTTTAGCAAAGCCCTTGGCAAATAATATGCACTATATAAATGGTAGTTGTTTATGATGTTGTTGTTTTGGCAGAATCTGGCTTGATTTTCATAACCAGTAGTGCAAAGGAAATCCAGAGATAGGCAGGAGTGTGCTGATAAATGTTTAATAATCAGCTCTCTGAAAAAGACATACTTTTAAATTCCACCTGCATTATTAATGTTTAATAATCAGCTCTCTGAAAAAGACACACTTTTAAATTCTACCTGCATTATTAATATGTTCTCCATTAGTTTCTTAAATCTTTTCAATCAGCTAAACAATAAGTCGGGCTCTTATTTTGTGGCGTTTATATATTTCTGAGGTATAAGTGATCACACTAAAGATTTATTTATTTATGTAGTTAATCTTTTTTTCTTTTTGGAGGGCAATTGGGGTTGTGACTTGCCCAAGGTCACATGGCTAGTAAGTTAAGTGTCAGGCTGAATTTGAACTCAGGTCCTCCTGACTCCAGGGCCAGTGCTCTATTCACTATGGCACCTAGCCACCCCCATACTAAAGATTTAACAGTGGGCTCCATGTGAGTTCGCTCCAGCACACCACTGAGCATGGGAGAGATGTCGCTGTTGGTGCTAGTTAATAACAAACACCTTAGTCGTTCCAGTCACGTTTTCTTTATTCCCATTCCACTTAGTAGATGCTGCCTGTACATTTGTGACTGCTAATATGGTATCGTGACTCCGAGAGAGGCAATGGGTCTCAGTGGACCAAAAGAAACCCCAGGCATCCCCAGCTCTAACCACAATGCCTGGCATATAGCATGTCCTGAATAAATGCTAAATCAGTGATCCTCTTCATATAGGAAATACATTAGAAATACTTTGTATCCAGTGTTGCCTTAGGCATCTGTTACCATTGATTGGGTCCGTGGTGTTCCCTTGTCTGTTTGGCCTTATGTCCATTGGAAAGTGAGAGTTTGGTGGAATCATTTAGTATACTGAATCTGTCTTGGAAATAGAGCTTGTTGTTCAAATTGGTGCCACGGGTCCCTTGGGTCTCGCTCGCTTAGACTGGCTCTTACTGATCAACCGGATCAATATACTGAAATACCAGTTCTCAAATTGCCTTTCTGGCACTAATAACCTCTTAACCTATGGGTTCCTCTTTTAAAAAGGGGGGGAGGGGTATTATCCAGCTAAAGGGCAAATCATCTTGTTAGAACACCAAAGGAATAAAGTTTTTGATAGATTTGCTCCACCAATATGGTATTGTTTCTACTAATATGTGCTCTCTAATCTGTCTCTTGCATATGGTAAGCTTGATAGCTTTTTCTATCCTGGGACTTTGCCTTCCTTGGATAGTTTCCTAGCCAGATATATCATCTCCAGCTTTCTCTCATAAGTATGTAGATAGCTAAGAGTCTAAAGACATGGAGCAGTATAAAAGGCAAATCTTGAAAGATTAGAAATTAAATTGTGAATTATTGATTTATTTGGGCAGGATGACTTTATACCAGTTCATATAATTTGGCCTGTAGTTTCCAAAGCAGTACCCACCACCTGGATAACTAGCCCTCTGCTCGTCCAGTGTCATGAATATGTGGCTTTGCTTCTATGAGGCCTCAGTTTCTCATCTACAAAATGAATGGGGTGGATCAGATGACCTGACCTCCAAGGTCCCCTCCCCCTTTAAATCAGGCCTTTGGTGACAAGGCCTCTTGTCCTGTTGGACTCCTTTACTCAAAGTACTGATGAAGCATAAGGGACCTTCACTCTTCCCTTTTTATAGATTGTCAGTGTATTAATAAACTTCACCCCCTACTCTCTCACCGGCACCCCACTTTTTGTGAATTTTTAGTATTTAATAGTATTTACAAGGTAAATTTATAATACTATTAACTATTAATTACTAATACTATTAATAATAATAATAATACTAAATAGATATTTAGTAGCATTTAAAAGGATAATGTTGGATGGGTAATGGCTATCCCCCTCACATCTCACATGGGTCATAAATTGAAGCATTCAGAGCTAGAACATGCCTTACAAATAAACTAGTCCAGCCCTCTTATCTTCCAGATGAAGGAACTGGGACCTCTCTGAGGTCACAAAGGTATAGTTGTTAAACTCTGGATTTAAACCCAGGTCCTCTGATGCTAACTGCCGTGCTTTTTCTGTCGTTTTTGCTAGATTAGTTTCTCATTTTATAACTTTCCTGTGTACTTGTCATATAAAATTGTGCATGAAAATTAGAATTATCTGTGTTGATATCTCCCTGCTAGAATGTGAGCCCCACAAGGGTAGGGACCGTGACTTGTGAAAGTCTGATAGACCCTAGTACTGAGTACTGCGTTCTTCACTTATTCTTCTATATTAATAATGCATTGAAATCAGTCATACAATAAATCTTTTATGTTTGCATGGATTTACTTTGACATAATCATGTGAAAGGTAGATTTATATCTAGTAGTTACTGCAGAGGACTATTTTAAATATAAAAAGATGTTTCCTTTTTACGTATTTTTTGCTTTGGCACACTCTCTTAAATTATGTCCCTTTCGAAATGTGAGTTTCTACAAATTATCTCAAGGTTTGGGTTTTTTTTTTTTCCAGTTCTGAAATACTTGTAAGTCACTATGACTGTCCAAAATCCCTGTCTCCAAAATCACTTCTTTTAGGGAAACCTTACCTTCTTAGTCATTCCTCATCTCTTTACTTTGAATATTAAGGTTTAATAGCCTAACATTGCAATAAGACTTTTGGGATACCTTGTATTTGAGGCAAATTGGGATACTAGAAATACTTAGTCAAAACAAATGCGTTGTATATGGTACAGTACCTACAGTACCTGTTAGTAGACAGGGATGAGGAAGGAAAACTGGGGACAGAGACTTGAAACTTTCCCCTGTGTTTGAAGAGGTATTCATGATCCATAGCTTTAGTCCTAGTTTTATGTTCCAGAATGCCTGCAGGGGCCCTCAAGGCCCACCTTGATCCTGCCACAGTTCAGCTCTCTTCATTTTCTCCTGTCATCCCAGGGATTCTTGGCTTAAGTCCTGGGTGGGGCTGAGAATTTTGCGCCCCTTATTGATGTTGCTGTCTGGCTCATGCAATTGATGATAATAATGACAACAAGGAAAAATGGCTAGCGTTTATATAGCACTTTAAGATTTGCAAAGCACTTACATATGTTCTTGTATTTTTTATATATATACATACATAAAAATGTTTGTGCATGTGGGGGTGAGGGGAGTGAGCTCTTTGAGGGCAGGGGCTGTCTTTTGCCTCTTTTTGTGCACTCTCTGTGCTTTAGCACAGTGCCTAGCACATAGGAGGTGCTCAATCTATTTTTATTGACTGATTAATGTCACGTGTATATAGATATGTATGTGCATATATAGGTATGCATACATGGACTTTTTCTGTCTGTCTCTCTTTCTTTCTCAAAACTCCCCAGATGTCTGTCTTACAGCCCAAAGATTGTGACAGTCTGAGGTCACTTTCAGCGCTGAGATATATCTCTAGGTATTCTACGTATCTCTAGGTAATGTAGGTATTCATGGATGGACTATGTCTGTGTTTTTCTGTCTGTCTCTGTCTTTCTCTTTCAAAATTGTTTCTCTGAGCTGCAAATCTCATGATACCAGTCAAATCCCATATAAGATGATAGCCAGAAATGCTAGTGCTGTCTTCTTGTCGTCGTTGTAGAGTTGCTTCAGCCGGGTTTTCTTGGCACAGATACTGAAATGGTTTGCCATTTCCTTCTCCATCTCATTTTATATGTGAGGAAAGTGAGGCAAATAGGATTAAGTGACTTGCCTATGGTCACAGAGCTGGTAAGTGTCTAAGGCCAGATTTGAACTCAGGAAGGTGGGTCTTCCTGACTCCAGGCCCAGTGCTCTATCCACTGCACCACCTAGCTGCCCAGTGTCATTTTAGTCAGGCCTGGCTTCCAGGAAGATGAAGGTAATATTTTGGATTTGCTTGCCCTGGTTGGACCAATCCAGAATGTTATGTTCCTTTTTGATTAAGTGCTACTTTGTAGGAATGGCATTGATTAGCTGGATAAAGTCCAGAGGAAAATTACTAGGAAAAGCTTGAAGATTTTAAGCTCATCCAAGGAACTGGGGATTCAAGGAGAGCAGATGGAGGTATTCAAGTATTTTGTGGAAAAAGGAATTAGAACTATTCTGTTTGACTTCAATCAGTCCATAAACATTTTTCAAGTGCTTCCTATGTTCTGGGCACTGTGCTGAACACCAGGGATAAAAAGAAAGGTGAAAGAGAGTCCCTGCCCTTGGAGAGCTCCCAGCCTAATGGGGGACAGGTCAACCACCATGAACAGAGAAGATCTATGCAGGATAAATCGGAAATAATCAACAGAAGGAAGCCACTGGGATGAAGAAGGGATAAGCAGCTTCAGGGAGCAGAGATGTGAGCAGTGGGGAGAGTGGCAGATTGATTAATGAAAAAACTTGGAATAGTGCCATGCCAATGGTGGTATGGGCATATCATAGGATCACAAACTTTTCTAGCTGGAAGGGACCTTTAGAGGTTCTTGAGTCCAAACTCCTCATTTTACCCTTAGGAAACTGAAGCCCAAAGAGGTCAAGTGACATACTCAGAATCATTCAGCTAGTATTATCTAATGTAGTATTTGGACCCAGGTCTTTCTGACTTCATATCCTACTGTTACACACTACACCCTACAGCATGATGGCTTGTTGATTGTAGTTTCCTATCCCTAGAGGTCTTCAAAGAGAGCCCTTGGGCAGTGTGTAGAAGGGATTCTCATTCAAATAATAGTTTTAGACTAAGAGTAGATAGCCTCTACTGTCCCTTCTGACTCAGATTTAGCAGCCCCATGTTCTTTATCTATTGCATTTGTGCTCTGTGATCCTATGCTTACTGGCCTGTTTCTTTTCAGGATAGTTGTCTTTTCACGTGTTGTGTGTTTCATCTCCCAGACTCTGCAAGCAGCTTTGATTCTTCCCCATCCCTTCTGTGGTGGAAGTGAACTGTCTTCTCAGTGTCAACAGCCATCCCAAAATTTGGGAGCGAGGAGTAGCCCCATCTTCTTCCTCTTCCCTACCGCCTCCTGTGAGCATCTACTTCTTCCTCTTTGGGGTCTCTTTGCCTAGAAGTATTAGCCACAAACAGATATGATCCCTGAAAATTCCAGTGTTTAACAGGAGGTTATCATCTCTCCTTGGATGCATGCAGGTTGTCTCATACTCCAGATATTAAAGGCACCAGATACCTCATCTGAATTCCTATTCATATATTTCTAGGACTTAAGAGGTTATCTGGGTATAAATTAGTCCTGTAATTTTACAGAAAAGTAAACTAAGGTCCAGAGAAGGAAAGTAACTTGCCCAGGGTCATACAACCAGTTAGTAACTAGACAGGTTCCTCTGATTCCTGCCTTCTCTTCCAACCTCGCTCCTTTCGCCTGTATAGTACCACCATTCTTCTCATCACCCAGGCTTGGCATTTCTGGGCTGTTACTTTGAGGGTCTCTCTGTCAAAGAAAAGTATAATATTGTGGGTGATGATCTCATTTGTCAGAGCAGGCTTGGAAAGCAAGTGAGTGTTGTTCTGTTCTTAGATTATATAAGCTGTAGACCCTTCACCCCATATAGTTCTCCTGGGAATGCTTACCATTGTTTACAAAGTTTTATTGAAAGAATGTGGATGGCTCCTTACTCAGGATATTGTTCTCTCTTCCTTTCCACTCCTATAGAGGGTTGTACACTATGTTAAGTGTGTGCTTCAGACCCATTCCTCAAGTGAAACTACTCTCTGCTAGGTTTCCAATGATCTCTTGACTACTAAATTTAAATAATATATGAAAAGTACTTTGCAAACCCGAAATCTCAGTATAAATGTCTAATATTATTATTGTTGAAATTCAGTGGTCTTTTACTCTGTTTTGCTTTCCTTCCACTTCTGGCATGGCAAATCATTCTCTTCTCTCAGAAAGTCTCCCTTGGCCTCTGTGACATTATCCTCTCTTAGTTCTCCTTCTGTCTAATAATTCTCTGTATCTTTTGCTCAATCATCTCTTTCCTCCCACTTACTAAGTGTGGGTATCCCCCAAGGCTCTGTCCTTGACCTTCTCTCTATTCTCTTACTTAATGATCTTATGGTTAATATTAGTTCAGTTGTCATCTCTATGCAGATGACTCCCGAATCTATACCGTTATCTCTTCCACATTGGGGGAAGGGGTGCCTAAGTGTTAGGGACACAGCACCCTGAAATCTAGAAAATCCACATAAAATTTTTTGGCCCTCCTTTTGTACCAGAGAAGAAGTCTGAATTATTATGGTATTAAGAGATAAAATATTGATATTATACAATACCATACATATATTTTATGCATTTCTGAGTTTCTAAATTTTTTTCTGTGTTGTCTGCAACTTCTTCAAAACTCCCCCAAAATTTCCATTTAATTTCTTATGCCAACCTGCAGTATATTGAAACTGCAGTTGGAAAAGTCTCAATGTGGAGGGGATGACTGTATAGATTTAGGACCTTAAATCTCTCTCCTAAATTCCAGTCTGACATTTCCAGTTGCATGTTAGACATCTCTTCTGGATATCCCATAGGCTTCACAAACTTAACATGTCCAATAGCACCAACCACCAATGCCATTCATCCTCTGAACTTACCTATTAATTACTCAGTTATACCTTTGGAATCTTATTTAATTCTTCCCTAGATCTTCCCCTCCACCCTCTGGTCAAATCAGTGACCAAATCTTGTCATTTATACCTCTACAGCATCTCATCCATTTATCTCCTCTCTGTTCATTCAACCAACATCTTTAATCAAGCTCTGTCACTGCCTCTTTCCTGGGCTTCTGCAGTGGACTCCCAATTGATGTCCCAGCTTCCAGTCCTTCCTGTTTCCAATCCATTTTCAACACCTCTCTGACCACTTCACCACAGTTCAGATCTCCCATGGTTCCCTGTTTTCTTTAGGATATAAAATGAAATCCTCTACTTAAAGTGCTTCAATTTGATTCTATCGCCTGTGCGTTTTCCATGGGTATCATACTTAAGTTCATATCAGTCCCTTTCATATATTCTCCATTCCAGTCAAACTGACTTAATAGATTCCTTCAGTGCTCATCTTGTGCATTGCCTGGGGGGCCATCTCCAGTCATCCTGATCTTGTCACCGGACCCAGATGGCTCCTAAGGAGAAAGCGAGGCTGGTGACCTTGCACAGCCCTCCCCCACTTAAATCCAAGTCACTTGCGAGTCATGGCATCACCCCCCTGATGTCATGGTTCTCTTCCAGAATGAAGGACAAACAGCAACAGTACATACCACCTCTGTGTGAGCTCTGTTCTGAATTCACAAGCCTGTTTTTAGTACCCTCTCCTTGAAAGTACTTTGAAAACACAGTATGTTTGCTCACATCTGTACTGTTGTACTTACACAATAGAATGTAAGCTACCTGAGGTGAAGGACTATTTTGTTGGTGTTTTTGTTTTACCTTAATACCTTCCACCATCTAGTACAGACCTTGACATAATAAATGTTTGTTGCTGAATTGAATCGACAATTCAGGACAAATTTATCTCTCCCATTGGTGAAGTAACTTAAATTGTGTACCTGATAGGTAAGCTTTTTTTTTTTCTAATATAAAGAGGCAGGATTCCCCTAATTACCAGAATTATATTTTTTAAAAATTACCAGAAAAGTGACTTTTTTTTTTTTTAAAAGACTTGGCCTCTCTCTCATTCAGGCTTAGAAATTCAGTCGCAAATTCCAGTAGTAAAAGGTACTGAAGCTTTAACTTGCTCTGTTTTTCTAACCTGAGCTGTTTTGCCTTGCCCCTCCATAGGTAGCCTGGTATCCCTCTTCTCCCCAGGGTTCACAATACTGGTGCCAGACTTAGTATAGACACCCAGCTGATTTTAGCCCAACTGTAGCTCAGTACTCAGAAATTCAGCAATCCCCCAATCTCAGCCTCTACCGGCATATGCTGTTATGCTTGGTACCTGCGCCAAGGTACCTGGCACAGCAATGGCTTCTAAAAGAATGTTGGCATCCTTAAATTCTGCTGCATTTTGTCTTATATATCTGAATCACTCAGAAATCATCTTGATGTTTACAAATTGAGAATATGTAAAACAAAAACGTGTTGATTGCACAGGCCATATTCTATTTGCCATATTTTTTCTTCTCCAGGACTTAGGCAGAGTCTTGCACATAGTAGGGACTTACTACCTTAGTAAAGCACCTTTGCTTACTTAGTAAATATATATTGAACAAAGGAATGAATGAACAGAATCTGTCTGCCTTCTCTTTTCTATCTCTCTAATGTCACTTCCTCTTTGGAAAAGTCAGAATAAAGCAGCATTCTGAATGATCTGATAGGGAAGTGGCCTCTCTGTATTCTGAGGAAATATAAGATGATACTTCAATTAACAAGTCCTTGGGGATAGCAATGTTTTAAAGAAACACATGCAACCCAAATGATAAACAACTTTGTAAATCACAGGAAGCAATGTTGGTAGTAGAGAAATTGATGTTTACTATTTTCTAATAAGAAGTAGATTGTAAAATTGGTTGTTTGCTAGGGTAGTTAAGAGTCAACAAGAATTCACTAAGCTCCTGCTAGGCTAAGTTCTAGGAAGACAAAGAAAGGCCAAAGTCCCTTGCTCTCAAGGACCTCACAGTCCAATGGGAGAGATGGCATGCAAACAGCTGTAGACAAACAAGATATAGGCAGAATCAGTTGAAGATAGTCTCCGTGGGAAGGCACTTAGATTAAGAAAGTTGGTAAAGACTTCCTACAGAAGGGTAAGATTTTGAGATCATATAAAACCATTGTATGCCTTTTAATTCTTTTTTCTTTGAACCTCAAATGTTTGGAGAGCTGGAGTCAGGTGGAAGAGAAATATGTTTCCTGATTTGCAGCCCGCAGCTATAAGAGCCACAGTAGGTCCATCTGTTGTTAGTGCAAACCTTGGCTCCCTTCTTTGGCTCGCAGGCCTGTTTGTGGAGCGGAGGAAGCACTAAGGGCAGAGGAGGCAGTAAAAACCACCACACAGTCTATCAGATGTATTTTTATCTGCACTGCAGTATACTGATAATGGAAACAATGCTTCATTGAGAGCCAGATCTCCTGACTCCAGCACTTAAACTAGTTGTGTAATGTTGGGCAAACGACTTTGCCCACTTTCCCCATCTTCTACAGGAATCCTTTCTGAACCCCTCTTAATTGTAGTGCCCTCCCTCTCTTTCTTACTTCCTCTTCTCCTCTCTATAGCTTGCTTGTACATACTTGTTTGCTTGTTGTCTCCCCCATTTAGATTGCGACCTCCTCGAGGGCAGCACTGGCTTTCGCCTTTCTTTGTATCCCTAGCGCTTAGCACAGTGCCTGACACGTGATGGACATTTAGTAAATATTTATTGACTGACTAACTATAAAACAAGAATACACATTACAATAGTTTTCTAACCCTCCAAAACACTAGAAAAACTGCCATTATTTTATTGTTTTCATTTCATACGCTTTTTGAAAATATGCTCATTGTTTAAAAAATTCTCATTGACACATGTTTTGTTTCCTGGCATGTTTTATGTAATTTTAACATTTGAGGATCTTTTTTTGTATATTAAGTACCCTTTTAAGTCTGAGTGCATACTACCTACATGGCCTTGCGTGGACTTTTTTTAGGAGGGTTAAAATGGAGGAGTCCATAAGGTTAGCTAAAACACATAAGGAAAACTGGGACCATGTCCAGGTCAGTCACATAGTCAGTAAGAGACCTGAGACTCAAACTCAGATCTTCTGATTCCCAGGCCAGCATTCTGTGTATACGCTATACCATGTTGCCCTATTAAGTTACCATCTGACCACTGTTTCTGGTTTTAAAAAAGAGAGGAAATGTTCCGCTATACGTCTCTCATACTAAAAGTCTGTTTATCCTATGGATGTCTTTTTTTTTCTCTTTTGGAGAGGGAAGGCAGGGTAATTAGGGTTAAGTGACTTTCCCAAGGTCACACAGATAGTAAGTGTCAGGAGTCTGAGGCCAGATTGGAGCTCAGGTTCTCCTGACTCAGTTCATGGTGCCACGTAGCCGTCTTGTTCCTCATATACACGTCTGACTTGCTGGCCTCTTGTTCCATCCAACATGTGTACGTATGTGCACACATATTTAGATTTATGTGTTTGTATACAAGTATACGCACACACACACAGAGGCTGACGACATTCTGTCGCTCACCGTATTCGTGGGCAGAACCACTTTGCACAGCGTTTCAGTTTTGATAAAGCAGTGTTTTTGGCCGAGTGCTTTATGAAATTCACCTAAACCCATTCCTTGACTCAAAAGCCTTCTTCATTCCCCATTTAAGTCTCAGTATTTATCAAAACCATTTTGGTATAATTTTTTTTTTATTCCTGTCCGGACCTGTGATTTCATGAAGCTAGGAAATTCTCAGTGAGGAAACCTCCTTTACCCATACAGGTCAGCTCCTGTCCTGTACATGGTAGTGATGAGTGCCTGTGATACACAAAGGTTAAGTGATTCGCCAAGATTTCTTATGGATTATAAGTGGGACTTGAACCTCAGTCTTCCTGACTTAGACACTCTCAGTTCATTCTAGTGCACTTCATCTCATTACTTATTTTAAAATAGGGTAAACAAAAGTAGGGGGGAGAAGGGTGTGAGATGGGGGATGATAGAAAGGAGGACAGACTGGCGGAGGGGGTAGAGTTAGAAACAAACACTTTTCAAAAGGGACAGGGTCAAAGAAGAAAATAAAATAAATGAGGGGCAGCATAGGATGGAGGGAAATGTAGTTAGTCTTTCACAGTATGACTACTATGGAAATGTTTTGTATAACTACACATGTCTAACCTATATTGGATTGCTTGTCTTCCCAATGGGAGTGTGTGAGGAGGGAAGAAGGGAGAGAATCTGGAACTCAAAGTTTTAAAAGCAACTGTTTAAAAAATTGTTTTTACATGCAAATGAGAGATAAGATATACAGGCATTGGGGTATAGAAATCCATCTTGCACTACAAGAAAGTAAAGGGGAAGAGGATGAAAGATGGGGAGGATGGGGAGGGCGGGGATATAAGAGAGGGCAGACTGGGGGAAGGGGTAATCAGTATGTTGCTGTCTTGGGGTGAGGGTAGGGAAGAGATGGGGAGAAAATTTGAAAATCTTAGGGAAATGAATGTTGAAAACTAAAAATAAATAAATTCTAGATACAGAAAAAAAGAAAAAATAAGGTAAATATTCAGCTATTAAAAGCAGCTGGAGTTTCTGTGAAATCTTTCTGTTTTTCTCCTTTTCCCCCCATCTGTCTTCTGAAACTATGGTTCTGTGTACATCTTTTAAATCTAGTGGAGAAGATAGAATTGCAGTACTTTAATGCATGAAATTGATAAGACACACTGCATCCCAAAAGTCTTGGTTATATTAATAATATTATTAAGTAATATAAAGCTGCTATTAAAGATTGGAACATCACTAAGACTTATGGGACAGCCCATAAAAGAGACTAGGAACTAAAGCCATGAAACCAAAAAAAAAATCCAGTAATTGGCATAAAAGGAAAAATAGGTTAAAAGAAAGTAATAATAAGTTCCCATGAGCGTAAAATACTGTAATTCAAAGAAAGAGTCAGAGAATACACACAAACACACTGAGGTTAGTGAAAGGCAAAAGCTAGTTTTAATGAGAGATGGGTGGACTTACCTTGAGTAATAAGGAATGCAGAGTTAAGAAAGACTTCTTATGGCTTCTTTAGGATTTTTGTGTGCAAATAATAATGCTGGTAAGTGACTAAGTGCAAATAAAATAAACTTGATGCTCATTTCTTATTCTGTTTTAGCACATCAGGTCCACCCATCTGGCCGGGAAGCACCTTTTTCAAGAGAAATGGAGCCCTTCTACAAGGTAGGCCCCCAGCTGTCATTTATTTTTCCTACCATTGTTCCTTAATTGTAGCAAAGATGAATTTTTCTCACAATGGATGTCCTCATTCTGGAAAATGAGGAGTTCTGTGGGTTGGATCATTTTATTTCCTTCTATTTGTTTTCTCCTTCAGTCTCTTGGAAATGATGAATTACTAGTTTGAGATGATAGAAATACATGTCTCCATCTTGTCATTTCTTGGGATGTTGCCTTGCTAGTTATAAGTTCCAGCTGTGTTTGGCTTTCTTGGTGGAATTGGGATTGTGTGGTCTTCATGGAGTGATAGCAGCAGAAACAAGATCAGTAAAGTCAGCTCCTTTATGAAGGTTCCCCTTTTTGCTTTTTCATATGTCTGTGCTATTTAGCAAGCTGTGATGGCATTCAGGGACTTATTGGTATATTTTAACAGTGTTCGGTTTATCTTCAGACTTGACAAAGTAGTTTTCCAAAAGTGAATTATTTACTTTGTTTGTTCTTCCCTCTACCCCAACCCCATTCCAGGAATATGGAACCTCACTCTTCAGCTGCCTTCCCCCAGAACTTTGCTCACACCCTCAGGGAATGTAAATTCCCTTTACCATCTGCTTAAAGAAAACTAAGTTGTATGGGCAAATATTCACCTAAATCCCAAATTGAAAAAGTTTGGGGGAACCAATATTTAAGGTCATCCATACCATTTGCGTGGATGGTTGGAAGCTGGTGGTGTACCAAGAACAGCTTAGTCTTCTCTCTAACATCTCTTCACTAGCTGGGATTCGGAATTGTGGCATCTATCAATACTTTTCTTCTATCAAAATTTTTGATTGATAGCTTTTCTGAGTGGGAGATGAGGAGTTTGAGTTAGTAGTCATACTTTTAAGTCGCTTTTCCCTAAAAGGTGCAGGCCTAACACCACTCTTCTGTGTAGGGAGTGTAATAACAACTTCCAGAAATACATTTTACCTTAAGATTGTAAAAGCAGCTCACATAGTGTGTGCAATTGAATGACCTTGTTGTTGTGCTATAGGCTGAATAATTTGGTGTCTGCATTATCAGGAGGCTATGAAATCAGTGAACTTTGGAGTTCCTTTGCTTTTCTTCTCTATACCAGCTGGCTTTCAGCAGGTAGGTTCCATTAACGCTAATCTTAATGACCATATTATGTCTCCAAAATGTTGGCAGGAGAATGAAAGCCTCTGTTGATAGCTCTATCTGTAATCAGTGAGCACATTTTTTTAAGGGTCCATTTTTTATGTAGCCAATCGAAATAGAAAGCAGTAAGAAATTAAGCCTCAGTCTTTCTTGTTAATTTCAAGGGATTGTTACAATTTTTACTCCAATATTTGAACTTCTGATCAAAGTAATTTCCACAGAATTTATAGAGTGGTCAATTCTCAGATCATTTTGTCCTGTACTAAGAGGATGGATGGGTTCTTATTAAGTTCTGATGCATTCAGTAAGAGGATAACCTGGCAGAAGAGATAGGGTTCTCAGTGTGGAAGTTCTGAGCTCAAATAACACTTCTGATTGCAGCTATGTGACCACCAGCAAATCACTTTACCTCTCAGTATGCCAGGCAGTTATATGATGGTACCTGTAGTTCCATACATGATAAAATCATAGATCCAGACCCTTAAGATTTAGATGTGATTGCTCAAAACATACCAAAATTTTATTTTGATTGTCATCCAGGCTGTTGACCTTCCCTTCAAGGTCTGTTTTGTGAAATCCTGTTGTCACGATAATATAGTTTTCTCCTATCCCTCACCCCCATCTTTTTTTGTCTCTTCCCACCCTGTTAGCCATAGATCCTGAAAACCAAACCTCTTTAGCTACTCATTGAATTCAGAACCATTCATTGGAAACAATGTGGTATGAAACCCTTAGTTTGGCAGCTAAAGACCTGAGTTCAGATGATTTTCTGTGCTACTCTCCAACCTTTTGACCTTGGGTTTCTCCCAATTGAATATCAGTTTCCTTATCTATAAAATGAGGGGGACGGGGTACATGGTTATAAGATCATAGACCATTTTGTCCAACACCCTCATTTACCCAATAAGGAAACAGAAACCCAGGTAGGTTAAGCGATCTCTGTCGAGGCTTATACATAGGGAGTAAGCATCAGAGACCCTGTATATGAACAAAGTTCTCTGACTCCAAAGCACTTTTCTTTCAGCCCTAAATACTGTAGACATCATCTATTCTTTTTTGTACATTTGGAAATTATATAGATTTGGGGTGAAAAGGTGGGGTTGCTAAGTAAAGCAGGTGCATACTTGTTAACTTTAGTTTTTCATTATAGGTTTCCTTTACTTTCTTCAAAAAAATAATGTTTTCCAACAGTGGATGGTTTTAATTGAGTAACCTACTTCTGTAGTTCTTTAATAATTTTATTGTGGCTAGATATTTTTTAGGGCTGTATGTGACACAAACCAACTAATTTTTTTCCCTTTAGAAAATTCCGAAGCACTTTTTGGATATTAATGTTGATAATAATAATATATTATTTATAATTTATATGCTCATTTTACATAATACTTTAAATTTTATAAGGTACTCTCTTTACAATAGCCTTTTGATGATACCATCACTGCCCATATATTACAAATGAAGACTTGGAAATATGGAAAGATAGAAGAGTGTTCAAATGATGCCAGTAATAAATTAAGAAAATGGAAAAATCTAGAATTTCTGTGTCTTTCTCTTTCCTCTTCCTATGAAGAATTTCCCTGACATATTCATGTATGTATATGTATACAGTATTTTTTTTTAATCAAGTAAACCCAAGTTGAGTTCAAGTGGTATTGGAGTTGAATGAGAGATTGAACCAAAGATTGTACTTAGTTTAAGATAATAAAGATCTGTGATAGTGGCAAAAGTATGACTAGAGTGCAGATGTTTTCCATCTGTCCTGGGAAGACAAGAAGAGGGAAGGAGGTTTTGATTTGCAGCCTGAGGGATTTAAGTTAGATGCAAGGAAGAATTTCTGACAGTGATGTGATTGCTTTTACACATCTGGAAGTGTTTCCTGGGGGAGATTAAGGAATCTTCTTGTTGAGGGAATGAATGTTTCTAAACAAGATAGATTCTCATTTATTCATGAATTAATGAATGAAAAAACTAATTAAAGACTTGTTTATTGTATAAAAACACTGTATGAAGTTCTGGATATACAAATCAAAAAGTAGGGCACTCATAGCTCTTGAGGAAGTCACATTCTAATAGAGGGAGCCAACTTGTGGAAGAGGGCAGATGGAAAGGCCCAGTCATACATAGGGTGCTGTAGAACGGCAAATGGTAAAAAGCCCCATGGTTCAGATAGCAAGTTTGAATGGAGTATAGAAAGGACAAAAGGCTACACAGTTCAGTCATAATTTCTTTTGTGTCATGAGTGATAAAACCATATCCGATTTTTATGTTAAACCATTTGGCAGCGCCCAGGGACTTCAGTGGTGAGAACTTTCTTTTCTGGTTCTATTTCAAGTAACTGTCTAGGAGGAGATGGGGGTAGTAGGGTGCTGTGTCCACTCTGTCTCCCCTGGGGCTGCACTTCTGAACAATAGGAGAGATTGTGGGTGGGGGGAACAAAGGGACAGATGGGTTGGAGGCAGCATCAGTGGACTGGGGACTGCGGCTGCTTCAGGTTCTTGTGTACCAATCCTGGGTGACACTGTCCATTAGAGCCTCCTGGGGGTGGGAGGCTAGTAATGGTGCCTTCCTCCATGTTCATGCTACTCCCTATCCTTTGCTCAGGTTCCACTGAACAAGCAATTTACTGAATTCATGTTACATACCTTGCTAAGTGACTGGGAGTGACAAGATTGATGTCTAGGTGTATGTATCCAGCCCCACCTCCTGTACTTTACGTATTTGTTACACAATCTCCCCCCCCCCCCCAGTGGAGTAGGTATGAAGGGATAGGGGTAGAAGGAGAGAGACAGACAGACAGAAAGGGGGAGAGGGAGTCCATAGAGCATCTTCATTTCATGAAGTAGGGTGTTGAATCAGCTTCCATGGAAAATTGGTGCTCAAGACAGTGCCCCTACTGTACGAGATGCTGAGTCATCAAAGAAAGATGAAGTTATGTTCCACTTGTGGTGCTTACCAAAGGAGGAAGTTGTAATAATATGGTTTAGGTATTAACCCTTCATGAACCAGAGTACCACAAGCCCTGAGTATTTTGGTCAGTCTGGGTTTTATTGTATATCCAAAGAGAGGATAGCAGCAGACCTTCCTAACAAAATAAAGCACACAGTAATGTTTTATAAATCTTTGTCTTTTTGTCCAATTTTTATTAACTATGTGCAGAGTGATGTGATGAGAACTGGGAAGGCAATGTATACAGCAACAACAACTTTATAGAACATAAACAACTTGAGAAGACTTAATAATGGTGCTCAATGCAGTGACCAGCTACAAATCCAGAGGATAACATACTGTGTTAGCCCACATCTTGGCAAAGGTGATAGACCCATGATGCAAAATAAGACATGCAGTTGTGAGAACAGCTAATGTGCAAACTTGTTTTGCCTGACTATGCGTATTTGTTACAATTATTTTTTCTAGTGGGGTGGGTGTGAGGGGATAGACAAGAGTCCACTGGGCATCTTTTAAAAAAAAATTGCGGAAGAGAACAGAAGGAAGACAAGGGAAAAATCACAGACAAGTAGAATAGCTTTAAAAGTTACATGTTAGACTTACTATACATTTAAAAGAAAAGCAAATTATGCGTACTAGACATCTACAGTTTCATGTATATCTCTTCTTATACTGTGTATATGGGAACGCCCATTTTAGATGGGGAAGGAAAGGAAATGAGCATTTATATAGCACAGAATATGTGCCAGTCACTGTGCTAAATGTTTTACTGATATTCTTTCATTTGATCGTTCCAACAACCCTGTGAGGTAGGTACTAGTATTATCCCTATTTTACAGATGAGGAAACTGAGGCAGACAGATTAAGTGACTTGTCTGGTGTCACATAGCTAGTAAGTGTCTGAGTGTGGATCTGAACTCAGTTCTTCTTATGTCTAGACCCAGTGTTCTATTCACTATGCCTCCTTAGCTGCCCCTACTTAATTTAACTAATTTACTATTTAAGTTCAAAACTAAAAAAAAAATCCTTGGTAATAGCAGACAGTAGGAAGAGACTTGGTTTGGATTATTCAAGGCACAGAACCAGACATGTCATCAATCTAGGGAATTCCCAGAGTGAAAATTCACTGATGCTATATAGTAAGTTTTGAAAAATTGCTGATAGCTTACCAAAGTCAAACTGCTACTATGTGTCATTATCTTTCTACTTTGTGTCTCTCTTCTAAAAACATTTACATATTGTCTCTGCCATTTAGGTCAATTGGGTGGCTTAGTGGATGGAGTGCTGGGCTCAGAATCAGGAGGATCCGAGTCCAAAATATTTATTAGCTGTGTGACCCTGGGCATGTCACTTAACCCTGTTGCCTCATTTTTTAATCTGTAAAATAAACTGTAGAAGGAAATGACAAACCCCTCCAGCATCTCTGCTGAGAAATCCCCAAACAAGGTCATAAAGGGTTGGACATGTTTCAGCAACTAAACAACAACTCTGCCATTAGAATACAAACCCCTAGGTAGCACAGCGAGTAAGAGCACCGGCTCCAGTGTTGAGAAGACCTGGAGATCGAATCCCGGGCTTAGATCGAAACCCCACTTAGCACCCACCCAGAAACACCTGGCCATGTAACCTTGAGCAAGTTACTTAACCCCAGTTGCTTAGGGGTGGCCAAACCCGGGCTCAGATACTCAGCACCACACCCAGAAATAACTGGCCGTGTAACCTTGAGCAAGTTACTTAACCCCGATTGCTTTAAAAAAAAAAAAAAAGAATACAAACTCCTGGAGGACAGGGACTGTGTTGGCCCTTTTTTGTACTTTCAGAGCTTAGCACAATGCTGGACACATTGTAAATGCTTAATAAATACTTGGTGATTAGTTCCAGACTTTAAGGCCAGCCCTCTATCTACTACACTGACTTTCAAGGCACAGATGATTGACAGAATTAACAAATTAGCCAATTAAAGTATTTATAATTCCACTTAAGCTTCTTATTAGTGTCAGGATAATAGCCAGCAATACATTTACTGCATAGTAGAATAATGCATGCAGGCTAACAGAATGGGGTAAAACTGAAGAGAATAAGCCGTGTATATAGTACTTACTGTATACAGCTAGGTGGCGCCATAGTGAGTAGAGTCCCTGGAATTGAAGTCTCATCTTCCTGAGTTCAAATCTGGCTTCAGGCTCTTACTAGCCATGTGATTCTGGGCAAGTCACTTAACCCTGTTTACCTCATCAGTAAAATGAACTGGAGAAGGAAATGCAAAACCACTCCAATATCTTTACCAAGAAAATCCCAAATGGGGTCATGAAGAGTCAGAAACAACTGAAGAATGACTGAACAAGTGGAAAGAGGAGGGACTGCCCCCTTTCTTCTAGTAGAAGGGAAGCTTCTTGAGGACAGGATCTGCTTCACTTTTTTTCTTTTTATCTCCAGCTCCTAGCACATGCCTTTCACATTGCAGGATTAAGTTGAATTAAAGGATTCACAGAAACTGCAATTAGAATCCAAGCTACAGATGTATTTGTACATTGTGAATTGGTACTCTTTCCTATTTTAGGGAATGTTAATGAGGCATCTTCATATGATGGTAGGAACACTGGTTTTAATACTTTGTCGCCAGTGACCTGTTTGTTCTTCAGCTTATCAGTTGACCTTTTAGTTTCGAAACCTCCTGGACTTGATCTCTTCTCTAAAAAATCAGATTCTCTGTGATATTGCTTTTAAAATTACTAATAGAGCACTGGCCCTGGAGTCAGGAGGACCTGAGTTCAAATGTGGCCTCAGACACTTAATACAAAAAACTAGCCATGTGACCTTGGGCAAGTCACTTAACCCCAAAATGCCCTACCTTGGCTTCTCCAAAAAAAATTACTTTATATAACTAAATTAATATTATAACAGTTACATTTTATTCTTTTTTTCCCAAGTAGGAGCTGCACTTTCATGGCAGAAACTGTTTATTTCTTTTCCACCCTTACTAATGAACCCATTCCCAATGCCTCTCTTAGTATGAACATAATAGTTGCTCAGTAAATGTGACTTAATGATTGAAATATCTTCTGAATAAATAGGAGTTGGCTGAACCAGCTCTACCAAAAACCCAAAGTTGAGAGTAGTAATCCAAACAGTAGACAACACAATCAGTATTGGAACTGATCTTGACTAGTTGAAATGATGGGCTTAAACCAGCAAGATGACATTTTAACAGGGATGAATGTAAAGTCCTATGGTTGGGCTCAAAAAATTAATTGTGCCAATACAGGATGGGGAAGACCTGGCTTAGCAATAAGCAGTCTGGAGTTTTAAGTCATTAGGTTACCAGGGTGACTTAAAAAGTCATTTTAGGTTATGTTAATAGAATTATGATGATCACACAAATCCTGACAAGTAATAGTTCAGCTGTAGTTATCTCTGGTCAGAAAGTTTAATGAAAAGAACATTGGTTGGTGTTGAGTCTAAAATATCAAGGACCTGAGCTGTCCAGGAGGTGAGAGAGAGGGTCTGTCACTTTTCTCAAGATGTGGGCTAACATGATATCTTATCATCCTCAGGCTTTAGCAAGATCACGTTGACATCTGGGTCAAGGATGGCCTGGAGAGGGGAGAAGCTTGTGGCAGACCAACCAGCAGGCTGTTAGAATTGTCCTGGAGTCTTTTTTCTAATCCCTGGGGGTAAGGGTGTGACAAACTTTTGAGCACCTATCTGCCTTATACAGAATTCTCAGGCACTATGCCTTTGTCCCTACCAACTCCAGAGTACATTTACACAGGGCCTACTTTCGTGCACCACACCCTATTTGGTCACAAGTTTAGGCCTTTAAGAACCCTTCAAATTAGGAACAACTCTCCCTCTTGCCCTCCTTAATCCCGATTTCTCCTATTGTGGGACATTTGTAAGTGTGTATATGTAATCTCAACAAAGAATACAACTCATTCATCTTGTTGAATTTGAGATAAATTGAAAGGAGGCAATCTCCCTACAGTTTGACCCACTAAAGTTTTATGTAATCACCGAGTGAATTTTGTGAGTTCATTAAAAAAAGTAAAACCAAATAAATACAATGATGAAATGCATTTACACTAGAGTGAAAAGCTAGAGGGGTAGTAGTAAAGGAGAGAACTTTCAGTTCATTCTCTAGCTCTTTAACCAGTTGGGAGTCTGACCTTTGCCAAATCACTGTGTACCTCTGCTTGCTGTCTCCACAGGAAGATAATAGATCAGAGTACAAGTTCAGCACAATCCTGTTCTTGTGAACAATGACACTTGGTCATTGACACAGCTCAGATACACAGTTGTGGTTCTTAATCTTGTTTTCAAACTCTGCTCAGGAGGCCATAAGGTGGCACTTTGGCAAGTATGTTGCGGTATTGTCAACTCTTGATCAGTTTAAAGTCAAATAAAGTTTTTGTTAATTAGTTCAGCACATTTTTATTGTTTATCTGCTGTCTAAAAGGCGTGATGGAGGATATAAAGGTCTAGGGACCCCTGGGCCTTGCCATCCTCTCAGCTACTACTACTGCATGCTCAGGACTGCTAGGGATTTTCCTGTGTCCTACAGATGAATTTCTTTTATGTGTTGTCTGCCTCACTTACATTGTGAACTCTCTCAAAGCAGGAACTAACTTGCTTTTTCACTTTAAATCCCTAGTGCTTGGCACATAAATGCTCCCTCCTTCCTTTTTTTCATCCCTTCCTTCCTTCCTTCCTTCCTTCCTTCCTTCCTTCCTTCCTTCCTTCCTTCCTTCCTTCCTTCCTTCCTTCCTTCCTTCCTTTTTTCCTTCCTTCCTATTCTCAGGAATCTACAGTCTAATTGGGAAAATATGTAAGTACAAGGTAACATTTAATCAGTGCTATTTGAATGCTAAACATTAGTAAGTGTAGGAATTCATTAGAGAGCCCAATCTGGTGTTGGAGTACCTCAATTCCAGTCCCATCTCTCCTCCACCTGCCCTTGGGGAAGTCACTTAACCTAGCAACCTCTGGTTCCACACCTGGAAAATAAAGGGATTAGAGTAAATAATAGATAGTCTATGACTTTGAAGGTAAAACTTTTTTGGGTGGGGAATGATTGTGGCTTGACTTGTCTTTTGTTTTCTGTGCTACCCTTTGAAAAATATCATCCTTCAGTTGTCCTGTTTCAGATTATAGCCTATCCTTGTTTTCTTGACCTGTGGGAATCTTGTCCATGTCTTTCCTAGCGCAGTGATTCGTATATAGCCATGTGGTAGAGGTGATTTGAATTTTGGCCATAACTCAACCTGTCTTCTCAAAATGAATGATTAATTTAAGATATACTAAGGGGGGGGGGTCTGGACTTGTAATTTTATTGTTGTAAAGGATTATTGGCATCAAAATTCCCTTCTCCAATGTAAATTGGCAACTCACTTATAATTTAGAATCTTAGAAGCTTGGAAGGTTAAGTGGCTTTGCCTGCTGTCCTATAACTTCCAGAGAGGGGACTTTAGCACAGATCTTCCTGACTCTAAGGCTGACTTTCTGTAAATTGCTTTACGTGTGTTATTTTATTGAAGTAGCCACCTTTTTTTTTTCTTTTTTTGGCAATTTGGAAAAAAAGTATTTAGAATACTGCTTTTTAAATCTCCCTTCTTTTGCTAAATAAGTATCCTTTCCCCTCCTTTCTTCTGTTTTGGATGGAAATGAAATTAAGACTTCTTAACAGATGTTTAAAATCTTTAAAAGATAGTAAAGAGACAAGGGAGAAAATTAGTAAAATTGTCAATTTCCATAACTCAACAAATTACTTATATTACCTAAGATTCTAGGCAATTCTTTTAAAACTATCATACATACAAGATTAAAAAACAAATAGGCAGGCTGGTTTAGACCAGTGATGTTAAATTCAAATAGGAACTGTGCCACTGTACATAAGGATCCCTGCAGACTGTTTATTGACTTTGAAAACCATGTGTTAACATTATCTATGTTGAATTGTATTTTCATTTATTTTATTAAATATTTTCTAGTTACATTTTACTCTGGTTTAGGCAACCACATTTTTTATTCTTTTGGTGTGGATGGATGGAGAGCTTACTTTGGAGCCAGAAAGACCCAGGACTTGACTAGACAGGCTAGGTTATTTAACCTGTCTGTGCTCTAGGAATTTCTCAGACTATAAATTGCAGAGAACATGCTGACCTATGTTGGTAGAGGGAGTTTCTTCACTTGGGAGTTCCAAAACCACTGAAATCACAGGTCTACTTCCTATCCCTATCCTTTATAAACATTTTTAAAAATTCAATTTAAATCACCCAGAAGAATATATGCTTATAATTTAACTCTCATTTCAAGTTTTCTTTGTTTTTGAAACAGATTAGAGAGCCCAGACCCTGTTTTTTTGCAAAATACATATAATTTTTCAAATGCAAGGGGGGAAATAAGACACTTGGATATTTTGGGGGTAGGGGTATCTTTGTGTGTCTGTGTCTGTGTATATACACAGAGATGTTTTTATATAATTTCTAAGCAAGTTATGAGATAAATTTATTAGGGAGATAAATTGTTTTAGAGCACCTTTCAAGTGAGTTATTCACATTGGAGTGTTATAGGAGAACATTTACTACCTGTAAAGGACTCTGGGTAAGTTTACTGTGATTGTTTAGTTACCTAGACAACTGAAAGGTGTGGCTGACTACTTCATGATAGGTCATGTTATAGTACAAATGGAGGGGTGTATACTATAATTTTGCTTGCAGTTTATTTGACTCTTAGTTCTCAAAAAAAAAAATTACATTGCTTTTTCACAGACCTTCTTGCCTGGCATCTCCTTCCTCCACCCTGGTGTTTAACCTAAATTTCTCCTTCCTTTCACTGGACTTGTGGCATGTTGGCATGGTTTATGGAAAGAACACTGGACTTGGAGTCAGAAAATCTGGATTTGAGACCAGGTTCTGCCTTTTACTTTGGGCAAGACCATGTTTCTTAAAGAAATTTCTCTGTTTCTATATCTGTAACAATGGAGATGGTGCCAGGTGTGGTGGCACATAGGACTTCTGAGCTGCAATGAATGATACTAGTCCCTTATCATAGCTAAGTTCTGTATTAATATGGTGAGCCCCTGAGAGGGGACAGAAAAAGGGGGTGCCGCCAGGTTACCTAAGTGGGGGAAGAGCAATTGACCCAGCCCCAAAATGAAGCAGATCCAAATTCCCATGTGAGTTCAATGGTGGAATCAATTAGCCCATGTCCCTGCATGTCCAGCCTGGGCAAGCTAAGGAAAACTAGCCTTTAAAAAAGAGGGTGAGAGATAATAACATAGCAACTTTCTCAAAGGGTTATTATGAGGGTTGAAAGAAAAAGTACATGTAAACTTTGTCTGTAAGCCTAAGATGATATGTTAGTGGTGGTGGTCGTTATCATGGTGGTATAGGTGTATATACATACTTCAAGAATCCACAATTTGTTTCCAAGTGGTAGCTACTTTTACCCATGCAGAGTTTTTAGCCCCTTTGTCTTAAATAATAGGTTGTCATGAAATATGGCTAGAAAATCAATTCACCACCTAGTGGTTATCCAAGGTATAGCAATGATTCTGGTCCTCCAGTGACTGATTGATGCTTCTGAGTCAGCTAGGTCTTCAAAAAGAAAGACACATATAGCTATGTCTCAGAGATATCTCTGTGAGAACCAATACTTGAAATATGTCCAGCTTGACTTGGACCTGCCAGAACTTCAAATAACTGTCTGTACCTCCCTCTGTGCTACCAGGAGGCATTATATTTTGAGTTTGGCATACGTACTATAACTACTACTAACATTTTCATGGTGCTTTAAGGTTTGAAAAGCTCTTTTTCCATATATTACCTTATTTGAAGCTCTCAATAACCTTGTGAGGTAGGTAATATTATTATCCTCATTTTATAGATCAGGAGGTAGACGGAGGTGTAAGTGACTTGTCCATGGTCACACAGCTCGTAAACATTTGAGGGCAGGATTCAGACTCAGGTCTGAGTACCTCTTAAGTCCATTGTGCCACCCAGCTGACTTAAAACAGTTAGGAGGTTTAATTTACACGTCCCTATTCCCTTTGGGGTTGGGATTGCCTTCCATCTATGATGCTTATCCTATGCATTGACCTAGTTATTTATATATTGTCTCCCTCAGTAAAAGTTTCTCTCTTTGAGGACAGGGGTGGTGCTTTTTGCCTTTCTTGGTTATTATCACCAGTGCTTGGCACATAGTGAGCACTTAATAAATGCCTGGTGACTGACTAAACAAACATGACCTAGCCAGTCTTTCTTTGGGAACTGATTGTGTTATGGGGCATTAACATGAGGATCCTATTCTGTTCACTTGATAAAAATTGTGGCTGGAAGCTAGAAGTGTGTATTGTTTCATGATCATATTTGGTAGTAGAAGTAGAATAATCCAATACTCATTTCATAAGGTGATAGATCTAGAAGTAGAAGGTACCTCACCTGTCCAGTCCAACCCCCTAATTGTACAGGTGAGAAAACTGAGGCTGAGGGAGGTTAAATAATTTGCCTGAGGGTCAGCAAGTCAGTTAACAAGCATCTATTAAGTGCCTGATATGTTCCAGATACTGTGTTAAGAACTGAGGATACAAAGAAAGGAAAAATATTTCCTTCTCTCAAGGAACTCAGTGGCTAATGGGGGAAACAACACTCAAACAACTGTGTACAAATAAGATATATGTGGACAGTTGTGGTGGCACAGTAGATAGAGTGAGGGACCTGGAATCAGGAAGACTCCTCTTCCTGAGTTCAAATTTGGTCTCAGACACTTACTAGCTGTGTGACCCTGGGCAAGTCACTTGACCCTGTTTGCCTCAGTTCCCTCATCTATAAAAATGAACTGGAGAAGAAAATGGTAATGCATTCTGGTATCTTTGCTAAGAAAACTCCAAATGGAGTCACAAAGAGTCAGACACAACTGAAATGACTGAACAAAGAGGAAGATTTTATTTATATATTTGCATGTGTATATACATATATTTATATATACACATAAATACATTTATACACATGCATATATACATACACATACACACATGTTTAGGGGAAATTGGAAATAATCAACAGAAGGAAGGCAATAATAAGAGAAATGGGAAAATTTTAGCTGAGACGTGAAGAAATCATGGTTGGCAGAGATGAAAAGAGGGAGAATTGCAGGCATGGGGGACAGCAACCTGAAATGCCCAGAGTTACAAGATGGAGTGTCTTGTGTTGGAAACCTCAAGGTGGCCACTGTCATTGGATCACAAAGGAATATGGGTTAAAGAAGGTTTGGAAAGGTCAGAGGCCCTATTATGGAGGCTTCTAATAGCAAATAAAAGATTTTTGCCATAGGGATCCAGTAATGGAATCAGAAAGGGGGGGGTGGTAATACTGTTAGAACTGCAATTTTGGAAGATCCATTTAACAGCTGAATAGAGAGGATGAGGCAGGTTCCACCTGGGTCATATGCTTTCAGAAATAGGATTTGAACCCACCTCCTTGGATTCTAGGGACAGTATTCTTTATATTGTAACTTACTGCCTTTCTGATTTCAGTTACAAAAAGTGTTCTCTGACAAGCTTGAAAAGTCTCAAATAGCTGTCCAGTCTGATTCAAAGTCTAAGGAGTTTGTGGTTTGTTTGCTATGTTTTTCAGACTATAAGATACTTTAAGCTATAAGACACATCAAAATTTGGAGATAGAACATTGAGAAAAGAAATGTTTCTTTCCAGAAACCCTCCATATCTTTACAGTAAAAAAATAATTGTAGTTCAGATACATAGAGATAGTAATAATAGCTAGCATTTACATAGCATTCTAAGATTTGCCAAATGCTGTACAAATATTAACTCATTTTTATACTCACAGCAACTTTGGTAAGTGGGTGCTGTTATTATTCCTGTTTCATAAATGAGGAAATTGAGGCAAGCAGATTAAGTGACACACAGTCTGTGTCTGAGGTCACATTTGAACTTAGGTCCTCGTGACTCCAGAGTTCCCTATCCATTGCACCACCTAACTGCCTAGGTGATTTGCCTTCTGTGTGCTCAGCGTTGTCAAAGTTCCAGTTTCTCTGTTATGCCAAGATTCCTAAATGGTTTGACAGGCACATGGGAAAGAATAAAGGATGCGGCCCCCCAGGGTCAGAGTTGGAATCATAGGAGTCAGAGCTGGAAGGAACAGAAGAGCTCATCTGGTTCATTTTACAGTGGAGGAAGCTGAGACCCAGAGAATGGAATGATTTGCTCAGAATCACCCATTGGCAGAGTTGGGACTGAAACTCAGGTCCCTTAACTTAGTTCTTTGAGTACTCTTCCCCTGTGCTCAAAAATTTCATTCCAACTCACCTTTTTTTTTAACCAGTAGACCTGCAATGTGGGTCTCCTCTCATAGATGGCTTCATTTCCTTCTAAGCAAGCAAAACTTAAAAGGTATCAATCATTATAAGACAGATGACTATTTAGACCATTTAAAGTAATTCATAGTCTAATATGGACAGGGTTTCCCAAAAATCTTAGTGCAGTCTTAGTTTGATATATGTGTGTAATACATTAATACATGTATATAGGTATACATTAATACACTATATGTGGTAAATGCTTTCTGAATTTGCTTGTGTTCTTGAATTCTTGAATTTTGCTTGCAAACTCACTCTGGTTTGCCACTCAAACCAAATGATAAAATTTTTAAGTTTTTTTTTATTATTTTGTATTTGACGTGAATATTTTAATTCTTTGTTGATAGTTTTTTTAGTCTCATTAGACATGTTAATTTTAAAAATTAAGTTGCGACCCTAGGAGTGAGATTGAATCTGAAACTGATGCATCTTTGGTTCTGAATTGGATTTCCATTACTCAATTACTCTGCAAATTACATCGATTTAAGATCTGATTATTTTTTTCCTCTAAATAGATTAGGTAATGAGAAAAATGAAAAGGCAACACAGTCTAATGGTAATTTGTGGGCCAAGTGACCTATAATATACCTCTTTCATCTTTCCTTTTTCTTCCTCCCTAACAATAGGACCAGTTACACCTCCCCCCCCCCATCCAAGTTGTTGCAACCTATTTGCTCTTGCCTCTGCATCTTCAAAGGCGCATATGTCCCTGTCGTCATTTTAGATAGGTACAAAGCCTGCAGTATCTTACCAGTTTTCTTTTTTTGCTTTGACCCTATCATATAACTCCCAAACAGCCTGCAGTATGACTTTCTGTATTCTTATAGAGCAGGTGCAAGGTTCCCACTCTCTGCTCTAAGCCCCTTTCAACATACTGATCTCATTCCGTCATTCAACAGAGATTTTTTTTAAAGCAGCTGCTCTGTCCAGAGCGCTGTACTAGGTGCTGAGGGGGAGATTATAGCTTATGTACAAACTATTTTCACATTTCATTTGATCCTCCTAACGACCCTGTGATCCCCCCCTTTCACAGATGTAAAAAAGGAGTCCTGGTAAGTTGTGACTTTAGATCATAGGATGTTGTTGGCATTCTTCTTGTCCAGAGATTCTAATGCTTTTTTGTGGTATGAATTTAGCTATGTGGGGGAATCCTAAAGACCCCTTTTCAGAATAGTGTTTGTTGTCTATGTTCATAATAAAAGGCAATTCTAAATCTCGCTTAGAGGTTAATAGAAATAAAGTAGTCATTTTTTTCTCTTCCAAGTTGCTGGACCTTTTGAAATCTATCCACGGACCCCAGTTTAAAAACCCCTGATCCTAGTCCAAACCACTTAATTTTACAGATGGGAAAACTAGATAATGCCAGAGTTAAAGGGACTGGTCCAAAGTCACACAACTTGTGAGGAAAGTGTTAGTATGAAAATCCTAAGTAGAACCCAGATACTCCAAATGCTATGCCCTTTCCTCTACACCAGATTGATTTGCCCAGAGTCACAAAGTGTATGGTGAAGCCAAGGAAACAGTGAGAAGCACTTGGCTTTAGATTCAGAGGACTAGATTCAAATCATGCTTCTCTCATTTTTGTGACTGCTGCAGCCTTAGGTAAGTCACAGCCTCCCTGAGCTTCAGTTTCTTTTTCTTTTAAAATGAAGAGATTTGCACGGGAGAGCCTCTGAAGTCCCAAATTTGTATCCACTCTCCTATGATTCAAACCCAGGTCTTCTGCCTTTAGAATCAGACTTTTTTTCCCCCTTCTTCCTCATCTCATTCTGGTTTCCCTGACTTCCTTCAAACTTCAATTCCATCTTCTACAGGAAGCCTTTCCCATCCCCCTTAAGGGCCAGAGCTGTCCTGTTGCTGATTGTCTCCAGTTTATCTTGTCTGTGACTTGTTTGTCCATAGTTGTTTACAGATTGTCACCCACATTTGAATGTGAGCTCCTTGAGAACAAGGGTTTTTTGTTTGTATGTTTGTCTGTCGGTCTATCTCTTATATTCTCAGCGCTTAGCACACAGGGTGTCATGTATTTAGACCTTAAATGTTTATTGATCGACTCTTCTGACTTTCTCAATTTAGTAGTGTCTTATCTTCCCCAAAGTGAATGCTACTAATTTCTAATTTTCATCATTACAGACGGGGCAGTGAATAGACTGTTGGACCTGGAGTCAGAAAGACATGAGTTCGAATATTGATCCTAACACTTATTAGAGAATCTAGGTCAATCACTTATCCTCTCCCTGTCTCAGTTTCCTCTTCTGTTAGGTGAGGATAATAGTCCATACCTCCCAAGGTTGTTATTAGGATAAAATGAGGCAATATTTGTAAAATACTTGGCAAAACCTTAAATCTCTACGTGAACGTTAGCTGTGATCTGCCCAAACCACTGTCCCTGACTTCTCCACTCCTAGAACCCTCTGTCCATCTCTTAGTTTGCCCCATTCCCAGGATTCAAAGAGCTCAGACATTGTGACCTCCTCTGGAACACTTTTGTGGACTCACTTGATGAGAAATGATTTTTTTCTCTTTTCACATCCTAAATAAATTGTTTCTGTACATCTGGCTTTGCTTTCCTGTTTGCAGTCCCATGTAACCTGAATGTTACATATCTTGTTTATGTATTTGTTCGGTGTTTGTACAGCCTTTGTGTGCACTTTTCTGTGTAGATATTTTAGATAGGGCTGCAGAGAGCCTGGTAACAGTTTTGTTTTGAGGCCTGAAACTCTAGTGTGGTTTGGGGAGTGCCTGGCTGACTGATGGAGAATATACATTGGGCAGTCTCAAGGTCAGGCAGAAGTGGCAGAAATAAATGTGATACTGTGAAAAGAACAGACTTTGGAGTCAGGACCTGGGTTCAAATTCCCCCTCTGAAGCTGGTACCCATGCAGTGCTGGGCACATCAGGAAACCTCTCTGAGCCTCCGTTTCCCAACTTATAACAATAAGGGATCATCCTGTGGGGTCCTTTCCTGCTCTATCTCAGGCCTGTGCTCCATCCTCTTCCTGGCCTTCTTGATGGAAATTAGTCTAATTTGGTAGACACCAGTTACCACCAGACAACCCTGAGTGGATTGTTTAGGAATATCTGTGTGATAATACCTGTATGAGAGGGCATAAAAGTGATTGGGTATCTTTAACACAACACAACATACCTGAGATAAGGATTCTAAATATGCTCCTTGAAGGAAGTCTGTCAGCAAGCATTTGTTAAGTGCTTACTGTATACCAGGCACAGTGCTAAGTGCTGGAGAGTTGAAGAAAGATAAAAAAGCCTAAAAACAAAACCCTACCCAAAAAAGCCAGTCTGCCCCAGGTTTGTGCTGAAGTCTAGTTCAAATAGTTTCAGTAAATTTTTAGTGTGAGTGTTTACACCTGGGAAATAGGCAAACACTACATATCACTGCTTGATTTGTTTTATTGATTGTCTAGACTTTAATGTTAATAATGCAGATTTAACTAAAAATTGTGTCCTGAGCATAGAAAAGACAGTTGTTAAACATTTACCAGCACTGCCCTACCCTGCTCTGAAGGAGTGTACATTCCAGTAGGGTAGATGTGTTTGTGTGTGTGCATAATAGATGAGATGTCATCTGAAAGGGGAGACATCAGCATAAGGAGAAGGTAGGAAAGGTGTTCTATGGAAGGTGTTCTTTAAGCTTAATCTCAAAGGAAGTAAGGAATAGAAGTAAGAGAGATGTATGGGGAGTAGCCAGTGTGAGAAGGTACAAGAGACCAGGCATGTTCAGGGAATAATCTCTCTTTTTTTCTTTCCCTCTTTGTATCCCTTGTGTCTTGAAAATAGTTTTTACTTAATGTCTGTTAGATTGAATCAAATAAATGTAGCTAAAAGATGGGTACTGGTATCACAAAATAGGAAGTTGTTACTGAAATCTGTACAAATACCTTGCACTGTGATAAAGAAAGACCAAATTCAAGAAGTCAACAAGTCTTTCAAGATAGTAGGACATTAGTGCAAAGATGCATTCCCCAGTAAGGCTGGAGTCCCAAATAAAGCCTTGTAGCAATAGGACTGTTTCTCATGTGGCTTTAGGATTAACATCTGTCTTGAGTCTATCTAGATTTTGACAAAGTTCAATAACTTTGAGGTCCTCTGAGAGCAGGGATCTCAAGTGAATGTAACTGGGCAGACATTTAGTGTGCACCTATTTGTAAAGCACTGTAGTGTGGGAGGCAAGGAGGATATAAAACGTAGATAAGAGAAAAATTCCTGCCCTCATTGCAGGAGAGGGATGGGATATGATTACAGACAAACATAAAAGGCAATATTAGAGAAGTGGGTGTAGGAAAATGCAAACCTAAGTGTGATGTAAGGTCTGAGCAGAGGGAACGGGCTCTGGCCAGTTATCAGACCTCCATCAACAAGTGGCCTTTACCAGTACAAGTATGATTGGATAAATTTCATATGTTGTAGCCTTTAAAGACTGATTTCAGGAACATTAAAAACCAAATGAATCACTAACCCCATTTGGAAGAGGGCTCAGTCTAATACAAATACTGACTTACCTCTGGCCCTAGCTAAACAAATCAAACCAAACACAAACCTATTAGGAGGTATTTGTGAGACTGGTAAGCTCCAGGAACTTTGATTAACTAACTAAATAGCTTGGGAGTCTATGTTACTCAGGTCAGAGTTGACATCCCTGGTAATTTTGAATGGCCCCAAAGTGGTTCTCCAAATTTGGGCAGATTTCCTCATAGCTGGCAGTCCTTGATTCTAACCTCCCTTATATATGTACATCAACCTCAGCTGAGTAGCCACAGAAACTTCTCTTTCCTGCCAGCTCTCACCTTTAGAAATGCCCTCCCCACTCCCTTCCCTTTTGTCATTGTAGAACCTATTTGAAGAGAACCATGATCAGGGATCATTTCCTTGATGCCATGGTCCTTTGAAAAGGAAGGACAAACACAGTGTGCCAAGCTGCATGAATGGGGACCCCGCTAGTTGGGTAACTCAGCTCATTCTCTCTGTCTCTCTCATTCTCTCTCTCTCTCTCTCTCTCTCTCTCT